>NC_137584.1:26894450-27230963 GCF_963210335.1 Falco punctatus
ATTTTAGAGATGGAATAGTACTTTACGAATGGCATGATAACAGACTTCTATACAGAGCTTTGTACAATCTAAGTTAACTATTTCAATAACTTCATTCATTCATTCGATTCTGTACCTTTTTCAGTAGGAGCTGATCATGTCCAAGTTAGTAAAAAATGTAACATTCATATCTCTCCCTCTCTCTCTCCCTCTGTGTGTGTGTGTTTCTCAAACTCTTACAGGTCACAGACTTCCATTTGTGCAGTTATTCAGAACAAGTTTTCTCTTCAGTTATTAGAGGCATCTGGAAAAATGAGTTTATTGATTTAATATAGTATGCCAAGGTCAACATCTTGAGGAAATGCCTTGTCCCTATCCATGAACACCTGAAACTGATAGTTTATAATAAAATTCATGAAACTTACTATGATTTTTTGTAGACCAGTAGTCACAGTATCATCTTCTAATTCAATTTCAAAGCTAGTCTTTGCTACCTCCCTTTGCTCTAGTGAAAGAAGATGTTAATCTTCCACTTTTATAACTCTGCACTCAGCATATGTGATCATTTCAGCTACGCAACTCTCTGTGTGGAAGCTCAGGCACAGGTTTATATTGAACTAATTTCACTGAGATCAGAGAGCGAGAAATCCTGCTGTTCACAGCTATCAGTTTCTTGCGAGCATTTAGGGGAAGGAGTCAGCTGTTGCTGTGGTGACACGGGTGAAAACTCTGCTTGAGAGACAGAAGTGGTTAGAAACCATCACACCATCAATGGTGTTCACCACAGGGTGGATGTTGTCCTGGGAGGTGAGGCTGTAGCAGGACAGTCACAGCCCTAAACAGCTTAAGGTGGAGAAAAACAAGCCCAAAACAGCGGTGGGACTGAGTGTCCATGTGGCCACCACCATGTCAGCAAATGCCAGTGGCTACTGTCTTCTCTACAGGTAATTCCCAGAAGGAATTTCCCAACAAAATGGGAGAAAAAGGGATCATGGATGGGATATGCCTAAAGATTGGTGCAGAAATTATCAAAAGACAGAATGAAGGAATGTAACGCACAGAGGGGAAGTTAATGATATATGATAAGAATATAGTATGCAGTGGTGCCAATACTTCTATTTACCCATATGAACATGAGGATGCTGATGGAATCTGATGGCTAGCTCACCTGACAAAGAATAAAGGATTTTGGTTTTTCTTGTATTGCGTGGATATAAGTGCCCTGTAGACCCGCTGCCACAAGTCCTTTCTCTAAACATCTCGCAGTTTAGAAGAAAAAAGAGGTTTAAAATCATACTACGTAACTATTAATATGATGCAATTCTTCATGTTTACATTGTATGGGTTAGAATTTCAAAAAAGATGTAGGACTAGGGCAGGAATTTATTTGATTTATAAATACATTTGCTGCGAGTATAACTTTTTTCCTAGTCATTGATTCTACCTGTTGGTATGCTTTTCCTGAAGAAGCTGGTGCTGGTCACCTTTGAGAAAGAATACTGGACCAGATGGATCATTGCCCTGATCTACTGTGAGTAATTCTGTGTTCCTAGTTCAAGCGCAAAAAACACTTGCATTCCCCTTTTTGTCATCACTGCGGGGTTAAAACGCAACACATTCTCACACAGAACCACATATGATCTCATTTCAAATGCCATATGTGTTTAAGTAGATTTCACACTTGAAGTGCAGCAGAATAACATTCTGAGATGAACAGGGATTTTTTTTTTAAGGATTTCATTTCCAGAGAGGTCTGTTTTTAAGAGCCTAATCCAGAATAGCCTGGAAAGTAGTTTTGCATAGTTAATGTACCGCACGTGAATACATCTGTTAAGTCTGAATGCCTATATAAATCCTGCAAAGTAAGACTCTGAAATTGCCTAGGTGACAGAATAAATCCATCCTGTACAAAAAAAAAAAAAAAAAAAAAAAAAAAGTTAAAATTTAGCCTCCAGCTGCTTAACCTTAGTTACTGCATTGTGGTTACTGTGTGCATTCCTGGGTTTATACCTTTTTTTTTTTTTTAGATAGGAAGATATCTTGAGTTTATTTTTATTGGCCATCAATTTTCTCATAGGATCAAAATATCACAGGTTGATTAGGTATTAATGAGAGTTCATTAATATTAAGTTTCTGGCTCCAGAACCCTGAACATCTGTGATCTTCTAACTTGGTGTATTTTGAGCACCGATAAAATCTTTCTTTCCAATGAAGCTTATTAATAAATGATTGAGCAACGTAATTTATCACTGGCTGTATTATTATTTCTTAGAGCTAAGGTTGCATTATAAATTGACTCTTTAGAAAAAGGTAAACTGATTCGCTTACTTCAGGCCTTGCCTTGCATTCTGACATATGGTTCTGCTTAAACGTGTCCATGTTTGCAACCCACAGTTGACATTTTTGGCACTCAGAATAGTGTCTTGTAATTATGCTAAGTCTAGAAAGGAGGATTAGCTTTTATAGCAGAATTCATAAAATAATAATAATAAAAAAGTTTTAGTTAAATTTATTGGCTGCAATGAGCCCTCCAGAATGCAGACGTCTGGTCTGGTGGAACTCAATAGATTTCTGTTTGCTGCATGTGTGCATGTGCACACACACACACACATGCAAGCACACACACACATACACGCACAAATGACTACTTTATGAAACCATTTGTGTGTAATAAAATGTTAAATACTTTCACACTTAAAATCAGCTTCCCCGCCTGCAGTGATTATTATCAAACAAACCACATTTGATATGTTTTGAAAGCCTTTTTCTCCCTCTTTCCTCCCCCACTCCTTTCTTGCTTTCTTAAAATACACTGTATTGGTTGTATCGGTTGCTTGGCAAAGCCTGTTTTTTGAACACTGTCCAGGTTTTTCCATAATTCTCACCCCAGTGCAGTTTTGTGGAGCAATTTGCAAGTGCTTCATTATGGATTCAAAGCCACAAGGTTGAAAGAGGGTGAGCTGAGCTCTCCTGCAGTATGTTGCGTGTAGAAACCATCACTTATCAGTCATGAAAGGCACATTCCTGATAGCTGAGTGTTGGTATGAAACTCTGACTTTTATCTCTGCACCAAAAGGGAAAGGTTTCATTTGGGTTAGCAAACACCAGGCACCTATTTCCTTTGCAACAGCTTGCCTCAAAGTGCACTTTAATTCCTGACGATTCCACTGGAAGATCAAGCTCACACACACACATCTATCAAACAAACCTCCTCATCCTTGAGCATCCTCACCCCCTTTTGAACTCTCGTAGGAAAGAAACAGCCAATAGCAACCTAGCTGCCATGCCCTGTGCATTTTGAATACAAATGTCTGCATTTTGTAGTGGGGGAGGGACAAGTTGAGTTCTGTGCTCTTAATGACTTTTTCTTCTTTCATCTGTTTACACTTCCAAACGTCCCTAGAAGAAACTGTAGGGCAAAATCAGAATGATTACCTTGAGTTATCATAGTCAAGCATGAACTAATATCTCTTCCTGTGAGAAATAATTAATCCACTATTTATAGGCGCAGTTTAGAGGAAAAGGTTTAATTCCTGCAAGGATTAAAAGCCTTCTTCCGCTGCTTCCCTGCATTAGTGTAGACCTTTAAAGGGTGATGAATTAAAGTTATGAGCAACTATCACTTAAGCTCGTGTTTTCCTATTTAACCTCAATTACCTGCAGCACCTAGGCTAGGAACCTGCTCACTTTGGGATGCCCTCTCTTGCCCTGCAGCCTGTGAAGCAAGCCTAGCACCTCCCAGCTGCCCACTGCACGTGAGCATCTGCCTCTTTATTTTGATAATTTCCATGGGAAGTAAGGGCAACCATGCTCCTAATTTAGATACCTCACTTGAGTGTTTATGATAAGGTGGGATTAATCTAGGCCATGGTTTCTAGCTGAAAATGAATGTAAAACGTTGAAAAAGTGGATGAAAAACACGTCAAGAAGGGGAACACAAGCAACAGGAACCACTCCAGTGTCTCACTCCTGACAAGGGAATGCTTCTGTTCTCCTCTGCTTTAATTGTGAAATATCTGGCAATTATCCTGGACAGTGTTATAGAATGAGATGAGATTGTTTAGATTACACCTAAAATTAGTTATGCAAAAGCTGGGTGTCTACTCCAATTTAAGGGCTTAGTCTCTGTTAGTAATCAAGGAGAAACAGACACCTCTCCAAGGTGATATTTCCCATGTGAGGGTATGTCTTTCAGAGATGACAGGCAAATCAATTTCCCTGAGATAACTGTTGTCATTGGAGAAGGAAAGTTATTTCTCATGCAGCTACTTCGCACCACTCAACTAAATTTTAGGTTGCTGAAGTTAAGCAAGTTAATTCCTTTCCAAGCCTGTGGATCCTGTGTCTCTAGAGGTACAGGGAACTAGATGCAAGTCTTTTCAGCCCTAAACTGTACCCTGTCACTATCACTATTTTTAACATTAGTTTTGCATTAGAAGCTAAAAAATGTTGCCAGTACCTTTTAAACTCTTAACTGTATACTACACGTGCTGGTTTTTTTGTTGTTTTTTTTCTCCTCCTGTAAAACTGCTAAACATATGCTTAACCACCTGGCAAGAAACAATCAAAACCAAACAAACAAGGTGTCTGAAAGTTCAAACAGACAATCAGTCATAGTTCTTTACAGATCTTATATACAGGCCTGAATAATAGCACAGTAATGTAGAATGAACTAACAATGTAAAAATTAATTAACATGCCACACTAGGTAGTTTAATGCTCCCATTCAAAATAAAGATACTGTGAGGGAGAGGGTTGCTCTTCTCTTCCTGTCCTGCTCTGATTATATTCAGTCTGAACTGTATTTTTGCAGGCCATTAGTTTTACTATTCATACATTACCTGTGCTTCCCCTGTCCTTCCTTTCTCCTCCGTCTCTGATTTTCCACCACACTGTAGCAACTATCCTAATTTTCAAGGCTCTGTGCTACCTACCACCTCCCCACCTTTCATCACTGCTGTTGCACTGGCTTCCCTGGTCTTCTGTCCTGGACCTGCCAATATTCCTTGCTCACTTGTGAAACTCTCAATCAAACACCTTGAAGTCCTTCCCACGCTTTTTCTTAGACACAGAAAAATTGCTCCATAGATGCCTGGGGAGGCATGAACTTGTTCTTTGAGTCAGGGTTTTCTGTTCCAAGCTTTTATTTAAAAAATAAAGGAATTTTGGTGGAATGCTACTGGGTGTCCCAGGCTCTGTGACCATACAGAGAGCTAACCTACAAAACTAAGGGTAACAAAAGCAACAATAGTTGGTGTCTTCTGTTTCTCTACATATTCCATTAGGAACAGAAAAGATGTTAGAGCAGGCAACTTTATCAAAGTCGTCAGCTGTGTTTCTCCTAGGCTAAGATCCTGGCAGACTTTGATAGGGTAGCATATTCCTACTCAAGTAGTTGCAATAAAATCAGAACAGTGCTTTAATTTTTCTTTTAAGGAGTTGAGACACACCATGTGGGGGGTGGGGAGGAGATGGGGGGAGGGCAGAACCTGGCCTTTTCTGGTTATGCAAAAGGAAAGAACAAGGAAACCAGTACAGCAAGGTGTTCAGTGTGGGACAGATGTTCACTGTGGGTTCACAAGAGCAGCAGATTTGGTTTAAGGGGCATGCTGTACAAAAACATAGACTTTGAATGAAGAGCATTAAAACTTAAACAGAGTCAGACCTCTTAAAGTCATTAGAGTGCAGTGTAGTTTTAGGAAGGCTTTATTCCTGTTGTGGAGAATGAAATGTACACCAATAATTTCACACCCTGCTCTGAACAGGCAGAGCCCAGATCATTTTCCTCCTAGAGTGGTTCAGCTCTGTAGCATTTGGCTGTCTGGGTTTATCGATGTGAGCAGAAGAGATGTAAGGGAGGCCTTTACAGGATTGGATCCGCACTCAGTTTCTGAATCTGAGAAATCAGAAGGAGCAAAAGTAGATTTTGTTTGTTTGGTTTTTTGTTTGTTTGGTTGGTTAGGTTTTTACGACTTTGGACTTGAAGTCGGTACTCTGCCTAAGCTTTATGGTTTGAATCCCTGTTTCCATCTGGGTGCCTGAAGTTCATTGTTCTTTACTGTTCCCTAGGCACGTGCTGCCTGCCCAGGAGCTGGCACTTTAGCTTTTTGTCCTCAATCAATGCTCTCCTTGCAGGGTCATAGCTAACCCTCCCTTTTTCCCTGCCTTTTCTGCCAACAAGCTGGGGAGGACACAGCAATAGGGCCACATCTGATGATACAGCTATCAAAATGACACATTGGTTAAAAGATCAGTACTGATAGCCATAAGCTCCCCTCCTCTGCTGTCAGCCGGGATGTTACAGTCTGTCCGGACTAAGGAAGTTTCCATCAACCTGTCTGCATTGATGGAGTTACAACCTGAGCAAATCTCTGGGGGAGACCTTCAGAAGAGATGTAAAACAGACTGTGCTGTTGTGATTTATCCTCCTGTTTGGCACTGGGTACTCATATCAAAGTGAATTTGTCTTACACAAGTGCTACACATCTATCTGGGTAAGAAATGTGCACTACAAGCCAGGTTGGAGCTGGTGGGGAGCTCACTTAATCTTCTGCAAGCCATGGCTCTGTCTGAATTTACCAGAATGGGCTCTGCATTCATGCAGACCAGGGTGTTGGTTAGATACAGCCCAGCACAGCAGGCTAGGACAGGCAGCTAGTCGATTTTTGGAGTCCAAGACACAAAGTAAGGTGTAGAAAATTCACTCCAATAAGCAATTCTTGTTCTTCACCACCACTTTACAAAGAGATGTGGCTATGATAAAGCTGGGTACCATGATTTCTACCAATCATTTCCTGGTATGTATTGTTCTGCTTTTCACCTGTGAAAATTATGTAAAAAATATATTATTCACTTCTAAAGGTAATTTTCACATTAGAAAGAATTCTTTGGAAAATTTTTTTTAAGTTGAAGATCAGCGCTGATACACGTAGCAACTTCTTTCCCCTCTTTAAACAAGCAAATAAAACCCCTGAAACACAGTAATCCAGCAGATGGCAAAGCAGTAGCAACATGATTTAGAGAAGTCTGAGCTTCCAACTAGCATGAGATTAAATGACGCATTATTTATTTATTGGCATTTCTGGTCCTCTTACCATGGTTTGCATATAATCTAATATTATGGAAACTCTTTGAGACCCCATTAGGGTTATTCCTTTTGCCAAACGTATGATCCCTCTCCCAAAATGCTTATCTGAGAAGTAGACTCTGAACACCTTGCATACACTAATGAATTTTTCTCGTCACAGCCACCCTTCAGGAAAGGAGAGAGTTATTGCTCGATTTACCTGTGGGAAAATAAGATGAAATAATTGGCTCTGAGCCGAGAGGAAGCCTGTGGCTGAGCTGTGACTAGCACCCAGATATCCTGAGTCACAGTCCAGTGCCTTAACCACAAGCCAGTTCTGCTGCTGACAGACTTTTCTTGGTAGCAAGCCCACATTTCTGGAATGTATTCCCTGCAGAAATGCAATTAAGTATGTACTTGGCTACTTTTAAAAGAGCTGCAAGCCACACCTCTCTGCCCAGGCCTTCCACTTGCTAAATCCCTGCTTCTTAGTTTACGAGTAAAGCTACAGGCGGCCGGGAGGCTAGTCTGGAGCTATTTTTATGGTGGTTGTCTCTCATAGCTCTGAAAACAAATTCATTTACAAACAAATAAATTCAATTAAAAGAAATGCATTTTGACAGCAGAGGATCCTGTCACTGCTGTGAGGACTAACATGCAGTGGCTGTTGGTCAGACATTCTCTCTGATGTTCAGGACAAAGAGCCCACCCGAACTCACCTAGGAGGTATCTGTCAGTGGCTAGTAGGCAGCTTCTATCAGGTTAAAAAACAAAGTACCCTTTCCTTTTCACAAGTGTCAAGGTAACTGTCATCATAACTTAATTTTTAGAGAATTTGTTTCATGGAGTACAATTTTTGCTCCATTCTGATATCTGATGATCAGCTAATCCTCAGGAGAGGGGAATATTCGTAAGATTGAAATCCTGTGTATGTTAGGTTTTTATGAAAGAATGGAGTAAAATGCTAAATTAAATGTGTATGTCTCCCTGTAAGAGCTAAAGTGTTAATTTGTACTTCTGTACACAAGGAATTAGATACACTCCTGCAGTTGTTGTCTAGCCAAGCCTTCCTATCTGCACTGAAAATAATAGCATCTTGAAGAGAATATTTATTGTTACTAAGCCCCTTTAGACATGGAAGGTAATGTAATACCTTTTGAGTAACTGTTGTTCAAAATATCTGAGGCTAATCGTCACACTGATCAGAGAACATTAGGGTGCCAATCTAAGCAACATTTGGTTCTAATTAACCCTGTGCTTTATCTTTGTTATACTTTTAAAAAAAAATACATTTCACAAAATTAAATCTGGAGTCTGAACAGTTTTATTGTAAATTATCTTCACATAGATAAATATTTTTTGGGTTTGCCAGATCCTTCAGTCATCCTTGCTGCAAGTACTTTCCTCAAGTACCCAGTTTTACAGGTACAAGCAAAGATAAAACATCACTAAAAAGGACAAGTGTATACACGCTTATTGCATGCCTCCTGTATGCACTGCTGTATCTGCAAGCACACCCACACATACAACTTACACGCAACACATCTGCCTTCTGCAAAGAAGATCACATAGGAGAAAATATATTTAGCAAGTAATGAGTAGCTTTCCTTCACAGCTAGCATAGCAGCTTCCATCTGTGGTGAATTAGAGGATATTCCAAGAAAAGATCTGCATGACTTTTGTCAGAAGAAATTAGTTTGGTGTGCTGTAAAATCAAAACCAGAATGATATGTGATTGTTGCTGAGTGGCTCGGTCACTCCTAATGTCGCCTTGATTCCTGTAAACATGAAAAGGAACCTTGAAAAAAGAGACATCACAGTTCTGTGCAACTGTGCTCCTTTCACTGTCATAAAATGATATTAATCAGAGTTAGCCCAAGACAGCCTAACCCAGGTCAGAGGATGCTGGAGCAGCACAGCCAAGTCAGCAGGTTGCATCCTGCGGTGAAGACCCTGTGTTTGTACGATGGTGAAGTTCTGGGCCCAGGGAAGTCAACAGCCAGAATGTTGTTAAGTGTAGCGGTGCCAAAATACAACATCTTGGGGTGCTAAAGTTTTACACAAAAGAGATGTTCTTAAAATCTTCCACCAATAATACTGGTAGATCTTTAAACTCTGTACCAACCATGTAACACTACTTAGGTTAGATTTCTGTGATTCTGTATATATAATGTCATTTGTCCAATGCCTATTTGCCCTGCAGTCCAGAAACAAAGAGCTTCTAGAAAAAGTAAAACATGAATATTGTTAATGTTACTCATATCCACAGCTGATGTAATGCACAGTCAAAGCATTTACTGTAGATTCCAGATTTAACTCTTTTGAAAATACATAATCTGCTTTTGCCAGGGCAGAATGTTCTGCCTGAGCTTACAGACAGCTCAGGAAGAGTTTCCTGAGTAGTAGATCCTCTACAGTCCCTTCAGGCCTGAAATGAAAAAATTCTAATCACTCTGCTGACCATTTCAGCAAAATCCTGTATGCCCTGTTCTTACCCCACAATCCTAGCGGTTTTCCTCTGCCTCTTTGACTCAGAGTTTACAAAGTGCCCCACCAGAGCCCAGTAGGTCCCTTTTGATCTGTGCAAACCTGCATGGGGCAGCTGAGAACTGCAATGGGTGTGCGTGAACACGAAATACAGAAAACACTTTGACTTCAATATTAAACTAAACAGTGCAAAAGAAGCGGGGTTCACTATTAACATGAAGTAGATTGTTCATTTTCATCTTGAATTAAAATTTATTTCCATGAACAGAGCAGCTGCAAGCTCAGGTCCGCAGAGAATATCAAATTCAAATATTTTAAATGGAAGAGATGCATTACATAGCATTGAGGGAGTGATTGTCACAAGGGAAGGTGTATGGCCTTCTGGTTAAAACTGGACTTATTCTGGGAGCTGTGATGAACTTTGAGCCCTGCCACAGAAATTTGTGTGACCTTGTCTGTGTCACTCCATCTCATCATCTGCAACTCAAACACCTCCCACACCCTTCTCAGCACACCAGCTTTTTAGAAGAGAGCCCCAGTCTTACAAGTACCATTGTTCTTTTATTTTCCTTCAAATTGAAACAAAATCAACAAATAAAATATGAATATTTAAAAAGAAAATTTTGTTTTTAAAATAAAGATTTCTCCCTCAACCAGCTTTTTTCTTCTTTTTTATTTTACATATAATTACAGGGTTAGTTCGATGGTTCCTGAACGGACTTCATAAAGACGCATGGTTTATGCAGCAAAAATTTGAGAGGGAAGGAAAGGGGAAGAGAGGGTGAAACTGCAGATTAAACATTTTTGGTAATATATTTATGCAACAGCTCAGCATGTTAAAATCATGGGGGGTTGCTAACGGCATATTTGCACTTTAATATAATGTGATTTGAACATACAAAATACATTACAAAATAGTTTTAGGATCTAAAACTGGGGAGGGTTTATGTATTATCTAAGCTCTTTGCAGAAGAGTTAACCCTCCTGAAGGTGAAGGGAGCTGTATCACTTTGAATATGACACAGGGGTGAAGGAAAATGTTGAAATCCTTAGCAGTTGGTTCAGTAAACTCCCTGCAGCAACGTCTCAGTGCAGTCAGAAGCACAACCGAAGTGGGATAAACAGACTTCGGATAGCTTTCACTGGTTTGTCTGGCTGCAGACTAAAGTAAAGCCAAAATCTGGGCTTCTGAGGCATATTCAGGATGCCAGGGATCTTCAAATGCCCATAGAAAAATCCTGCTGCTACTACAATATTAGTGACTGCAATAAATCTACTTCCAGTGTATTTATACATGACAAATTTACTCCTTTGTCATGTAAATATACTGCATTCATTCCAAATTTTACCTGACTGGGATACTGCCAGGTAAATCTTACCTCACTGTTGGTGGGTTGCCTAATTCTGTCTGTTAAAAACAAACAAACAAACAAACAGAAAAAAGAAAACAACCAAAAAAAAAAAAAAAAAAAAAAAAAAACAGAAAGAAAAAGAAGAAAAGCAGAGCAAGACATTTCTCAGTGACCTATTTGAAGACCTGCATAAGCATGTGGTGAACTTTAGACATGAGCTTGAGTTTCCAGCATGTGTTTAAAGTTAAGGGCTTTGCCTCTCTGAAGCTGATGTGAGTCAGGAAGGCGAAACCTAGCCTTGAGTAAACAAGTCAGGTTATGTTCCAGCGTGATGTCAGAAGGGATAGAGTTAAAATCTGCATGTGAAAGCAGCCAGCAACCAAGCAAAAGCTACACTCTAATGGTGTCAGGTCAGCATTTTGGATTTCGAGTTAAGATGTGGTTTCCCACACCCAGCACTGCCAAGCACCACTTTTTTTTTTATGGGAAAAACCTAGCCAGATGTCTTCCCTAGACTATTATAGAACTTGAAAAATATGTTTGCTAAATATATGTATGTGTGTGTGTGTGTATATAAAACTCTAAATATATAACCATACCCCTAACTATATATATCACTTGCAAACTTATATATGTAGATATATACATCTCTACAAGAAGTGGTAAACAACCTTCTGGTGCCCTGAGTCAGCATCTAATTTATCAGCAAGAAACTATTCCTAAAGCAGGGAACCACCAGAAATGAACCTGAGGTTTCTGAAAGCATGTATCTCTAAAGACTGTTATCAGGTGGTAAAAAGCATCTAGAAATTACCTCATTTAGCATCTTGCATTTAACCATGAATTCAGATGTTTCTGTTCATAGCGGTTCAAGGAACCGGCCCGTCTTAGAAAACAAATAACCACTTATGGTTGTGCAATCAAACACAACAAACAACTTAAAATGAAACAATAGTATCGGAGTTCAAATTCTACTGTGATTAACGCTCCACAGAACCCTAAAATGATCTTGTGGTTGAAGCAGCAGAGCGTTGCTCTGCAGATGCCACATAATTCCTGTGGGACCTTGCGCAGCCAGGTATCCCTTTGCACCCTACGCCTAAATAACAGGGGAGCCAGCGATTCTCTTGCACATAATCTGTCTGGGCAGAGACTCTTCTCCTGTTGTAGCAAGCAATATAATGGGGCCTTCATAGTAATGAGGGACTCTAAACCCTGTTGTAACATACTAAGACCCTCTGTTCTAAAAATGGATCTTTCCCCTGCAGGAAGTCGTCTGGCACTTTGCAATTGCTTTCTGAATTCTAAGCAGAGACGAGAAATCAAAGAGCATAGATTTCTCACCAAAAAAAGTATTCTCTAAGTTTCAATATCGAAACACCAAATAATGTATTTGCAATGAAAATCATCAGCCATCCTGAAATAATATTCCAAACATTCTTCTTGTGAGCCCAAATAGATTTGCTGAGGTACAGAAAGGTCATTCTGAATCAAGGCTAACTAAAAAAAAAGCTTCCCTATGAAATTTTCTTATGCAATATTGGCAAGATTTTATTTTAAATCTCCTCATCAGAAAATATGAACTTTTTGTCCACACATACATTTCACTCCAGGGGGAAAAACATGGAAATGCTCTAATGGGAAAAATGTTCATGCGTTTATTCAAAGCCATTCTAATATAGCAAACCTGTAGTACCATAAAGTATATGAGATAAAGAAAGTCTCTTAAAGTATAATTATAATTTGGGAGATTTAGGAAAGTGAATAGCATTCTAGTAAGTACATGAAAATGTTTCTCTGTTCGACTTTATCTGACCTCTAGAGTGTGATTTATTTATAATCAGCAAGAACATTTTTAGTAGCTGTCTTTTCTATTATTGCCCGTTGGTATCTGAAGTGGGTGAACACATATAACGTGCACACTCTCGGCTAGAACAGGACTCCTAGAAATTTTGTTACTAATAGAAAGCTTGCACAGAGAACTGGGTCTTGATCACTGAAGCCAGAGTTCCACCCATCTCGCCCAGCTTTATCTTCTAAAAGTGGTATGTCTAGTCCAAATTACTCATCAATGCTCCTCCTATAATTAATGGGCAGACACAGGTAGTTACAAAGGGGTATTTGTCCCATGCAAAGACATATGTCAAAGACAGATGGGATAAACTATGCTCTAGTGATGCTGGTCTCCTTTGACCACAAAGCATGAAATTAGGTGTCTAATTTCCACATGGTTAAAATTAGGGGAGATAAAAATCTTCTTTGGTCCCCAGTCTGTGTAAACACAAAATGTAAACCCTGGGGGAAAGAAATGAAGAAGAGGCTACACACTCAGAGTTCCTGTGGGATGTTCTCCCCGTGACGGATTTGTACCAATAGTGCCTGCTTTTTCTGCACTCCTTACATCAGTACATTTAGGATCTGTTCAAGGGATTGTGTATTGGGAGCCCTGGAAAGAAGGGCAAGTGGTCACTACTGGGAAGGCAAATACTGATTTTCTGTGCACCAAACTATGACTATACCGTATGGCTTCTACCATTCAGACTCTGTCCTTCAACTTATTTCTCCAACTCAGCAGCTGACATAATTTTTGCTTCTTACCTGGTGGTTTGATGGATTGTTTGAAATGGCAATTCGCTGGTAGTTTTGCAAGACGCACGTATTCTGCCTCCATCCATTATAAACAACTGGAGCTAAACACTTCCAATAAACTTGAATTTTAATATACCAGTGGTAAAGGATCACAGGAAAAGTGATTTTCTCTTAATGCTGAACAACTGATGTTCTTCCTACTTAGGAAAATAATATTCTTTATAGCCACTAATTAAGGCCTTCCAAATTATCTTGGGAGTCAGCCACACAAACTCCACTGCTTTTACTACTTTTTAAAAAGGAGCATTTCAGGAAAGATTTCATATTTATTATTCCTTTATCCGTTTCTCCTGATCTCCAGTGTGAGCAGCCACTTAGGGGGTTTGCTTCATCAGATTCCACTTAAAATCGTAAATGGAGATACTGGTAATTTCTTTCTGCCCATGCTCAGAATGAATCAAATTCTCCAGGCAGATCTTTGATGTGACTTTTTCCTCAATCCATTTTCAGATTGATATAGAAAATGTCCCAAGGCCTTAGACTTAACTATATTTTGTGGTAACAAAATCTGCAAGTTAACAATGCTTCTTGTCAAGAGGAGAAATGATACTTTTATCAATTTTGGATATGTCACCTTTAAGTTTTAGTTGAATGTCCATTTACTTCTCTAACAAGGGGAAGTAAAAAAGCTCTCTCTTTGTGTTTATTTCTATTTTTCTGTTTCATTTTTATAGTACTGTTTGAAACAGTATTAACTGAGTGCTTTCCATGTCCAACTTATGAAAAATAACAGAGTACCTAGAGGTTTCCTGCAGTTTCACTATTTTCAGGGTGAAATCTGTATTTTGTATAAACTTCCAGATTTTTTGCTTTCTGAAGTTTTCTTAAACAGCGGTAGTTTGAATTTAGGTGGAAAAAACACTTTGCATTTTTGTTATTATATTACAGAATTAAATAAAAAAATAGAGAAAAATGTTACGACATTTAGGTAGAACAAAGTTACAAGGGTTTGAAATCAAAATATTGTGATTACTCTGTTTTTAACCAGATATCTTCTCCTTTCCTACATACCATTTCCTCAGGTCTTGACTGCCTGTTGTCATATCCAAAACTTTTTAACCCTGGAAAATGTCTTATCTAGGTTTCCAAATGCCATTATACCTGTTCAAACTACTTCAATTCACCTTTTTTCTAATGTTTTATCTGTTTGCTAGTGCAAGATACACCACAGGGAGTAGAAGGAACAGAGAGAACGGAGGGAAGGGGCTTTACCTCTCCCCATCCCACCCCATCTCTGTGCCTCAGCGTCATCCTCAGGTTTCTCTCTCCTGTTTCTTCCAATATAATGTTCAAGCTGCAAAATCACCCAGGGACTTCCTCCATCCGTACTCTTCTGTTCCCTTTAAAATATTCCATCCCTGATCTTTGATTAGGGCTTCTTTGTCCTCTGCTGAAATAATTACTAATGCTAAAATGGGTCCTGCAGGGCTTCTTTGCAGTGATTGCTACTTCTTTGCAATAAATAGAGTGGAAAGAAGTTTAAGCCACTGGGCTCTTACCATCTTTCCTATGTAGCTGAGAAATTAGTGCAAAACAGTTTAGATTTTCTTCAGCCACGGGATATTTGGGACAGGTTGGAGAGTGAAGGCAGATTATTTTTACTGATGGAAAGAAGGAACAATGATAAATTAATGGAGAACACAATTAGTAAAATGGTGAATGTATGAATGAAAGCTGAAAAATTAATAAAAGAGAATAATAATAAAATAGTGACCTATAAAGCACTGAAACTGACTATGCTTGCTAGCTAAGGGACCAGAAATAAACCTCAGGAAGCAGATGAACGCTGTGGGGTAAGGAGCTGTACTGGTTTACTGACTAAGGACCTGGACCTCTGCATCCACAACAAACAATGACTTGGGAATTTGGCTTGCACAAGAGGAAGGTTATGTGGAAGACGAGGAAAATGATTCAGTGAAGTGACACAACATCTAATGAAAGAAATAAACAAATGCCTACTTGTCAGTGGGTAATTCCTGCAAAACTCCAAGGGAAGAATTTAGCCTCCTGGAATCCATTTCTTCCTGGAATTTGCACAACAGTGCATGGGGAGACTGCTCACATGAGTGCCTGCCAGTATATGGGCATCTCAGATCACTTGCATGCTAACATGATTGTTGTTTAGTATGCATCAAACCTTTCTTTGAGAGAAATCATTTGGATATAAGGATATATAGTTGCATATATCTGGCCATATAGCTTATGAGTGTCCTTCATGAGAAATTATATGTATGTAGATTGAGTTTCTTTGTACCAGCACCAGTACCAGTTTGGCCAGATGTTGTAGCAGAAGCAGAGGCAGTTAGGGATTTAACTGTAAGCACAGCTTTCCCCCCGAACTCTCAGAGAAACACCTGCTATGTTTTAGAGGTAACACATAGCTTGCCCGTGTTGCTGGCTATTCTGACAGGACCCTGAAAATCCCTTTTGCAGCTGCCGTTAGTAAACAATTTGTCCAGTCTTTGGCTCAAGCCTATCTTCATGTACTTCCCAGGCTTCTGCAAGATCCACAAGCAGTACAGGAGAGCACAGAAAAGGTGAGATGGGAATGGCTGCTGCTGTCCTTGCCCCCCCCGCCCCCCCGCCAGCTTGAACACCATCTTCTTTCTTCTTGAAATGGTTATATTCCACTTCCAGGAACATGTATTATTGTTACCATTTTGCAGGTATCTGCACCTCTGGCTTTTTTGTATGTGAAATATTTGGTTTGGAGGGCTTTTTTTACTCACTATGAATTGAAAGGCAGCTGCAGGAAAGAAAAACAACTGGTAGAAACTCAGAGGTACCTTCTATAACCTACAGAAGCCTGTTGGAAAAGCATGTGTTTGTTGGCACTGATGTCCAACACATATCACAAGGGCAGATTGGAAAAACTGACTTTGACTCCATGCTGACATGCTGCAGACTGCTAGAAGGCTGTTTTCGTAAACAGAGGGCTTGAGGTAGTAGTGATATCCATCTCCTTTCTCTGCTCCCCTTAATTTTTTCCCAGGCGTCTGGCCATCAAAGTACATCTCATGAAATGAAAGGTGTTTATATTCCCAAACATTTTGGAGTACCAGAGCCTAATGACAGAGTAGCAATTAAATTGGCATGCATACTGCTTGCAACAACAGCTGCCGATGCTTCCTAACTTCTTCTAATGGAGAGTCAAAGTTATTAAGTCAGAGGTAAAATTAAGACTCTTTATATTGCTAAGATAAAATAAGCTTATAAGTTGCTTGCTAGAAGGATGAAAACAGTCATTCAAAATTAAAAAATTCCCAGCTGGGGTTTTGTTCTGAAGCAGTCTGATTCATAGGGAAGTAATGCAAAAAAAACCCTTGAATTCATTATGCTTATTTTCAGTACTATACACCTATGTCCGTTTTTACCCACTTTGGCTATAGTTACTGTTTAAAAAAAGATGGCAAATCAAAATGCTCTAGTTATATCAGCAAATATCTTCACTAAGTTGCAAAAGGTGATATGTTTGCTTAAGGGTTTTTTCCTTAAGTCTGGGGTTGTTTTTTTTTCTAATTTTGGTAAGGTTTCTCTGGAAAAAGTTGAAGCTTAAAAGCCCTTCTCATTCTAAAATCAGAATTTCCACGTTGAGTTTATCAGTGTAATTAAACTGGCATCATTTCCACTTACATGGATAACTTGTCAAGTGTGCTTACTTTTCCATGTAAGCAAGTCTTTGAGATCCATGACTTGCTGGAAACCTTTTCAGAGGAAATGGCTTTATCTGAAATAAGAAATTCTGCAGATGTCTTTTCTCATAGCCACCAACTCAGCTACTTGTGCTTGCAAAAAAATCAGTCTGTAGCTGTAACAAGGATTAAATGAATTAAGTTATGTGGGGTAAGATTAATCTCAATTATCTGTTGTCATTCAAATTTAGGTGTCTAGCCTAGCCGGTTATTTAAGTGCTCTCTGTAGTCAATGGAGAAAGATGGGCACTATTCCAAGGAGTGAGTCATCCTGCTGTTCTGGGACACCTCTTTTAGGATAGGATGAAACATCCATTGGATGTGCATCTCCTCTGACTACAGAAAACCTGTGTGCAAGGCTTGGTTATATACCTGAGATTAAAGTGACTGGAATTGAGTAGGAAAACTGTTACCTTGGATCTAAATTTAGATAGCTGGGCAGATGAATCCTCCTGATCACTACAAGCTGTATCTATAATATATAATGGACACAAAAAAAATTTGCAATCACTAATTACATAAGTATGTCCCCATGCAAAGTTTGTGGTTTTTTCCCACAAAACAGATTGAAGATACTCTGCATAGCCATATTTTCTCATATTTTAGGTGTTTAGAACTTCAAAGCACTGTTTTCTTTTCAGATTCTATAGGATTAAACTGTTAAAGGACAATGGACTTGCTGAAGTCTGTCTTTGACTTTTCCATCTCTGAGCTAAAATAGACGGGAAAAAAATCAAAGAAGAGAGAAATTCTCCTTGGACACTTGCTTTACACTTTTAGAAATCTCATCTTTGTTGTTCTATATCTATGAATGGTCTATGTCATTCAATGTATTTGCAAATGGTATGGAAAAGGCAACACATAGGGAGCTAATAAAACTGTACATTATATAATCTTACTTGGAATGGTCAAATGTAAAGCTGATTGTGAACAGTTGCAGTTAAATAACAAAACAGTTAACAAAACAAACCAAATAACAAAACAACAGTTGGTTAAATAACACAATAGCAGATGAATACATATATGTATGCAGAAGGGAATAACCCTCCTTATATAAATACAATTACTTCTGTAAATTAGCCTAGAACAGGGACGCACAGATCTCTGAAAGCGTTGACTCAGTATTCAGCTGTAGCCAAAAAACCAAACTTGACCATTTAAAGAAAAACAGAAAACATCATTGTACTGCCTTATACACTCTTTCTGCCTATGTCTCACACACTGTGTGTCTCCAGTCATTCTTTCTAAAAGGATATTGAAGCAATTGAAAAAACAACAAAGATGATCAAAGGTATGCAGTGATTTCTCTATGAGCAAAAGCTAGAAGGTGTAGGGGAGAGGTGACTGGGAGACGTTCGATACCTAAATAAAATCTGATGTTATGAAGAATGTGACTGAAGAGCAGCGGTAGAAGAAACTGATGGGCTCCCAGGTGGCAGGTAGAAAACAAAGGAAAGAAAAGAAAATGCACTGAGTTATGGAACTCACTGCGGCATGATGTTCCAGGGTTCAAAAGTACAGACAGAGGCAAAAAAGGCAAGAAAGTGTCACAGAAGATGGATCTTCCACGGGCTTCTTAAATTAAGGTCTAGATAGAGCTTCAAGCTCAAGAACTCCTGGACATGCTTATTCTCAATGTCTAATTTACTAAGAATCAGTCTATTGCTTCTCTTTTTTTAATACTTTTTCTTTTATACTTCTGTATAGAGTATATTGGACAAACTGGACCTTTCCCTGACCTGTGTTGCAGTTCTTAATGGCTCACACATTCTCACAAGTTGCATGAATCCAAACCTCTCCTACTGCAGGTCACTAGACACAGCTGATTTATGTGGTTGCAGACCCATGGAAGCAACTAGCTTCAGATCGTATTGAAAAGGAATACACAGGGTGTTTTCCTGAATTCCAAAAGCAAAGGTTTGCAAGCAAGGTCTGAAGACTTCAGAGTAGGTCTGTAACAGTGATATTCTTCCCCTAGTGGTGTTCATAGCCATGCAAGGAGGACCCCAGAGAAGATCCAAGGCAAAGGAAGGGACCGTTTTACAGACACGTCTTCCATTAAAAAAAAAAAAAAAAAAAAAAATCAGCTCATCATACCTCATTCTTTCTCATACTGAAGAAGTCATCAACCTAATTTTTCAGGTTTTTAGCTTAAATGTCATGGACTGTATCACATTTGGAACTTTTAGAAGTTTCTTCTGGCATTCTTGGGCAAGATCTGTAGACACCACATGGGGGAAAACAACTTTCAGTACTTATATTTTTTATCTCCTGTCAGAAGTGATTATTCTGAGTCAATACAGCACAAACACGAGTACACACTCTCGGTGCTCCAAAAGCTGACACATTTTTAACTCAAGCCATTTCGTCCTAAAGAGTTGCTATAGTAGGGCATTAGTACTACCTGTTGTATGAGGAATTTTTGAGTAGGAGATATTTCAGTTCTGGGTCTGATGTAGGAGACATATTCAGGGTATCTTGTCAGCTTTTGATACAAATGGCTTCATGTCGCTTATTGCTGTTGGTATTTGTCCAGGGTAGTCCTAACAGTAGGACCTGCACAGACCTAGAGGAAAGTCAGTCCACCCTTAAGGCAGAAAATATATTTTGTTTTAACAAAAACAAATGAATTTCATAGAAAAGTGAATTTTTATGGATGAAGCATGTTGGACAAACCTGCCTCCTAAAATGCACTATGGAATTTTGTCAGGTTTACACTCAGTTTGAGTACTTTGGTATATTCAGCAAGAATATTATACAAAAACAGTGCTCTTCTGATGGGTTCAAAATCTTCAGGGCAAAGTTACATTATCTCCAGAGCTACATTTTATGAGAGCTGCATCATAACACAAAAAAGTCAAAGAGAATTATATAGTGGTATTTAATTTAAATGTTAAGAAATTCTTTAGGCCAACTATGTAAACATAGAGTTCCATTAATGTAGTTTTCATCTGTATGGACCACTCGAATACAGACATCTCCCTTCTAATATAGAGGCTGTATACAACAAATATGTTCTGGGTTTATGTCATCAAGTTGTGGAATTCTGAAAAAGTCCCATGTTAGCACATCATATATATATGCATGCAGTACAGGAATTACACATACACATATATCAGTAATTGCATAATGTGTGCATAAAAATGCATATACTTGGCCATATACAGTGATCCCAGGAATACACATGACTTCTTCAAGATTCAAAAGAAAGAAAAAAAGATTTCTCTAATGAGTTTGTTTTTCAAATATTTATAAATGTTTCTAGCTCACAATAAATTAGGAATAACAATTTGGGATGTAAATAAGGATTCAGTTCCACAGCTTAGAAATAGCTGGATAAAAACTGAAAGATGAGATTTATAGTATGGAGTCTAGAATGAGACAACTATAATTTTCAGAGGCAGATTTTCTGAAGGGGAAAAAACAGGCACATGGTGAGAAAGCTTCCTTCCCCTCCACTAATGGAGGCCGATGTGGTGCTGTGTGGTGTGGCCATAGCTGGAAAATGTGCAGACTCTCCAGCCAGACTAAGGCCATGTCTGCATAGAGTTCTCTGCAGCTCACCCTCCCAAAGCCTTTGATGCTCCAAAGTATCTGCAGATCATTGACTTCGTTCTTGTAAATGCTTAAGCAGTGCAGCCATATCTTTTACCACATCTGGCAGATAAGGAGCCCTCCCACCTTTATGGCTGAGGCTGTAGCTTTGGACAATCTCCTGCGCTTGCACAGGGTGCTTTTGCTCCCATTGGCAGTCAGTTTATTCCACTTCCACTATGTATTTGCCTCAGATTAATTATGGAAATAAGGATATAATCCTTCTGTATCACATATGTATCTCCTCTGATAACAACTAATTTCTATTTAGTGTGGTCAAAATCCCACAAGAACCCTTGTGAGTGTACCAATCTATATATCTACATCTATCTTGACATCTGTTTATCTCCACATACAATAGTGCACATATATATATATATGTATGTATGTATTTTATATATTTACAGGCATAAATATGTGTGAGTGTATAGAAAAATGTGTGTTTATGTTGAGTCCAGATGTCTGGTGTAATTTTAGTGTATAAGTACAACATAATTTTTAAAAATCTCATAATGTGGTCATCTCAAAATTAAATTTCCTTTCTATCCTAAAAGAAGACTGGTCTATTATGGTCAAGGTTATTATGACGTACTTCAGTTCAAGACCTGCTTATTCAGGGAAAGGTTGAAAACTTGAAAAGATAGTAAACATTCATTTTCAATTTATCAAAATGGAGTGGAACATCTTTAATTCAAACTTCTCCAGAAAGTCAATCCTCAATAAAATTTCAGTCTAGAATATTACATTAAATTAATTTAAAAAGTTAAAAACGTATTGGTGGCTGGAATAAATGTAACCACAGTACCTATTCCAGCTTTAACCATAATTACTATTTATACAGGCCATTTTCAAAACATCAAAGCATTTTCTGGAGATTCACACTAAAGGTACTATTGAAATGCAGCCAATTCTGTGGTGGAACATAGCACCTGCTGTAACAGTGTATTGTACAGTGTTCATGGAGATTGGAGTGCTTGTGTTTGTGGAGGATGTGTATGTATGTATGTATGTATGTATATGTGCATACACACACATATATGTACAAATTTATGTTGTTATTAATATTACCTTCACATTTTCTATCTGTATGCAGCATAATTAGAATTGAAAGCCCCAATTACACTGAAGTGAAAGGCTGCTTATTAATTGACAATAGGCCTCAGCTAAGTAGCAACAAAAGAAGTGCTTTGTTTGGCAACCTTTGTTTAAAAGGTCCTTTCAAAACTCCTTAAGAATACTATGAATAGAGATTGAACAAACCTTTAATCCTCTTCAGGTCACGTATATGCTAAAGTGAATAATAGTGTGAGGTCTTTTTCACCTTTTGAGTTCTTTTAAGCCAGTAACCTAACTTGAAATGAGATAAAAGGTCTAAGAAAGCCTGAAAAACTCTAACTTGTACACTTCTGGCTTATTTATTCTGCTGCAATAAGCCCAAAGATGCATTTCATGTTGGAGAGACATAGAAATACTCAATATTTATAATTTCATTCATAATTTGCTCGGTCCCTGCCAGTTATTTCGCTTTTATTCACTTCAAATGCATTTAGAACCTTCAAACATTTTTTTTTTTTTCATTTAATGCTCCTGTTCTTTTGTGAGTATCAGTGTGAAAATCTTTCCTTCGTGCTACAGTCCCTTTTTCCTATTCAACACTAGACTGCACACGATAATTAAACCTTGGGGGCTTGGAGATTTTGGACTAAAGCTTAAAGAAATGCAGTAGTGAGGCCTCTTCTCTCTCGATCTTCCACCACTTGCTGTGGGGATTTTCTTTAGTTACACATGGCTTCACAGGTAAACAAGCTTGAAAAAAAAAATCACAAGCAGGAATTGAATTAACACCTTAGCGTTGCTTATAATGAACCAGTTTGCTTAATTAGACGATCAAAAAAAATATGTTCTAAAACATGACAGGGCATAGACCGAAGTCTCCATTCACACAAACATCCATAGAGTTACACTGGGACATTTGCAAGAGGAACAGCATACCGGCCAAGGCTAAAATGGCAATGTGAAAATACTAAGTTTCAACCTAGACTAAGGTGCTTTTTAAAACCAAACATAGAGAAAATTATAGGGTCTTTCTTATACTTTTGTTTAAAAATTAATCTCCTCAAGTATTTCCATAACTTTGAAAGTAAGCTTAAAACAAGCCACAAATGAATTCAATGCCCAAAGGACAGAAAGGCACCAGAGCTAGCACCCACCGTGAGAGCTCCCCAGGCACCCCACTAGGCTCTAGCCAGGCTGCCAGGGCAGGGGAGAGCAGGTCTCAGTGCTCCAGGATGCTCCCAGCACAGCCACCGGTCAGGTCCTGCTGCATGGACTGCTGAAAGCTGGGATGGGTAAGGGGTTTGCAACTCTTTGAAGGAGCTGGAGATGGCAAAGAAGCAAGGGAGGACGCAGGATTAAATGGTGTTTGAAACCAGTCTCCAATACTTGGGTTGCTCAAGGCTCAAGTAATTTCTAAATGAAAGAGAGTGTGCGTAAATGCCTTGTGGTGTTCTTGGGACCCTCCCCTTAGCCTTCCTGCTGATCCCATCCATATGAAGGCATTTCAGAGCAAAAAGGAAGGGTCCATGTCCAAAGAAAAATCCTGTCTGATACAAATACTTAAAACTTTTCTTGCCTTTTCCTTTCCTGTACTGTGTATGGAGATGCACCATAATATGAAAGGCTTTTTATGCACGCACAAGGCTGCGTACTTAACTATTGCTAACATCAATCATAAATTGTTTTATTTTCCAACATAGAAATCAGTATAACAGTAAAACACCAGCTGCTTCCAAAGACAAATGCATTGTTTAAATCAGAGCAAATTATTTACAAATAGGTTTCAATATTCAGGGTCTGAATTTTGCAGCATGTGTGCAAAATGTTTCTGTGCAGATCTATCAGCTGCACATGCACTTGATCGCTTATGCCGAGCAATCTGGCAAGCAAGTAATTGGCATTTCTCTGAGCTACTTCTCTGATCAGCTATAATAATTTCTGGAGCTCCATAAGAAAATCCTGCATATTTTTAGCTTCACAGTAAAAGCAGTGGTTTTGCATATGTTATTTCTTTTTCTTTTTTTTACTTCACTACCCACTGCTTTACAGGGTGACTACATTCTTCTGCAGATGTTTATCTCTTAAGGTGTTTGTATATACTACTGCCTGCTATCCTTTCAGCAGAGGCAACCACCAGAACCATAAATTACTGTCTCCAGTAAACGTAAAAGTTGTCTGCTGTCTTAACTGTGAACATTTAGTTTTAAAAGGGACAGTTGCTTAGCTGGGCTCTTCTCTTAAGGAAATTAACTTTTTATCTCAAAGACAGCTAATTTAGCTCTCAGCACCTTTGCTTCCACTCCCAAGTACCTTCTTATCTTGGGTAATCAGGATGCAGGGATTCCCAATCTATCCCTGTTTATAGCTCTCTTTCAGTAGTGTTACTGTTTGAACTTCGTACCCCTGGATAAAAGGGCTAGCACACCAGCTCAGGAAGCAGTTATAAGTATGAGGTAAATATGCAAGTTACAGCCCATATATGAACTCAATTACATCCTTCATCTCTTAAGATATGAATAAAAAGGTTTGGCTTTGATCTTGAATTAAGCAATCCCTACTTATAAATCCCTTTATAAATGTATATATATCCCTACTTATAAATGTACCATGGGATTTTATTAGTAACAATAATTAGCGGTTAACGTTGCAATGAATACAGGGTTGGGAAGCTCTAAAAACCAGTGCCAGGTTGGGACATAATTCTCATATATTTTATCTGAATTGCACAGAAGAATGGATTTTAGTCAGGAGGGTACAGTGGAAATATGCAAAAGCTATTTCATTGAATAGGATACATGAAAGTATTTAAAAAACAAAAGCATACACCTGCGTCCTTTTTCATAACTTCACCCATTTATTTTAGTCTAATTTAAAAAATAAATTTAGAATAAAAGGTATAGCACTTGTATACTAAAATCTTAAGGAATATGTGTACATTTAAGAAGAAATACAAGGAGGCACCAGGAGTTATTTTTACTGTAAACACTCTTTGTATGTTCCCATGTAGAATGTAATGCCTGCATAACAACTTCTCAAATGTCCAAATTCCCTCCTATTCACATAGCGTGGAACAGATGTTGTCCTGCTTTTTATTACTTTCATTTATCAATCATACTTCAGCTGTATTATGAAATTAAAGCAATAGAAAATGTTACTTAAACTTGGATTCTACTTCTGCAACTTTGAAACATTTTCCTACTTTTGTTTGAGTGATCATTGGGCTATTTTCCCCTTAGTTGCAAGGTCAGATTTCCCATTTGTAGTTTAAAATGTACCCAATCCAAAAAAAAATTCACATGTATAAAGAGCCAACACTGAGCAAGAACTGTGCATCCTTACAGAAACCTGAGATCCATAAATCCAACCCTACTGGAAAGAGCTTTTTGTTTAAAACATCAAGCTAAACAAAATGCAATTAAGGCTAACAGGACAAAAAGCTTCCCTCTTGAGATTCATAAATACACTCATGGGAGACTGGAAGTGAAAAGACCAATATAATTCTAATTGTATCTTCTCTAAGCCGACCATTTAAACAGACAACTTTTCCCAAAGTAAATTAGTTGGTCCAGTTCATGCTTTTTTTACCCTTACTTAACCAAGTAAATAATGGGAATTTTCTACAAGTAAATAAAGGCATTGGTTCTGCCTTGATGACAAGTTGTGATCTGGGTTCTTAACTGTATTAAGAAATACTCCAGCCTCTAAATAAATCTCATAAAATCATGGCAGTGTTTTAGGAGAGCACTGCTTCTTGTCTTACTTCAGCAAGATTGGAGAAATTTGAAATATACTAACACAGTACATGTACAAAACTGTGGATGTTGCTAGTGATGTCATGTCCTTTGCAGATCTGTCTTCACACCTTGTCATACTCTTAAATTTTTACATAGGAAATCCTTTTGGAAGTGTGTATACTTTGCTATTTATTTCTTTGCCTGGTTGCCACCTGTAGAGGAATGAAGCTGGGCTAATTAGCATTGATAATGTACAACTGTGGGCTGGCTTCAGGGGCGGTGGGTTGGCTGATGTAGATAAGGTGCAGCTGTGGCTGGTTCTGGTAAGGGGTTGACAGAGAGAGAGAGAGAGAGAGAGAGAGAGTGTGCTCTGGGTGAGGAGAGACAAGGAAAAAGCAGCAGAGGGTCTGGCATGAAGAGTTTGTTGGTGTGAGGTGGTAAAAGACCTTGTTGTAGCTGACTAGTTTGGAGAGAGCTGCAACTGACACCTAGATTATTTTGCTTTATTATATTACATTGTACATTATTTTACTTTTAAGAAGTGCTGTAATAATAACCCTAATAATTTCACTCCCATTTAAGTAAATCCCTTCTGATTTTTAGATATGTTAGTGCCATCATGGACCATAATGATGGTTCTTAGCTGTGAAATAGCCACCAGGAGAGAAACTCAAAATGTCAGGAATAGAAATGTTTTTCCCTTAACCTCAGATGGGAAGACAGCAGGAATCACGTAAGGAGCAGCGACGTGCTGGCTGGGCCAGGGCTGGTGTGCCTGCCACTGTGCAGTGCCACCTGAGAAGCACCAGCTGGGGCTTTCCACTGAAGTGCTTTTTGATCAGGATGGGCCAGCTCAACAGAACCCAAGCTTACCACTTCCAGTTTTCACTGGCTAAGGTTCTGGCTCAAGGATGGAGTTCTCTAAAATGCTAATTTTCTGGAATGGGGTGATTTATTTGTGACAAAGTAATGTACAAGTTCTTGGCTTCATCCAGTAGAGATTGGGAATAAACTATGTTTTGTGTAAAAATGTTCCTTACCTCGCTCCACTCAGTAGCCCATGCAAACTAGGTAGAGTAAGACACTAAACCAGGGCACAAGAAACCTAGACTTATTCTCAGCTTTATCTCCAAGTTCTCATGCATATTTATGAGATTCACTTTTTTGTCACCCCATGCCTTTATGCAATGGAGGTGATGCGTATCTAGTCCACAGACTGCTGTGGCAATAGGATTCTGTGACACATTTGAGATTCTCAGATAAAACAGTATGAGCCAAGAATTTACCCCGTAAATAAAGATTACAGAACTGACCACTCCTGATGGGAACCAAAAAGAAATACTCCATTTTGTCTCACAGGATGCATCTCCTGAGATTCAGGAGTGATCTATGGGCATGGAAGGCCACACGCTTTCTCATACATCAGTGGAGCCTTATTCTCTTATGTGGGCCATAAAATAAAGTTTCAAATTGATCTATCTATATTCCTGACACTCCACAGCATAGTTCAGTGCAGATGTTAGGCAAGAGGATGTTTCACAACTTTCTGGATTTTAGCCCCAGGTAGATTAATGAGTTTATAACTACAAATACTTGTGTCTTTGAGCTATACATGCCCAAATTGTTATAATACGTAGAAATTCATTTACTATGTTTACTGTGAAAACAGCAGGCAATACAAAACAGTCACTTACTGAACAGAAGAACCCGTTTGAAAATCAGTGGCACAACTGGAATATAATTATTGTTTTAATTTAAATACTGCCACACAACTGCACAACTATGCTCATTACTTTGGTTTGCACGAGTATAGATCTGATATTAATTTAGTTTTGTATTTATGAAATCTGCAGCATAATTTTTCCACCTATACACTGGATTTCTAAACTTATTTTTACCTCCGCACTGATGTATTATATCCTCAGGTTATATAGCCCAAGAGGTGTCCAAGAACTGAATCATAACTCTGCATCTTCAGGGTTCCCAAATTTATGTTTCCTTTTCCTTTCTCCTCACTTTCTCCATTTAGGCATCCTTTCCTTTTTCCTGATGGCTCAGCATTTCCATTACACATTTATTAGGAAAATAAATATCACCAGGAGAAATTTAAAGGGGAGTAGAGCTTCTTTTATTTCATCTGAATACAGTCAGTCACTCAGCTCAAGCCACAATACCTGCTTAAATTAACTATCGTTTACCTAATTCAATTTGCAACAGGATGGTGAGGTGTGAGGGCTGGGATCCAGAGGTGTTTCCCCAGTTATCAGACCATTGCCACACACAGGTGGGTGGATTATGGAATACCTCAACTATTTTCCACAAAAATCAGGTCTTCTTTTGTACTGCTATTTTGGCTGCTGCTTCAGGCAAATGTGCTGCTTTTAATTTTAAACCACTTTTGCCGCAGAAACACACATCACACATGGTGACCAACACCGACAAAGGCTGCAGACCAATGCAGCTTTGTGGAAACCTTGTTGACAGAGGACACCAGGCAGGAATCCTGGGTATCTGTGTAAAACATTGACTGTACATTTCATTCTCATTCAGAACAAGTCCCCATACATGACTTAATTCTCAAAATGCCATTAGCATTCAGTTTTTCCTATCGACTCACCTTCTGTAAAGAAAAGCTAAATCTTACATTATATGCCAAAAGGCTCTAATCTTAAACAGGCGATACATAACTTTGCAGAACTGATCACTCAACCGAGTTTGTGTGCATGTGCAATTCCTGCTGAAGCTGATGGTTCACCCAGACACTGAGAGGTGACACACATAAATCTCTGCTGTAACACATACATCCACACCCCACACACGTGCATGCTACCAAAGTAACTCCTGCTGCACTTCCAGTTCTTCTACCCTCCCCTTCATCCCTCCCTGCCTGTAAATTTTGCTGAAGTAATTTGGTCATTAATAAGTGGGGAAAAGTGTCTCTGATCTCTCAAGCCCACATACGTTCAATAAAGCATGCACGTACACGCTGAGTCACACATGTGAGAAAGGCAGGAGAAACTCCCACTGCAAGCCCTTTGCACTTGCAAGAAACACATGAAAATTGAAAGAAGTGTCTTTTATTTGGTGGGAAGTTTTTGGAAGGAAAAAAGGGAGAGGACAGGTTCTGTCCTAGAAGGACTGGCCTCCAAAGGCAGAGCAACGAATCAAAATGAAAAAACGGGTCAGATGAGGAGACAGAAACACATAGCCAAAGATCTTCAAATTTAAGAAAGGTAAATTGCCCGAAAAAAAATGATGGAAATATCCATCAGCTTCTTCAGTCCTATGACTTGAAAGACAGATTGTATATTCTCCTGGCATTTGCACCAACTTGGCATGACTGATGGACATTTTGATAGACAGGAGAGGGAAAGAGTGTTTCAAACCGTGCTGCCATTTGGTATATATCTCACATCTGAGGTTCAAAGTATCTTGTTTAAAATATAATTTCACAATAATGTCACTAATCATTTCTTTTGCAGACTTTACATCCTCTGTGTTTAGGTTTTGGGGGGTTGGTTTTTTTTAATATTAAAAGAAATGAACAGCGTAGCACTTCTAGGAAGAGCAGAACAGAGATTTTAGGCATAGACAAATACTCCATAGATTACAGGAGCATTTACTTCCTTTATGTACCACCATTTCGTCTCTAAGAACATATCAAAATGTTCACTGTTAGAGGAAGGGGTTTCATGGTCAGCACAGCTCTGTATAGGATCATGGGGCTACATCTTTTGTCAGTTATAAATTAGCTTTAATTTATATGCACATTTGGCTTTGCTTTCTCAGCAAACATATCTTAAACCCACATACAGGTCAGTGTAATTGCAAAGATTTTGCCATATGTCTGTATGTCCCTCCCTTTATAAATGTAGTCATATGTTCATTCATGGACACACTGACTACATCTTCCTTGTCTCTCTCAGTGAACATTGTCCATGACTGTACCTTATAATGAACCGAGAAGTCTTCTGGTAAGCACAGCTGTACAGAAGAACTGCTCTCCTGTTGGCAGTGAAAGGATGCAAAACATGTGCAGTGATTCCATTTTTATAATAAAGTACGTTTTCAAGTTCTGAAAGGAACATACCCTTCCTATTGCAGATAAAATAGAAAAGAAAAATCAGTTCAACATGTATTCAAAGACCTGATTCTTTACTGGGGAGTGTAATTCCTTCAAATTCAGTGGGCATACAATCTCTTGTATATGTGACAATCTGTCCGCTCTTCTAGACAGTATTTAATTCCACTAGTACTTTGCGTGTCAAGTGATACATTTGAAGTACAAGAAATTCTACTTTGTGTAATGAATAGCACAGTTAATATCACAAATTATGGCAAAGGGATAAAGAAATTGCTGTGTTATGGGATTGGGATTTTAATTAGTGGAGTATAAATACATACAAAGTTTAGGTGGCTATGTAATGCATGCGTGCCCTTTTCGCATATAGGTAGTTTTGTGGTTTAATACTACAGGACTCACTCACAGTAAATGGAAAAGTTGCATGTACCCCACAGTAATGCATAAAAATTGTATAAAACTGGAATCAGTGATAAAAAGTTATTACCTTTCATCATCACATGTGCTTTTTCTTGTTTAGTTTTCCACAATTGGCATCGCCTATGTGAACAGATTATTTCAATATTCCATCTACACAGTGTAATGGAAGGCTCACTCCTACCATTTTTGCTTTGGAGAAAGTAATTTTTGTTGACTTGATTTTATTTACAACGGCATAAATTAAATAACCTTTAAAAGCTGGCAATAGAGAAAACACAAGGGTTTCCTCCAATGTTTTCAAAGTGTTTTCTGGACTTCCTTGAAAAAATGGCAAGAAAAGTGAAAGAGCATTTATAGCAAGATAATTAAAGCATATTAACCACCTATCTACAAAATCCCAAGGGATTGCAGTGTGAGGCAGCAAGATGAGGTGAGCAGTAAGACCCTTCATTAATGGTAGACTTATGTACCCTTTCAGGCCACAGTGTGGATGCAGCAGCGCTGCAGCCTGATTTCTGCTGCCACGTGCATGACGATTTCAGAAAAATGCACCAAGCTACTTACAGACAGTGTACCTTCCTGATGTCTAGGTGGCTGAAACTTAGGCGTACCACCATGCTATGCTTTGGATAAACTTCCAGTACAAGTGTTGTCCTCCTGAAAAAAAAAAAAAAAAAAAAAAAAAAAAAGTGTTAGAAGTTTGATTAATTGTATTTTAATACAATGCTGCAATGACCAGGTAAATGTAATCTGCTAATGGCTTCAGATGGGCTGTTAGCACTGTGTCTGAGCACAGCCTGGCTATCAGATTTTCTTTAACATCCCTGTGATGGTTTACATAAACATTTCATTTCAGAGGCTTATCTTGGCTCTTTTCATCTACAAATCAAGACAGGAACTTCAGTATAATCATTTGGCAATTGCTGGCAGCTGTTTAGTCTGTGATGGCATTATTTGAACTGAGTTGTTGGTCTCAGGCTCCATCTCAGTCCTCAAGTAAACTGGTCTAGTGTCACAGAAAAATTAGGTTAGTCACCCTGTTTGGCCAAAAGGACACATATTCAGTGGACGTTTGAACTTCTCCCAAGGACTGATTGTCACAACTTAGGAAACTGGCAGGTCTGTCCCCCCATGGTTGGGAAGCCTGGTGCTAATGACATCCTCACTCACAATTTGTTAGGTAGGCTGTTTTCCAGTTCTGTAGCTACATTTTGCTTTGGAAAGAAGTTACAATCTGACAAGACCAAAATCAGTAATGACCACTGGAAGACAAAGCAGCTTTACACACACCTCAACTTATGTAGATCTAGTGGGTCACAAATTTAGGTTCCACCTCTTCTGTAAGGGGAAGACATGGCTGAAGCATGGGAATGCATCTTGCTAATCCAGCAAGCGTGGATAATAATGGCAGTGAAGAACTCGTGGCATGGATTTCAGGTCAGGCTAGTAAAGCAAATGCACACCTAATTGTCCAGTGTCCCAACAAAGCAGGAGTTGTGCAGACAGGCCTTCTCTGCTGCGGCTGACAGGTGAAAAATCAGCCTAAGTATGCCTCTCCCTACCCTATATAGAACTTTGACTATAGGCAATAAGCGTGTTTAGTGGATAATTTCCTGCTATACAGGGTGTAATTTATCTACATGGTGGAGATATGCACGTTACTTGTCTAAATCTAAACTAGCCACTCAAGACTCATCTAATCACTGACAGAAAGAAACAGGCAACCCTGGTGGATGATTCACCTCATGTCTCCAACAGCTGTCAGAAACGGGTGAGATGAATCACCTTTCAATTTATTTACTATAAGGGTAACATAGGTGATTGGCACAAGCAGCTTTAAATATAGGCATAAATTTCATTGCCTGTTCCCCAGTTCCGTTTGCAGCTGGTTACTGGCTGAAATCCTAATGCATATAACATTTTGAAGTCTATGGTACAGTCTTCTGTTTAGCAAGAGTAATATGAAGATTTATTGAGTTACAAAACAGCACTAGTCAATAGTTCAGTGATAGGGCAATTACACAAATAAACAGTCTTGCTTTCAGTCTGTAATGCAATCTTCTGTTTAGAGATATGCTAACACCTCTGAATCAGTTTGACCTGTTCTTCTATTAATAAACTTATCAGTAGTATATCCATTAACTGATTTAACTGGTATGCAAGAACTTAATTATGCAACAAGACATGGCAGGACTGTGTTACAGTGACATAATGCACACCTCTGATATGGCGTGAAACACCAAGTGGAACTAAATAACTTCAAAAGCCTGAAAAGTATGTTGACTTGCAATGTTGCATTGTGTGATCTCGGGCAGTGCGTTGAAGCAAGAATAATTTGGGAAACCTTTCAAGAAAATTTTTAAAATTACAAAATCTATGTAAAGAGGCTACTGAGTTATTTTGTGGCCAACTCATGAGCTGTAACAGCAGCTCTGTTCTGCTAACAGGTGTTTTAGTAATTTTTGTGTTTCTTAGTGGTAATTTCAATGAATGGGGAATGAAGCGTCATAAACTTCACTGATACTGGCTGGGGATATCAACCTGTCCTTCCAGGTGAAAGACATTTTTGTGTAGCTTCATTGTCCTTAGCAAAACACATAGCACATCATTCATACGTTAAATCAAAAAACAAATCCCCAGATCTCAAAAACTCATGCAAACTCTCCTCCCTCATCTCCCACAGGAAAGAAGAGATAAGAAGAAACATGCAAAAAACCTGTTCTATGCAGGGAAAAATGCTGATGGGACCGGAACTGGATCAAGTTGAATCAATTGAATCAAATAAGCAAACAAACAACCTCTGCATCTGAGTGACAACAAATCCTTTGGAACCACTTCTTGTATTCCTGAATCAATACACTGGTTTTATACATAAGCATCAAAGTACTTTTCCAAAAGTAAATGAGTGGATTTTTGCAAAATCATTTCAAATTACTATTTCTTCCATTTCACGCAGAGCAGACAGTCTGCAGAAACTCAATGCAACAGAGAAAGCCTGACATAGTGCCAGAGACTCTGGATCCTAGACCTGGGAGGATAAGCTACAAGACCATTTAAACTCTCACTGTGCTGTTAGCAGAAAGCTTATTTCATTTTTTGCAATTTTTTTTTTCTAATTAATAGTTAGAGGTCCTATGTTTAAACAAATTCCTAAGAGCTTCTGTTCTATCCATTTACTACAAACTTCCTCATTCAAGTAGCTGCACAAGTTAATACTAGCTTTCCTACAAAATCTCCTACCTCTAGAGACCAGGCATTATATCCTTAGTAGAAATGTGAGGATGCTCAGCAGCTCTGACAACAATCCTGGAAAGTAAGTCAGGGGAAAGAGAAATATATTTTGACTTTTGTTGTCACATTAACATTTTCATTTATTCTGCCATGATGTGAAGAATGCAGAAGCAGACTCCAAAAGAAACTGCTAATGTTCAGCGTTGTGCTCACTGAGGAAGGGGCAGCAAAGGGATGTCTTCCCGCTGAAGAAGAGGCTGACCCTTTGACCTTAGCTGTTCCCACTCACATACAGATATAGAAATGTAAGCTGCTCAGCATGATGCCAGTTAATTTAAATTACCTAACATCCCAAAGGGTAGCTCCCTGCTGAGGAGTCTTTTCTTTTCTTTTTCTTTTGACCTTCTAATACAGAGTAACTTTTCACAAGGATAAGTCAGATGGTCAGCTTGGGAAGTATTCAGTATTTGTGGCCTTTGGAGGTTCATGCAAAAGGTCACCTTAGACTACATTCTGCTGAATAAGAGGTTGGAAAATTGCTAAATTATACTGAATGGCCAGATCCTTAATCCATGTAAAATGATGTAGCTGCACCAATGTAGCCATTTGACCCCCTCAACTGGCTTAAGCAATAACCAAAGATAGATGACAGATTTCCTTCTTCATGATTGCAATATATTTAATTATTTTTCATCTAAGCAATTAAAGTCCTGTCAACCCACAGAATTTGCACTGTTTTAACCAAATCTCTCCAATGTTTCCTGCTTCCCTGTGTTAGGTCATGCTGGGCTGCCTGGTGTGACAGGACCCTTTGGGGCCCTGGTAGGTGCATCCCATTGGACTGCTCTGGAACACCACAGCATCTTCCCTCCTCTGTGACCTTCCATGGCAAGCTGTTGCCTGGCACATTAAAGGGTCTCAAAACCAGGAATACACTGCAAACATTGAAATTATGGTCATAGTTACAAGAAATATTAGATGGGAGACGTTACAGAGGTTGCATGTTTGAGGAGGACTTGATATATCTGTTTGAAAGGTATATAAATAATGAAAGCAAAACAAACTAAAGCGTTCATGAATTTTTTTTTCATTTTGCCCATGGGACCTTTGCCTAGGTATGGCTGTGTCCACAAGTCAGAAATAGTAATGCTTTCCTTGTGCAAGTGAAAGTAAAGTGATCAATTAGCAAATCAAATACCCCATGTGCACTGCAGACCTTCATTTAGCTTTCTAGATCTTCTCAGCTCCGGGATTTCTACCTTGTATCTTTATCTTTGCTATTTACCCACGCTTCTGCTTATGCCCTGCTCCCCTTGAACTTGTGTTTGAGACACTGAGCAAATTCAGCTTTGCCTGAAGAGCTGACCTCCGTTTCTTGATTCTCAGCAACGTGTGGGTCTTCCTGCTTGACATGAACTTGATGAAAGATGATGGTTTATTCCTTGCTAGTCATTTTTTTGGCTCCAAACGCTGAGCTGGTGTTGTTGGAGGGCTTGGCAAAGCGGGTAGTGCCCCACAAGCATCTCCTCTGCTGCTACTGGGTGCCTCGGTCAGCCCTGGTACAGCCTGAGCCCCAGGACGCTGCCTGGTGCCTCCTGCAAGCTGGTTTTCTCCTGCTGAATTCTCTAAGGGAGCCAGTGTTCATTACAGCTGGTGTACAGAAAAGGACTTGACTTGTTTTTTCTAAGGTTTCTCCAGTTTAAAATGTTATTTCCTTTGTTTAAGAAAAGGTCTCTCTTTGTTTCAGTGAAATTACACAACAGTCCTGTATTGTCTTAGCTGGACCACCAGAAGGTGTTAGTCAGCATTTGAGTTTCTACACAAATAAATCCCGAAAGGCTTCAGCCAGACAGCAATGCTATCTTGTTTATTAAAGATCCATGTGGTGATTTCCACTGACTTGGGCGGTGGTAAATGATAGTAGGAGTTACCTATGTACAGTGTAGAAAACTTGTATATATTTTTTCTGCTAGAAAGAGACCTTTCTTCCAGTATCATATTATGCCTGTGAACAAATCTGTTAAAATCATATTCTGATTAGTCAGACTAACATATTTTTTGCTACCAATTATAGCCTAAATCATATTTTTAGACTTAGTAAAGAAGACACACACTCAGTAGCAAGGTGGAAAAGGGGGAGCTGACAAGAAAGTTGTGAGCTCTAGGCCAGTATACCCAGTTTAAAATTCTGTGCAAGGATGTGCCAGAAAATTCTTCTTGTGTCACTTGTAGAGAATTTAATTATAGGCCTCGGAAGCAAATAAGGCATGTGCTTTTTACACTTCTGTTCATGATCTTTCAGCTGATACTTATCAGTCCAGTCCTGTCTGTTCTCGGGCCCCACCCCCACCCCCTCCTTCCCTCCCACCCCTCCATATCCCATATGGATGCTTTCAAAGGCTTCTTGCCTTAAAATGACCAGGCACCACTGACAAGGAAAGGCTGGCCCTGGGGCATTCACAAGAGAAACTGAGGAGCTGTGCCTCATAATGATACGGATTCCATATGAATTATCAGTGTACTCTGAATAGATCTGCTGCTAAAGGTCTTCCTTCTGAGAAGGAAGCTTTGGTCTGCTGTCCATGGGAGGTCTGTGCTGGCTCTGCCCATGGCTGTCCCCATTGAGACCGGACGGGCTGCATCTCCACCACATCACTTGACCCAGACCGCTTCTGGTTGCCATTTGGCACCCATCTGTTTCCTCAGTTCAAAGTGCTTGAAGTAAGGTGAAGTCTGCATTACAGCCCCCAGGGCAATAATCTATATAACTACAGCCAGTCTCCTCTTGGAATGAGCTGGTTTAATCCTAAATATAACTCAAGAGGACCATGAATCAATAGACACAGAACATGGATTTTCAGGGGGTTGGTACCCATGGGGAAAAAGACAAGGGAGGAAATTATTTGCCACTGGTATTTATACCTCCCTATTTCCTCTGCTCAAGGAACTTTCATTTGATCAGTGAGAGTCCCCCAAATCTGAGCCTCAGGTGGCCCACAGTTTGCAGTAAGAGTTATTTATTGAGGTTCCGCTGGGGATGGGCAGAAGTAAAAGCATAAATTACTCCAGCATGAAGTAAAGAAGTAGGTAGCTGTGGTCAGGGACTATAGCAACTCACACATGCTATGGGTCTACACAGAGGGGGCCCTCTAACACACACTCACCAGTGCATTACACCACCTTGCTACACCAATTTGCATCCTATATCAGAGCCCTAAGCTGGCTCTGAAGTAAAGTTAAAGTTGAGTTCAAAGCAACCCAGCTGCTTCCAGGAGCTGCTGTGCATGGGGCAGGACTGGCAGGGGAAATAGTGATTTCTCTTTGAAGTCCTGCTGCTAGATGGATGCTGATTGTCTCATGTTACTGTAAGCATCAAGTAACTTAAAAGTGAGCTCTCAATTTACTGAGCAGATGACAACAGGCAATGAAAAAATATTTCTCAAGGATGCTAATGACTTCTACGTAAGGCCCACATGTCTTGAAAGCCAAAGAACTGCAAGCAAAATTGATTTCTAGAAATCATTTTCCAAGAAAACAGTTAGATACACTAACGCTGGGTACCAATTAGATTATTGGTAAGTCAAACAACACAATACCGAGGCAAATTAATTTCTCATTAAGGCAAATATAAACCAACTGAGGTTTGGGTTTCATAGACCACACAATTTTTAATCTGATATGTACATAAAGATATTTATATACTAAGAATTTTATATATTTTTATATTTATGTGTTTACGTATTATATAGACAACATGATATAAATATTATATATTATTATTATTTTACTGGGATATAACTGAAATAGCAATAAATTAATAGCAAGAAAAGACTTAACAATCCAAAGCCAGGGGCTTTTTACCAGATTTAACTTTTCTCTCTGATTGTTGGAGTGCAGCAATATTATATCCAAGACATATTCTAGAGTGAATAGTTTGGCACCCAAGTTCCGCAGTTCAGCTGCAGTGCTAGCAGTTTGGGAATACCTCACTGTTACATGAGCTATTCTGTGATACCTTTGGCAGCTGGGAAAGTACAGAGCAAATGAGAGTGATCGCGCAAGGAAGTCTGAGGTTGATCACGACTGATAAGATTCTTATCTGCCTTTGCTTCTGAGACTGGATGGTACCACTGGCCCATAAATTAGCTTCCCTTTATCAACATGCGTCACCCTAATATGGTTAAAAAACTTTACTGGAGGTTCAGTTCTCTTATCTCTGTCTCTGAGGATTCTGATACTGGACAGAAGTACACACTGTAGAGTGGTAAAATATGCAGTATATAAAGGTACGAAATTTATTACCTATTATGAGTGTGCTCACAATTACATCATGCAAATAACTTTGCTCATAATATGCATCAGCCTTTGTAAGGGAGAATTAAGTAGCCTGAAAATCTGTTTCATGATATCATGGTGTATGACATTCATTGCAAAGGTCTTTGCTCTCAGAAATGGCATTTGCTGGCAAAGTTTGTCTATGCAACCTGGTTATATATTGGTCATATAAAATATCTACCTCAAAAAGTATTTGACAAGAAATAGCTTCTTTTCCCATTAGTCTTGCTAAAGTAGAGAACTGTTAGCGTATGCACTGAGTTTATATAAGCAGTGATGAAAGTTTGATTGCTCTGGAAAGATCTAACTCTAATGTCATCACTTTAAAACAGGGTCTCTTTGTATACCATTCTTTCACACTGCAAACCGAAGTATTTTTGGTACTCCACCTTTTATATATTACTAAGCAAGTCCACCACTGTGGAAAGGTCCCAAAGAAATCAACAGATACCTGGAAATCAATAGTGAACAGAAATGAACAGAAAGAGATTACTCCAAAATTTTATGTAAATAGAAAATCATACTGAATATCTGAACTATCCTCAGAGGGTTTTTTGATTATTACCCTATAGCATTCTATAGATATATTTCTCAGTGGTATAATGTAGTTTCATAGTATTATGAAATGAGGGTGTTATAAGGATCAGTGTAAAACAGAATTTAACTGAATCCGAAAACAGTACTCCATGAGGAACAGGCTGTAAGTAACTTTGGCTTGCAAAAAAATTTTTCATCAGTAAAGAATAATTCTGAATTAGAAACACAAACTTAATTAAAAAGGTCAGCAAAAATTAAATGTTGTGGTAACAATATTTTTTTTTATTCTATATCATTTATACAATGGTCTAAGGACTGCCAGTTTGGATAAAAATCACATACATAAGTACCAGGAGTTTATTTTTCTGTTTAAAATAGACTATTTTTATTGCAAAATAGTGTGCTTCATTGGATTGTGCTGGCAATTTACTTGAGAGCAGAGGGATGCTTTTTCTCCTGTTTTAAGTGCTCTGAGACTACTGATAATATCTACTGAGTGAATTTAACCGTGATGCTTTCCATATCTTGAAATACAAAGTTTCTGAGGTAACTCTTGATCTTATTAATTCTGATCTTTATCATGCTGGATAGAAACTCTTCCCAGTATATTTGAAACTTCCAAGGACACACACTTATTACCCATGGAAAATCTCAGGCTTTCATCTAGAAAAATTCCATCCACATGTGATATTTAAGTGGCTAGCTGCTGGAGCTTTGCAGCTTTGTTTCTCTCTAATAAGCAAGCATTCACCACCCAAAGGTGCAGTTTGTCTTCTGAGAATGATGTAGGAGCAAATATAGCCCAAAATGATGAGTCATTCCACTGGAACCGCCTCTGAAGGCTGCTACAAAGAAATGAGTTTAACATTGGTATATGATAGCTTAAATCTCATTGAAGGAGTCTCCACTACCTTTCATTTAAGTTCTACTAAGTTCTTTTATGGATGCATTTGGCTGAAATAACAGTATTTTCTACATCAAAAATACCGACTCAGATCTTTACCTCAGGCAGAAAAAAACCCCAACTGTACTTCCCTGGGATTTTAAACTCACCAGCAGGATAAATGGATGTTTATGTGTAAATATGTGCATGGAAGAAGAAATATCAAACTGCAAATCTCAGCTCAGAAATAGCCTGCAGGGGAATCACCAAGACATCCTGATTATTCACAACAACATTGCCCCCAAGAAGGACCCTGAAAGAATCTTTGGAGGGTTCTGGCAGAAAAGAGGTTTGATACCATTGGCAAGGAAATGACCTCTAGCTGTTTGAAATTGTACATTTTTGAAGAAACCAAGGCTGAGCACATTTTTGTGGGTAAAGTAGTATCAACATCCTCCTCCAATGCAAATAACCTACAAGACCCTCAGACTTCAAACTGTTTTGTGTAGGGTTTCCCTCTTCATTTGCATGCCCTGGACATGGATATCTGCTGTGTGTTGAACACACACTGATCTGCTGTACAACACATGGTTGGGACAGTGTTGCAATCAAACATTGGTTTTGATGCTTCTTCACCATGTAATTGTTTCTGTAATGATGTTACCTAAATCCTCGAGTAATTTTCAGCAGAAAAGCACAGGACACTCAGATACCACCATAGATAAGGGTTTTCTTCAGCCCTGGGCATAGCAGTGATGATCCTTGTTCATCTTCTGTGGAGTTTGCTATTAATCTCTGTATGCCATTCTGACAGTAATAGCTTGTAACAGCAACAGCACAATTACTACTACTACTACTACTACTGCTACTACTACTACCACAATAATTAAAAAAAAAAAAAACAAAACTAAAACAAACCAAACACCCTCTTTCAGGATTTCCCCTTGTGCTGTTTGCTTGAATGAAGATTAAGACAGGTGAATGAGATCTTGCCTTCCTGGAAAGATTAAAAATTACTTACCCAAATCCAGGCCGAACTCCCCTGACATCTAGCTGAGACAGAACAAGCACCACTGGACAGTCACTAAACCCACCTGTCTGAGGTACCTGTTTAAGTGTAACATGCATTACCCTTTTCTGCGTATTTATTTATTTCCATTTCTTTCTTAGGTGAGTTGATGAAGTATCTAATTTTTAGAAGTCTAGTCCCTGAATCAGAACTGAGACCCAACATGAGGCACTTAAGACTCCCCAGGCACTGCTCTGAGGCAGCCAAGTGTGGGCTGCTAGCCCTGGGTCCCCAGGGGCTGCCAGCAGCCGTTCTGTCTCAAAAAAAGGACTGTTTCTGTATTTTACTGCAGGCAGTTATTAGAAAAAACTACAAGAACAGGCCCGGGTGTATGCGCTGAAAATGAGAAATCCCACTCTTCCCTTGGGTAACACTCAAAATCCTTATGGCTGGACTCTAAATGTGGTGTTATAAAAAGGAAATGCCCTTTTGTCACTGTCCTCTGCCAGCATGACTCCTGTGATTCAGCTGGAAAGTGAAATGCAATTTATAGAAGATCCTGTGACACAGAAGAGATGCAATACTCAGCAGAAGATGAACCTAAAGGGCTGACTTCAGTTCAACACATTTATTGAAAGAACTTATGCTTCCAACACATTTTTAACAGAATTTCCATTTTGTGAAAACAATGAATAAAATAATTAAACTTTCAAATAGAAGCAACTCCTATGGGATGGAATTTGCAGGTTTTAGGAGCTCTCATTTCTACAGTGTATCTATTCTATGAAGATAGGGGTCAATCTAGGCATTTCCTCAAAGCCTGGAAGATTTGTAAGATTTACAGTAATATTTTTCATAAGGAAGGCTTTTTGTTGGAATTCATGCTCTTTGAAATAATATGTCATCCAACTGTCCAGCTTCTAGTAGTCACTAATCTTAGAGTAAAACATAGTATTTATTTCGATTACGATTCCATAGCTCCATAATATATGATGACATAGTAAAAATGTGGTTAGAAAAGAAACTCTGGAAGCTACACTCTGCATTACATATGCTATCCTAATTTAATTCTATAACCTTTTCAATTATCCTTAAAATCTCGTGGAAAGGTGAGATTGTTTCAAGGACAGTTTTATTTTCTTTTTACCGAGCAAGGTCTAGAGACCGGTTGTAATCATTTTGAGTGCCAACTTGGTATAAAGCTTACAGATTCTCACAGGTTATTCAGCATTCCAGGAAACTGATCCAGGCCCAAATTGGAAACACATTATGTAACTGTATCTGGCAAGGGAAGAAATTAGATTTATTGATTAGGGTTTTTATCAAATAATACTTCACACGGAAGTGTGAATCTGTCTGTGGGGCATGCCTGATTGCAATCACGGACCATTAACAAAGGAGCAAACTGGCTTAAGCACATTAAAGCATTTACAGGATATACTGAGCAGTGTTAAAATAAAGGATGTCATAAATTGTGTGCTGCAGCACTTTTCAAACAGCCAGTCACCTCTGCTGTGAACCTTACTGTATTTTAATTGTCTGAACCATGCTGTTATCACATTCTCCTTCTTCAGGAACAAACTCATGAGGTTATTGGAATGCTTGATAATTTTTTAACGTGCCCACCATTGCCTCAGCTTAGATAACCTACAGGCTGTCTGACCAGAAAATGCTAAAAACCCCTGCAAGTTTGCCTAATGAGAAGTTTTCAAGCAACCATTCCATGCCAAAACTTGCTTTTTCTTTAGCACGTAAAGTGGGAACAAACCCTGGCTAACTCCAGTTCAGCTAACATTTTATCTAACCCATTTAACTGGATTTTGTTGAATAAGTCATTCAGAAGCATACACTTTCTTCTCCTTGCATCCCATGTCATTCAGTCAGGTGGCAGCTATGTTATCAGATGGCACAAATTCCTATTCCCAACCACAGGTGGAAATTTTTATATTTCTTTGGAAATGTTTTTAGGAATTTTTTATTTTCTTAGGCAATTTTATTCCTTTATTGCAGTCAGGCATTTCCAAATGAAATATCTCAGCAATACTGCAAAACTGTTATCTTGTTAAGGCGTTAAAAATGGCTATTTATATAAACACCTACAAGCAGAAGAGGTACAAGTGTTCCTCTTCAGTCAAAAAAGGTCACCTGGCGATGAGCCTACCCCTGCTGCAGCTCAAGGGTGAGTGCAGTGCCTGTGGGCATTCCTAACCATACTTTAGCCAGTTCAGGTTTTGACAGTAATAAATCTGTTGTATCAGAGATGACAGATTCTCGGAGGATTTCACCGGTGCTGTAGCCACCACAGTTAGGGAAAAATAAGCCTCAGTATGCCTGGCCATGCTGCAGTCACAGCTCCCCTGCAGACACAGCCTGGCTTCAAGTAGTCTAATGGTTTGCAATGCATGAGCTTCCACGAGCTGTGATTTTATGGAACATATTCTGCTCTCCGTTGCCTTGGAGTATGTATGCCACAATTAATTTGATACCATTGCATTGCATTACATTTTGTAAGCTCTCCTTGGGCGTGTTGTCCAGCTATGGCAAGAAAGAGGATAACTTTCCAGCCTTACAATGCTTTTGTCTCAATGAGGTTTTGGGTTAAATATTGTAGCTGGCATTTCAAAAACACTTATTTTTAATGCCTCAAGATCTCAGCGTGCATGCTATAAGATTTACACTGTTTACTACTGTTTACAGGTAACTGGATTGTTTCTATTGAGAGAACACCTCAGAGAATAACAATAATACAAAAGTAGAAAGATATATATTTTATATAAATATATAATAATTATATTTATATAAAACATACAAATAAATTAGTATCATTATTATTGTTAATAATAATGAGTTTCTTGTTCATGTCTGACATCTATATTTTAAACCCCACAGTACTGCATTAGGAAGTTGTGTAGTCTGTTGTTTATTCCATGGATGAAGGCTTAGGAAAAACACAGCTGTTATAAAGGAGTAATAATCTATTAAGTTACTGAACAATAAATACAATGCAAAAGAAATGCAGATGAATATTTGCATCTAATTAAAACAATCATCTGAAACTATAAATCTGCATTAGTGTAAAACGGGAATAATTTTGTGTCTTCTTTGGTAGAGGAAGAATGCAGAATTGCAGTAGTTTCCACGAAAGCTTCTATTCTGCAACTGGTCTTTACTTTTATAAGAAAAAAAATTAATATGATTGCATGCTCTTGACTGACTACCAAAACTAAAATTGTTGAAATGAGTTATGGGATTTCATTTTGGAGCCAAGAGATTAAACACGGTTACTTATCAGTCACCCACCAGCTTATTTAGTTTGTCACTCATCTGCGCTGAACTTGGTAGTCCAAAATCAATATACTGCAGCTGCAAAATAAATACAATATACGCCCTTGGAAGAGGAAAGCATGTGGTATGTAAAATGATGGGTATGAAGATCAAAGTGAAAATGAACAATAGATTTTTATTTTCTTCTTTCCCATCTAGATTCTAATAAAAAGGAGTTAGCACTGTAAAATGTAAAGTGTTTTCATCTGCACATGTCCATTCTTCATTTCTCTTACTACTTCTGTGAATATAAAAAATAGATGATGGGAAGTCTTGGTCTTCTAAGAAAACTGTTCTTAGTTCTGTCCCAATAGGGATATTGTGTGAATACATATATTCCACACATATTTTATTACTCCCGTATACACATATATGTACAGACAGGCATATACCTACAGAGACACATCCTCTACGTACATTGAGAATTAAATGAAAAAATTTTATAGGTATAAATTAAATTTTATATGCTTATATGATTGATGAAAATACCAATTATTTATAGCAAGCTTTTGTTATATGAAATGTTTAATTAAGTGAAAGTATGCAAAGAAATATTCATATTCAAAATGCCTTATGAAGATTATCTAATTAATCTCTACAATTTCTCCAGGTCCCTTTGTAATATTTCTCTATTAAGATGCTATTTACTCCCACTTCTAGCTAATTAATGCAGATGCAAAATAAGAACAGACCGGTCCCTCTGGTCACAGCACATCTACCTGCCACAGCTCATTTTTCTGCCATCTATCATCATTCTTTATTTATAGACCTGAGGTGGTTTTAAATCCACATGACTTTGGGTCATTTTATGAAAGGTATTTAGAGAACTAAAGATGCAGATAGATGAGACTTTGAAAAGACCTTTGTCTGAGGTCAGAACCTGCTTTATAAATAGAAAAAAAATGCAACATGTGAAGACAGCCTCTGTTCCAAAGAGCTCTAAGTCTCAGCTGACAAAATCTTACCACCTCCTGCGTTTTACAATTTAACATATTCTTCTCTGTTGTGTGTTCCTGTCACATATTTGCAAAACCATCTCTTCTTTCTCTCACTTCCCTTTGCCAATATAAGTTCACTCGGATAACTGCCTGCCCTTCTGCTTTCTGTGCTAGCCTTTAATGTTTGAACGCTCTCAAGTGACTGTCCTGCTATGATGCCAGATCAATTTAATTTTTGCAAAGCTTTGTGGCAATGCTCTATCCTGTACAATTAACTACATGTAAGCAATTTTTTCCCCCTCTGTAGTAATGTGCAATAAGGAATCATTGCAAACATTTAGCAATGCAGAATATTAAAAAAAAAAAAAAAAAAAAAAAAAGGAATGACGTATAATCAGCATAAAATGTATCGGTCAAGTGAAGAATAATTGAAAATGGCCAATGAAAAAGCTGTATAAAAAACTCAGCTGACTTTTGCAGCTGACCTAGTCATGCAGACCCATCCTTTTGCACCTACATGATATCCTACAACATGAGTAAAAGCCAACTGTATTACACATCTGATTTCTCTGGTGTAACTTCAAAGCACAAGAATTGCAGGAAACTGCCTGTGGAGCTACCTTTTACTTAACTGCTGGAAAAATGATTCCACCTTAATTCCCATACATTAAAAAAAAATAAATTACTGAAAGAAGACCAGACCTTTTATAAGGGACAGATAAACATGTGAATGAAACTTAAAAGAGAAATAACAGAAGCACACTAAAGTTCTCCATGTTAGATTGCTGTGGGAAGATAGCATTTTGCATAAGAGAGGAGGTTAAAACTCCAATTTATGTTAAAAAAAAGAAATTCTGGAGCTCCATCCTGCTTTTGCTCCTACCACCACTTCTCCCTACTTGCCCCTGCTCCCCAGCCATAGTTCGTTTCCATTGGAGTGGTTTCTCTGCACCTCACACCACAAAGATGTCTCCTTCAAAGAGGTTGCAGAGAGGCCACCACACAAAAATGACTGTAGTTTCAGAGTTCATTAACCTTTTGTGGATTTACTACTGATGGCCTGGTAGGCACTCTGCTTACTAAACCACTTCATTTATTGGATGCTATGCTAGCTAACATCATGAAATATGTCACAAAGTGCCTCTCTTTCAGGAAAAGTTCACCCTAGAGCAGAAGAATGAATAATAGGTAGAACAGATCTAAGTGATTCAGACAATCTTATGAAAATATTTTATGGGGATTTTGATTCCTGAAAATAGCTTTCTGATGGCTTTATGGCACTCTTTCTTTTTATTCTTGAAAGAAGGCAGCATCCAAACCAACAGATGTGACCTTATGACTATATGAAAAATATGTAAAGAAAAGCAGGTGCTCCAGGAACCAATATAATGACAGTAGCCTCGCACCTTTTCCGCTTCTCACATTCAGTCAGCGGAACAGGACTGTCTGGCTACATAGACCTGTCTTGTGTTTGTTGCTTGCAGCAGCCTCAGCCTCACTTTATTGCTCAGTTCCATTCCTTCCCTCCAGTCTGTTGGAAGAGTTTTTGCAAGCTGTCAGAAGAAAAAAGAAAAAAGAAAAAAAAAAAAAATAATCAGCTGCTTCCTAATATGTAATTAACAAGGGATTGAGAATCAGACCTCAGCAATTCTAGCTTGAGTGGGTGACCTGCCCAGTCACAGACGGTGGTCGCTGGAACGCAGAGATGCTCCGTCTAGATGCATCGCATAATAGCACAGCTCCAGCCAGCTATCGGAAGTGCAGCCAAACACATGCTCATGTCAAAAATAGAAATTTGTCTGAGCAGTGTGTTGGCACTGCTTTGACAGGTATACGATTTATAAACTATTCCTCGAGGGGAAAAGGAAGGCAAATTGTTTAAACAAAAGTCTCAGTACTTTCATCACCCTCTTTCCTGGGCAGTGTTTTCTGACCTGTGGCTGCGTGCCAGCGGTCTCCAGTACCAGAGGGCTGCTGAGAAGCTGCTGCCTCTGAACAAAGTTGGGGGCTGCGTTCCTGGAAGTTAAATTATAACTATAACTTCGCAAAGAACTGAACCCCCCTGGGCTGATAAAATGATACGCTGTAACAAAAAGGGAAAGACACAGCTACATTTTGGCTTGAGCTTCCCAGACTCGGTGTGCTCCCCACGGTTAGCAGCAGCTGCGTGTATCGCCCATGCTGGTGGGCACCGGCAGCTGGGAGTGCTGTCGCGAGGAGGAGGAGGAGGAGGAGGAGAAGTGCCCTTGCTGGCTCTTCTCACACCTTCCCCTGCCTGCCTGCAGGTGCTGGCCCGATCTGGCAGGGTAGCTAGCACCTGCACTCAGACATGACTAGACACTGACCACAGCTGCCTGGATCCTCACTCGGGAATGTGCTTCTGCAGAGGGTTCAGGAGCTGCCCTGCTGTTTGCTGCAGATGGAGTTGGCTTACCTTTCACCTGAGGGCCTCCACTGGATGGACATGTAGCAACTGGGTTAAAATGACCATGAGGACTTCCCCTGAACTCAGTGGAAGAGAGCTGGGAGCTGGAAGACATCGTACACGTCCAAAAAGAGCAGTCGGGCTTTTCTCAGCAGCCCTGAGCTGGGAGCCAGGCAGCGCGTCATGGTCTCTGGCTAAATTCCCATTTGGCCTCAGGACTCTCGGTTTTGGATCCTGCCTGCAGAGTGTCTCTGGCATGGCGCTTAATTTTTTTTTTTTTTTTTTTTTTCTCTTTCACATCTCTTTGGTGGCTTCCCAGCACCACCAGGCAATGCCTTAGCAGTGAGAGGAGGGATAGACCTGGCTGCTGACCGTCCTGCTGCTCCCCTGAGCTGTCTGCCCCCTTGGAAAGAGCAGGCGGGCAGCCAGCTATGGGCGGTAGGCAAAGCAAAGCCCCGCTGCTCCTTGTGAAAGCTTTGCCCTGTGCTTAGAGTGTGCAAAGGGGGCTTCCCTGGAGAGGTGGAATTAACCTGAGCCAGCCTGTCTTTCACCTGTCTCTGCAGCTGGTTGGAACTTAAAAAAAATAATAATAATAATTCTGCAGCGGTGCTTTGGGACACCCTTTCTCAAGGCAAAATGGATACCCTGGAGATAAGCAACATTATGCTTCATTTCGCCGGCAAACACATCCGAACAGCAGCACATTGTAAAACATTGACTTCTATTGTCAAGGTTTCCTACTGTAATTCCAGTTGCCATCAAAGAGCTTTTGACATTTTATCTCAGTCAATAGAGATAAACATTTTGTGCCGATTAACTCAATTAAAATGTTGTGCATTACAATAACAATTAACAGCTCCAGTCTCTGCGAAATCCTGTTTATGAAAGCAATTTGTGCTAATCTGTGACTATTCTGAGGCCTGAAGCTTGTCACCTTGTGCTGCACTGCCCTCTTTGGCCTCTTTTACAGTGAAGAGCTAGGTTGTTTTAGAAAACATAATCAACTTGGCATACCCTCTGTTTCAAGCATGCAGATGGAGACATCCATAGAAGACTAAGGGCACAATTTTCCAAAGCACAGGAGAGGTTTATAAGTGTTTCAACGAGACTTAGACTTCTAGATAACTTAACTGCGTGGGCAAATCACGTCTTTACTCAGAGAACTCCATTTAACCTTAACAGGATTGTGCCTCTTGGTCCACCGGCTGCTTGAAAAGCCTCCAGTCATGTTTAACAGTATGTCATGTGTCTATCACCCTTGACTTCAAGATTATTCATGACAAGCAATATGATATAAAGCAAAACTAACTTAATCTACCCTGAGCTTGGATGGGTTTCACGCAGGAGAAGAATACTTAATGTGTTTTAGCCCAGCCAGATTTTTATAAATTACATAAACCAAATACAAGGATTTTCACTTAAGGGCAAAATCTTTACTAATCTATAACTTCATTGGCTATGATGTGAGCCTTGATTAAGAAAGAGCTGTGATATAAGGAAGTCTCTACATTTGATTTTAATGGAGTAGATAGCTACATTCATAAAACCCAGCCAGTCATTATCAAGCATTAGCCCTTGATTCTGCCGCCTGCTCTGAAGGGATAGACAGTGTGGTCACACTGGTGGCTGCTCAGCTGCAGTGGTCACAGCAGAGTAAAGGGGCCTACTACTTTAAAAGTGTTTCAAACTATAATCCATATGATTTTGACTGAAAGTCCTATGTGTGATTAATGAACGCAATCTACCACACACATGACATGATTTTGTTTCCATGTGGAAAGTAAAAAACTCCAAGAAAAAGGCTGAAAAATCAAAAGGTGATAAAGTAGTTGGAAGAGGTGTGAGATGCCCAGTGTAAATCAGATGAAATTAATACAAAAGAAGCTTAAGTCTTCCACTCAGTTTAAATACACATTTTTAAACTATGGACTAGTTAACACATTTTTATATATAAGTATACAATCAACAGCAGGAAATTGGGAATTACAGCTGAATGGGAAGTAATTGATCATGACAGAAAGTTAAAAAACAAGTGACTTAGGTAGTGTCCCTTTGCCTATATTTTCACAGTTTAGTAGTAGCACATTCAAACACACGCAGTTCCAAAAGATCTGAAATATAACTCAGGCATATTTAATTCAGTTGGATTCACTTTTAAACAACTTTATTTGCATCTTCTAAATGGATTACCATACACATAATTCAGCACACAGTACTTCCTCGGTGCTATGTCATCTATATCTATGGCAGTTTCTTTTGCTGGGAAACAACCAAACAACAACTCCATAACGACTTATTTTTATTTTCACTTGCAATTTCCTCAAAGCCCTTCCCACCCACCGCAGTGCTGTGGCAACTCTTTACACTTACCACAGTATTGCCACGTTATTTTCTACATCCCATGTAGCTGCAAGGGCAAGTAATTCACATTGGCTGCAGATCCACAGGCTCACATGTGCTTATCATTAATGTAAAATCAAGGAAACATAAAATCATATCATATTAAACTTAACTATAATACACAGTCAGTTTCCAATGTTAATTGACGCTATATGTCCCTAAATTTACACTGTACTAAAAAACCAGTATATATAAATAATGTAGCAGATGTATCTGAACCTATACTTGGACATACACATGCTGACAGATTTATGCAGCATGTGAACACACATGCATATATGAGTATATACCTGCATACGTCCAAAGTGAGGTTACGGAGTTCTACTGAAAAACTCCTAGCAAAATGTATTATCGAGCATTTTCCCTAACTCTGCTATTTACACAACCAAACCCAAAAGATGGAGGGTTTTAAAGGAGGAAGGTTGGAAAAGTAGTTAAAGGCCGGTTCTGAATGAAGGAATGCCTCAGGGTACGGGATTCATTTGTCTTTGTACTAATGGGTTTATGGCTTTCTTTTTAAACAGCCAGCTGGGGCCGGGGAAGGGGTGGGTAGGTAAAAAGGAATTGCTAATCCCGGCTCCTGCTCTCCCCATCTGCCGCCAGGCAGCTCAGCCGCTGGGCTAGCGGCCACTGTCCGCCCCTGCTGCCCGCCCCCGCTGCCCGCTGCCCGAAGCCCAGTGCCCGGTACCCTGTGCCCGCTGCCCGCCCAGGCTGTCTGGACAATGCCCGGCACCAAGCCACCGGCCAGGGGGAAGTCATAGGTCAGAGCCCTGCAGGACAAAAGATGACACGTAGAGAAGAGCAGCTATCTCGTGATTTGTGGTCGAGGGAGAAATACTTGAAAAGCTAATGCCTGCCAGGTCACAGGCGACGCGACTCACCCTGGCTCAGCCCCAATGGCTTCAGCATTTACCCGGGCTCTCCCCTGGAGCATCACCCTCTCACCCTCTGATTTTGATGTTTTCCTTCCCTGCGTTTGCAGAGGGGCAACCGAACTCGCCCCATTCCTGGCATTGCTCTGCCCGAGTAGGCTACAGGCCGGCATGTGGTCTTACTAATCTGCATGAAAGTGCCTGGGTATGGAAGGGAAACAGCAAGACATCTTATCTTTGAAGAGATCTTGAGGCCTTTTAAATTTACTGTTGTTGCAGTCATTATTGTTTAGCATATCCTTGAAGGTTTGGTCTGAGGGACAGCTGGTGGGAATGCAATTTAGCTTGTTAAAATGCAGCAATTATTTAAATATACACCAAGCAGGAAAGCAGAGGCAGAGTGAGTTTCCTCTGTTAAAGTGTTACAATATGGGTCTTTTTGGGGGGAAAAAAAAAAAAAAAAAAAAAAAAAAAGAAAAAGAGCAATACAATCTGCAGAAAGACCATTACGAAAAGAAATTCAAGTACTTTCAGGCCTGGAAGCAAATTTTTGTATTGTTGTCTGCAGTTGTTCAGCTACAGCTTAAATCTAGTTTATTCTTTAAAGTTTTGTGTGTGAGAATGAAGTGAAAGAGAAGACAGCCCCTTGTTTGTCAGGGGGGTGACTGGCAAAACCTCCAGTGTAAACATAGATGCTCCTGTAATAGTGCTTATTCACTCAAGGGAGTCTCTTGCTGGTATAAACCTGATGTTTACCAGCATGGCTTGTCGGTACTATGTGCTGGCAAACACTATTGCAATAGGAGCAAATCACATCCAGCACAGAAGGAGCCTCAGAGTGACCTTTCTAGTTAAGAATTAGAAACGAGGATGCCCCAAGCAGCAGGAATATCACCGTGGATGAGAGCAGTGCATGGTGTGAGGCAGTTATAGCCCAGTGATTTCCAAACCCAGAGTCACACTCGTCTGTCAAAGCTCAGTACAAGTACCTCAGCAAAAATTCTGGCTGTGACTTGTGCAGGGCTGGGCTGAAGACGTCTGCACTTCTGCCTGTGACCCTGCAGCTGCAGAAACAAGCCAGGACCACGGCTGTGATCTGAGTTTATCGGCTGTAGGAGGCTGGAACTGGCAGCAGAGTATCCGCAGGGAGAGAGAGCAGCCAGGGGAGGGTGAGCGTGGGGGAAATGTGAAACACGCTATTTCTCTGAGCCAAGTCCCATCGGCACAGTCGAAAGCACAGCACTTGGCCTCACACAATCACACCACTCACACTCAAAGGATATGGAAATGATTCCTTTCCTGAGCACAGTGTCTGCTCTAGTGGGATTAGAAAATTTGTCGAAGGGCTGCCTTGGCACAGAACAGCTACTAGGTCCTACCCATGCCCGGTGGAGCCTGTGCGCTGCCCGCCAGCTCGGATGCAATCCTTCCCCAAACCCTTCCTGAAGGCCAGTAGCTCTGCTTGCTTCCTTTCACTGGCTGGGAGCCAAATGCCACAATTTGGTTCAAAGTATCAAGGAAGACCTCCTATGGGGCTGGTTACTGAAACCCAGAAATATCACATTGTTGAGGGGAGAGGGCTAGCTGCTACCAGATCAGCAGCATATATCTGCTAACGCTGCACATTTCTCTGCATCAGGCATCACTGACATTTTATCCTCCGGTTTGTAATAACTCTTTCAATGCCATGGGCCTGCCACAATTGCTTTGCTAGCACCTCCCCTCAAAAAATCAAGTGCGAAAGCAAAGGCCTACTTCTTAGAGCCAGTAATCCCTTTCCAGATCCTGTGGCATTGCTTGCCTGTAAAGCATTACAATCTGCCACTTCCCAATGGCTTTCTAGTCAAGTTACATCCCAAACGGCTCGCCATGAAGGGGTTAAGGCTGTAGCAGCTTTGCTCAGTGGATCAAATTCTTGCAAGAGCAAGGCTCTCCTTGCTTTGTTCTTTAGCGGGATGCATTCAGCAAGAGCAGCCTTAACACTGCGGGATCTGTTGTCCTCCTTCCACCAGCACCCTTGCTCTCCTCCCCGACTGCAAGGCAGCAGGGCTCCAGCGCGCTCCCTGTTTGCGTTTCGGCCAGGCAGGAACAATCTCACCCTTTCATGTTGTCCCAGCAGCAGCTCCGCATCAGTAGACTCTGCCCCTGCGGGGCCCCGGATCAGGGACAGCAGCAGACACCGCCACTTCTGTGCCACCAGGCGGGACAGGGAGAATGTGCCTCGCCTTGTCACAGGGGAAGGAAGCCTGCGCTGGGCAAGATCTCTGAACAGATGCCACTTAGCTGGCTCAGGAATGGCTCTTCAGTTGCTTGCTATTGCCCAGGCAGTCTGTCCAAGCATCCAGCGCTCATCCCAAATCACTTTCATACCAACAGCTTTGTCTTTTGTGATCTGTACACACCACTGGCATCTTGATTTAAAACCTCATTCAAATATTACATGAAAATGCTCCAGATCACTTTCTGGTACTGGATCCTGCAGGCAGGGGATAGCCTGCAGCTGTGCCACCATGCTCTGCCAGCCCCAGCCCTGGATGGTCACATTCAGCAACTGTGCTCTCACCCGCTCTGGCTTCTTGACACTTACATTTGCTACTAAAACTGCAACTGGAGGGTCCCATGTTTACAGTAGTCAAAAATTTTCTAATGTTTATTACTCAGAACAAATTGCCTGTAGTTAGAAATCTTGCCTTATGGTATGTCCTTAAAAATGTAGGAGTTAATGATACCTTTTGCAACCGTGCCAGGCATAAGATGCTGTCAGTGGAGCTTCTGCTGGTGAGCTGAGCCATAGCTGGGAGTGGAAGGTGCCTGGGATATGCCCTGAGGCCTCAGAGGTGTCAGCACAGGGCCAGGGTCCTGGAGGGGTTCCCCACTCCCCAGCCCCGCTCTGCCAGTACGGTCACCAACAGACCACAGAGGTTAATGCTCTCAAACCCAAATATTTTCAAAACTTAAAATATATTCAAGTAACCATCTGTCCAACCACCCAAGATGTTGCAAAGGAGAGTGGTTAAGGACTTTAAAGCACACAGAGGTTTTCAAGGTTGAGTTTTTTGGAGCCCACTTTGAGAACAAACCACCAGCAACCTTATTCCCCCAGCATAACAGAATTTGCCTTGATCCTGGGCAAAAGGCAGTGATGTTAGCCCCTAAAATGGCCCACACTCTCCCAGCTAAGCAGCATGGGTTGTCTTCAGAGAAATAGAAGAAAGCAGGTGCACCACCATATCACCTCACAAAACCACACCAACACGGCACAGCTGCGGCTGAGGAGGGGACAGTCCTGCTCCCCGCTTCCCTCACCTGCTGCTCACCCACACGACATCAGAAGGCCAGGTCTGTGTCATCTTTTGGGCCTGCTCCACCTTCAAGACACTGTTCAAGCTCCCTGGTATCAAACCCCAAAGCATTTCAAACTGCCAGCTTTGTCCTCCATCAGGCAGGGGACAAATGTGGAGATTGGCAGAGCTCTGACTCTGTCCTGAACGAAGCCCTAAAGACAACAGCTTGGGGACCCTGAGCCATAGGTTCAAAATCAGACATCTAAAATGTTTTCTAGCAGCAGAGCCCATTTGAAAGAAATAGGACAGTATTACAATTGTGTCATCAACATGCATGTGAGTGTCCAAACCCATTTCCTTTGAGTGCTTTTGCATCCTTCCTATTAGCATTCTTTTTCTGTAAGCGTTATTGTAGGTGAGTTTATAGTAAAAAATAGTTTACAGGTTGGTCAATTTTAAGCAAATATTTGAAAACCTTAACTTGATGTACGTTCTGAACTCAAATTAAAGGTGTTTGTTCCACATAAACCTGACAGAAGGAGTTCAGAGGGGCAAAGAGTTCATGACCAGCCAGACCCTATCCCCAGTACCAGCAACAAATAGCTTATGCAGGAGCTGAAGGTTATGAGGAACCAGCTGCAGAATTATCTGACAAATAGTTCATGGGCTTGAGCAAGTTTAATGACACACATTTCATCCATGTTTAAATTCAAGTCTGAATAAAGCTAGAGCATTACAACTGGATCAAGTGGAAAACAACAATTCCACTTCAACAGGAAATTCCAAGGTTTCAGACAAAAAAACCTAAACATTTTCACAGCTTTCAGGGAAAAGGCACGGTATTGGTAGATTGGCTCTCTAAATCACTGTCTTTACTACTCAGGTGCATTTTTCAACAAAAAAAACCCTCTTAAGGGGGAAAAAAGAAGGAGGTCTCATGTTTCAGAAAAACCAGGATCTTTCTTTAGAGTCCCAGAATGATCTAAACACAATGGTGTAAATACCTAATTTTTCATAGCTTCCTGTAACAAGCAGCCCAAGGCTTCCTTCAGGCCCATCAGCTGAATATACCTTGTTGTCTCAGGGATGATCAATGCTGCGCACCATAAACATGAGGCAGAAGCTCGGAGGTGTTAGACACCACACCATACCTTTGTTTTGTTGTTTTGCCTCTGCGTTACAGCTTTGCTTCTATTGGCTCTGCAGCATTTTTACCTCCTTTTTCTTCAATTGCTCTTGATGAATTTAAGGTTCGCTATCATACAGACTACAGATTTAGAACAAATAACCCTTTCATTTAGTTAATACCAGCAGCATAGCAATAAAGCTGTAATAGTTTACGACTTTCAGGACATAACCTGCAACCACAGACAATACAAATTATATTACACTGTGTTTTATTGCTCTTTGAGGCCCACTAAGAGGCTCAGTGCTGTTTCATAGTCCAGAGTAGCAGCTCTTTATTCTTTTTAACACACAGCTGAAAAATACTTTAATTTTGTTACAAAACGGTGCTTGGTTTTTTGCACATCTGCCCTCAAAACTGCATGGAGCTACATACAATGCAAATGGCATTAACATAATCAGTGCCAAACAATTAAAGGGGAGTATGCATGCACAGAGAACGATACCTTCTTCAGCATGCACTTCTCTCTGCACAAAAAGGAGCTCCATTTTGGAAAAACAAACAAACAAACACCAAAAACCAAACACCAAACTACACTTTGATAGTGGTTTGCAAAGACATGACATCTGAGAAGGGAAAAACCTCAGCAATCACAATTCCTTCTTAAAATGCTTCTTGTTTATTCAGGTTGTGCATTCAGATGCTGAAGAGATCATCAGGGCTGCTGGCCCAGCTTCTTAACCCTGCCTCTTCTCCCCTTGGCCTAAGACTGGGCGCGGAGAGGCACAGAAAGGGAGTAGCCATGTTTTCTTTAAATGGAGGGTCTAAATAAAAAATGAAGGTAATAGAGCTTCAGGAATTGCAAAGGACCAGGGGGAGTGAGGAAGCACAGGCCAGCCCTGCCTTTTAAAACGTGGAAAGGCCATGTACTTTTTCCTGCTGCACCTGCTGCCTGCGCAGCGTTGTATTATTGAAGAGGGCTGCAGTCCGATCTGCATATCAAATAGCTGATTTGTAGATGAGGTCATTCATTTTGTGGTCGTATGTTTGCTGTGGTGGGGATGGGCTGTTGCCTAGCAGTAGGCCACAAAGTCCCAGCAGGTTTCTTGAGTCAGCAGCCATCCTCCTCTCCCCTCACCACTCCCCTCGCCTCATTGCCAATTCAAATCCAGTCTTGACCTTAATAAATAAAACTCCAAAATGTTCGACTCATTTCTAAGTTCAAAGCGCGGGTGATGTGCTGTGAATTGACAGCTTCCTTTGATGATTCATAGGTTTGGTGGCTCGATAAGCAAAATACAGATCCAGAAACCTTGGTACCACGTGAATGGGGGGATGATAGATAGCTCCTTGCTGCAAAAACACCCTCCGAGAGAGGCTGGGGCTGCCTTGGTGCCTGGGTACGCTGCTCCACTGTTAAAACATGGAAGAGGGGATTAAAAGATCAGCACCACATTTATTTAAGTATTTAAACACGTCAGAAGCGGTTTTGTAAAATTTAAGCTAGTTTTCATGTATGACTCTCAGGGAATCAATTATGCCTTTCCTGTTAATTTTGACTGCCACTTCACAGTGGTCAATGCTCATTTGAAACACTTTTTAAGAGGTATTTTCTTCTTTCAAAAGCAGCTAAAGCTTCTTACTTGTTAAGTACAGCACATCAAGCTGATGGAAACAGAAAAAGAAATCAGTCACCGTTTCAAATTAAAAAGAGAAAGAAAAAAAAACAGGGCAAAGAAGATGAAAACTCTGGAGTACAAAGCTGCCTTTAGAAACTGCAATACATATATGTTGTCACCAATCGGTGTCTGATAAGTTGGCAGAAACTGAAGTTTAAGTGCTTTTATTTTAGGAGTGATCTGCTGACGAAAGACACATGTGCAAACCATGCCATTTAGATGAAGGAGTTATATTCACTTTTTGCAAAGTACAATTTATTTATTTTTTCCAGATTATAATGTTTTCTAGGAAGAAAGGAGTACAAAGACCCCTCAGCCCTAAAACAAAACCAAACATCTCAGCACAAATTGGAGCCTTGATAGCTCAAAGCAAAATCCTCACAAACATCTATTAGAAGCAGGAAATGTCTAATGGAAAACTTACAAACATCTGATACATGAAAGGGAAGGCACAAAACAGGAAAGCAGAGGCATGAACAGCTAATTGCTGTAGATTCCTCACAACATTCGCTGAAACACAGCAAGACACATCAGCCAGCTCCACAGCACTGGGGTATACAACCACCATTAAAGTATTAGTAAGAACACTTACAAAATGAGCGCTTAAAAAAATGCTGCTACTTTGGACAAAATAAAGTCGATTCTGCTTGTGACCAAGTTTACAAGGATGCTTTGAAGGTGGCCAGAGGCATCCTGGCATGCTGCTTCTCAGCTAATCCCTGTTAAGAAAGCTTGCAAAGAGAATAATTTTTAAAAGTATGCTTACTGTTGACACCGAAAGCTGGGCATACAAGCAAGCTATATATTTTTCCAGCTATTGCATATATACCCAAACTTGCAGCTGACACTTGCATTTAGTTTTGGTAAACTCTGGTCCACCTAAGGAAAATGTGAAGTTCTGAGCAACAGCAATGTGTTATGCTGGAGCATGGGTATGCAGCAAGTACACAGCACCTATTCTTGGCCCTTTTAAATGCCTGCTGCTTGTCTGATTTGAATAAAGTTATGCCTGCTGCTGTCAGAACTGAATTTGGCTCATGGTCTTCATGCAAATTGCTGCTTGCCTGAATGTGTGCACCATATTAAGAATGCAAATATGTTTGGACTAGATGATTGTTCCTTTATTTGCTGTACACCCTAATTCACAAGGAGCTGAATCAGGGTAGTTTTGGTGTGTGCAAGAAGGCAGACCGAGACAAAAATACATTAAACTGTTTGCAAATAAGTTAATTATGTCAATAGATCCAATCTTAACAGGCACCCTTTCTGATGTTATGAATATGGTTTCTTGGACATAGCCAAGAGAAAAAAAAAGAAAACACATTAAAAAAAAAAAATCACTCTTCAAGACATGAAGTACCTTTTCCCACATATACCCTGAATGAGATTAAATCCAGGATTCCAGAATTTCCTATCTCCAATGTTTTGAGCTCTGAAGGCCAGAATGTACCATTCTATCTTTGTCTGAATTTCAACCCGCAGACATTCTGTGAAGTTAATCGCTTGTATTTGTCTATTGGAAAGGCATCCAATGTTGAGCTGAAGACATCTGGAAATCTAAAAAACAATCCCTCGTTTATAATTTGTTCAAATGAGTGATAACCATACCCATTAAAAATGTATATCCTATTTCTCATTTGAATTTCTATGATATACTTTTTCATTCCTTCTCACTTCCAGCTGTTATTCTGGAACTTTGCCAACCTTCTGTGAGGCACTTGGAAAAAAGTAAAAATTAACATCTGAAGAAAGAGAAATAAAAAAATCCAACAAAGTGACATTTCTTTAATTTGAGAAATAAAACAAAACTTTAACTACAAAATGAATCGGTGAAACTGTAAATTTTTATTTTGCTGTCATTTTTTCTTAAGCATGTTTGAAATTTCGTTAAAAATTATTTAGAAGGAAAGGTCTTGAAAACTGATGATACCCTATTTCCCAAGAAAAAAAAAAGCCACCGAAATCAACAACAAAAAGAACCCCAAAACAAAACAAACCCAAGGAAACAAATAAAATCTTTTTTGGCCATATTTTCAGAGCATGCTATTCTTTCCTGTGGGAAAATTCACACATTCCTTACACTGAGATATTAAGTTTGAACTTTCAGTCATTTAATTAGTTCCCAATTCAACAAAGCGTTTAAGCATGTTTTCGAAGCACAAAGCACTTAAGCACATTCTTATTCGGTCCCTGAATAGGGGTGGAGTGCTGAATCACACTGGAAGCTCTCACAGCAGAGCCCAGGGCAGCCCGGTAGGCCACAAAGCCTGCAGGGTTCTCTCTGTTTTTATTCCCCAGCAAGAAGGGGTATGGTAGTGATTACATCACACCAAGAATTAAAGCCAGGCCTGGTTTGAAAATGCAAAACTTTTTGCAATCCTATGTAACGCTGCAAATTTACAATGCGAAACTGAAAACACACGTCTGCCCTATGGAAAAAAAAAAAAAAAAAAAAAAAAAAAAGAAAAGAATCCATTGGGTATTTATATTTGCTCACTTTTGACAAGTATAATTTTGAGTACGTGTACAAATATTAAATAATAATCTGATAAAACCTTACGTCCCATCTGTGCAACTAGACTTTCACAGTATTTTGGTTATATGGAATATTAAAATGTAGGTAAATGCAATTGCACACACAACCAGACAGAAAAATACACAATTTAGGCTTCCGAAATCTTCAGCTGCAAGGTGCCTGAGGGACATATGCCTACACAAATATACACACATACTTACACACATACAGCACACAGGTGAATTTCAACAGTGTCTTGGAGAATCAAGTCAAAAAATGATGCTACATGTCCAGCAGATATCACAAATATATTTTGAGTTGAATAAGGTTACCTTACCAGTAATATTTTCCATCTTTTATGTTTCCATTTGTACCAAAAAGTCTGTTCTTTGGAACTATGTTTTCCCTTTTTACTTTGTCCCTGGGTGCTCAGCAATATTTTACATTTCACATTGTACGCTAAAATAGTAATATTGCCATGTCTGATTATTTCATATGAGGTTTGTGCCTAAAGTAAGCTTGCCTGAAATTTAAACACTCAGCCTTTTGCTTCCAAGACTCCCTGTCATATCAGCGAGGAATGTAGGCTTGAGCCCATTTCTGGGTAGCCTTTTCAACAAATACCTTTAGCAATGCTAGAGGTAGCAGTCACTTCTCTATAGAGATAAGCACTTAGCAAATGAAGAAAGCAAAGAATTAATGGGATTCCTAAGAATCTGGGACCTGCCTCCTTGCCACAATGCCATGCTGGTTTACACTGCTGTAACCCCAGAATGTTGAACTGGGCTGCTTAGTTTTATGTTCACTTTCTGCATGGCAATTCTTTAATTGTATTCCTTTGTATTGATTCTGTGTAAAGCTTTAAGGATTGCAAGGCTGGTTTACTTTCTACATATTCTTTCAAGTTCTTAAGAGCCAAATTCTGAATAGATTATACCCATCACATCAGGTAATGTTCAGACCAAGCAAAAATATCAGGAAGCAGATAAACATTGTTTTATATTTTCTATTTTGCTTAAAAATAATTTTCTAGCGTGGCATTAAAAATATATATATTTACAGAAACAGTGTTTGCAAACTCAAAAAAAGGGATATCTAATGCAACCAGCTGAAAAAGTCTGTTTGCCCAGACTGAAATTCTTTGTTTGGTTTTAATAAAATGGTAAAATATTTTTTTTTTTAAAAAGAAAAATGTTTCAAAGGGTTGAGAGATTCTACTGCCAAGTGGCTTTAAGCAGGAAAAAAAAAACCAGGAATCCCTGTATGTTTCATCTATGTAGGGCTGCTAAAGCCTGAGGAAGGGGGAATTGTGCTTACGCAGAGGAAGACGCCCATCATGCATTCACTGGCGTGGAAATGTCAGCCATCTTTCTGCACGCTCTCACCAAGCGCAGGCTGGAGCTGCCCTCACTCCACCATGTCAGCCCATCTGCTTCTCTCCTCGCCCTGAGAGTGCCTCCCCTCACACAAACATCCTCTGGCTGACTACAGGCATATCGGAAAATGTTTTCTTTAGAAGAGAAACAAATGAAGAAGAAGCGGGGGGAAAGAAAAAATAATCATATTTTCCAAACAAGACAAAGAAATGCGAGGCTCATCCTGCCTGCCTTGCTCGAGAGAGCTGCTCTGCATTCAGGGGTTAGCCCGGGTGGAGAATGATGCTGTTGTCTCACAAAGGACTCATGTTGAGCTGAATCTTTGATTACAGGACAAGCGCCTGCATTAGGCCCCTCATTGCGCTCACATTCTGCTCCTGCCATTTGTACAAAATTTCTGAGCGATCTCTTTGTGAATACGGACCCCAACTGAATCAAAGACGAGCTTCTTCCCCCACCCTTATTTTTCTGCAAGCACCCCTTTTCTCTTTCCCTGCTCTTCCACTCTGATCCCCCTCTCCCTCTTTCCTTTCAGACCCTTCACCAGGTTAGGAAAAGGGATTGCTATGGATCTGAAAAAAAAACAAAAAACAAAAAACCAACAAACCTAATGAATGGTAAACTCTGAAAACAGAGGTGGAGGTGGCTTTTGGTGTCTTTTAAAATTCTCCCTCAAATTCTCTCATGTTTCCTACACAAATGGTGCATAACCTCGTGCTTTTCTTAATAGGATTTATGCTTGTCGGTGCTCTGTATGTACCCTGCCACACCAGATAGAGGACTCCAGAGCTGCTGCTGTAACCATGGCCACTCCTAATTCCCAACTCTTGGCAAATTTCTCCCAGTATAAAAGGCAGAGTGAAGGAAAGATGCACCAGCAGATGCACAAACACGATAACCCTGCGTCTCTCTGAGCAAACAACAGCGCGCCTAAAACCTCCTGGTTCTGTAGGTATTATCTGCGAACACACTTTTAGCAAAATCACCTCTCAACATCTGCAACATGGAAAACAAAGCAAATATATAATCAGCCTAGATTAAAACCCGGCTTCAGTCAAATGTCACGCAGGCTTCATGCAGGCTCTGGAAGCTGGATTTTTATGCATCTGCCCAAATTGAAAAGGTTATTTCTCTGTCTTCAGGATGACTCTTGAGCTGAAGGCAGAGCAGAGGGTTGCTGCCCTGAAAGAAGGGGAGTTGCTAGGAGATAAGTCCAAGATTTCAGACAGCATTGGTTGGAGTTATCTCTAATTGACAGCTGCTTACCCTAAGGGTCTAATTCTAACCTTGAGACCAAAACCATAATGAGAGGGCAGCTTTCCTTCACCCCTGTTTTCTAGCCAGGGCAAGGAGATTACTGCAGGCCTGTTCTTCTCTGTTTTTTGTTATGCTTCTTTTCGTGGAGCAGCCCTGTGAGGCTCAGAGCCTGCTGTGCTTTCTGAGGCTATAGTTTGCATCAGTGAGCCCTGTCTGATTCATACCACCTGAATAAACTGCCTCTTACAGTTAAGATGGTCTCACTTTTTTTTTTTTCTCTTTTTGAAAGGGGGAAGGGTGCAAAGAAATTCTCTTAAACATAAAATGATTTAAAGACTTATTTTTTTAAGCAGATACTTTAGTGTATGGTCTATGGTTAACCCTTTTTCAGGGGGCCTTAGACTGTCATTGTGAGTTTTAAATCAAGTCTGTGCTGTTAGCAAGTTGCTGTTATTTAGGATTCAAATCCAAACAAAGAGAAACATTCAGAGAAAAGAGATTAACCCAGTCAGGATAATAAAATGGGGCAAGTTTCTTCAGGGGGTGTTGGTGGTGGTTGTGTTTTGGGGTTTGTTTTTTTTAATGACTAGACTTGCTAGGATATTGATTTATGGAGAAAATCTCTTTGAAAACTTCAGCTTATATTTTGATCAGAACTTTCCTGTAAACAGTAGAACAGTATATTAGAGCCCTAAGTCAAAATTTCTTCTTAGTTGTACTGATATAAATCTGGCCTTCTTCCCCGGAACTCACTGGAGCTACTTTGGATTTATACCAGGGTGACTGAAAGCATAATTTGGCTAAACATTTCCAGGGGGACAATTAAGAATAGGGAATGCAGTCATGTTTAGGAACCTATGGAAAAAAGAAAAACGAGGAAAAAAAAAAAAGGGAAATAAATCCCAAGAATTTTTTTTTAGAAAATAATCCCATGAATTCTTGAATCGCAGTCACTTTCATGTCCAACAACAAAAATCACTTGTTCTGCAAATTTTTTAAAGATGTAAGAGCAATTAAAAAATTTATATCTTAAGCACATCCAAAAGCTGCATCCTTTGCAGGACTTATCCTTTCAAGGGAGAATGCAAGCAGGAATCTGTTCATAAATGTGACGTCGCTATGGGAATTGCCTCTGACAGACACCGAAGCCCCCGTGGCTGAACCCATTTCTCACCACTCTGCATAAGAGCAGGTAACCAAGTGGGGAGCAGAAGCAAACCACAGCTCCACAGTGTCTTTCCCGGCAGGGGGAAAAGATAGTCCCAACCCCTTCATTCTCAGTCTCAAAAGCCTGCTAGTTTTGGATGGCATTGAGAAATGCACTGAGACTACAAACTTACTCCACAAAGACCGACTGCTAGCGCTGATGTTTTCAGTTAGCAGTGTGATTGTTCGGATTGTGTTATGGTATTCTTATTCTGGAAGCAAAGTCCACTGGGCAAATTAATTTCTGAAGGAATAGCTGAATGCTTGCCTGCCAAAGTGGATAATAAGTGCATCGCCAGTGAGTCAGAGGGGAGGCAGCAAGGGAGGCTGGACAGTGATAAAACAGCATAGAGGGAAGTTCAGACCTTGGCATCACTCTCATCTCTCCTCTTGAGGGAGTGAATAAAAAAGACAACATCCAAAGCCCTTAGAAAAATAGTCTTTAATGAGTCCCATAGAATGAACCCATAGAAAGGGTTCTGTGGAGGCTGGAAGAATTTGAAAGTGCAGAGACAACCAACGCAGTAGTACATACATGCATAGCCATAGCTGCTGGAAACTAGTGACTCTCAACTTCAGCTTCAGTTTTTGCTGCTTAAATTACTAACTACACTTTCCTAATACACTGAGTCCTCTTATGTATTGAATATGACTACTGCCTCTGGAAGTCAGAGGATTTTATATCACTTAAATGGAATTTGTGTATCCTTAAGGCTTCAAATAGAACTAAAAATATGGTTCAGTGGTGTATTTCTAATAGCACCTATTTCTATAGCAATTTCACTTATCTAAGAAGCCGCATGTATTTGAAAACTGATGTTTGTACTGGTGTCTGATGTGCAATTCAAATTTGTGCACAAACTGCTGCAAGAATGTTCACAAGAGTTGCTCTCTTGCTCTGCAAAACAACTCTCTTCTCTTAGCACTGTCTTGGTAAAGTTACCTAAAATACTTTTTTCTCCGTCTGAAACAATGAGAATAATGAAAATCAACTGCTCCCATGAAAACTTGTGATCTTCACAGGAGAAAGAAAAAAACAAAAGAAAAAAAAAAGAGCACAGAAAAAGAAACATGATCTTCACAGCTTCCAGAACTGCGATATAAAATTAGAAGAACTATCATGCAGTTTCACAGGGACATAAAGGGGTGTAAAGCACCTCAGCTCTCTGCATGGGCTGCTGTAATAGAGCTCTGCACCTGAGTTAGGAAATCTTCCTTAATTTTTATCTTGCTGTGCGCTTCACCTTCCTCGCCAGGACAGCTGGTCAACCTTAAGGAAAAAGAGAGAAATTGCTCCATGAATCAGGCTTGTGAAAGCTACTGACCTCAGGAATAAGAGGAGAAGACTGAAAATCTCAGGAGTCTGGGACCACATCCTTGTTCTCTGAGTCACTGGCATGCAGGCATTTTCACCAAGCTGGTGCCAGGACCGGGTAGTGCTCCAAGTTTGGTGCTGGTGAGATAGCCTTGTACAGCCCCTCATTTGTAAGCATCTGATGCTCTTGTAATTATTCTTCATGGCTGTCTAAAAAAAGATCTCAAAACGAACAACAGTATTTAAAACATAAAAAATAACAGTGGTCAGAAAGGGTTTGATTCTGCCCCTGCTGGAACCAGTGAGACTACTGCAAGGGTCCCAGTTTACAGCTGTGGAGACACCCTGTACACCACAGTTTTAGGATGTGATCACCTGTTGCAATAGCTGGTTACTAATGCAAGATTTTTTCTTTTTTGATAAAGGAAGATACATACTTTAACAAACTCCAAGGAATAAATCTGCATGTTCAAATCAGGACGCATAATTTGCTTTTATACACAGCATCAAGCTATACTGTAAGTAAAAATTTCCCCTTCTGCAAGTTTTCAGATACCTTACTACTTCACCTTCCAAAGGCATTTCTAGATTATTAGATGTGTGACACAGTAGAACAAAATAAAAAAGTCCTGGCACCAGGACCGGCATCTCTTTGATAATTAGCAAAACTAGACCTGATTGACAGGACATAATGATGTTGCTCTCATTTGCAATAGTGACTAAAATATTTGAATACTATTTTCCTTATGTGGTATTCTAAAGCTCTTTCTCCAAACACAGACAATTTTTTTTTTTTTTTTATTAGTCACTGCACAACATTTTATGCCTTTCACAGTATTCTGTATATTATTGTATTTACTCTTTTTTTCCCAGTTCCTAGAAGTCCTTCTTGATGTACAACACTGTGTTTTGAAAATCAACATCTTGCTTCCTGCCAGAGCCAGTAGATATGCCAGCCAGTATTAGCTGGTTTCTAATTTTTTCTCTTTGTGTTAGGAGGAAAAAAAAAAAAGTAAAAAAATTTGCTGACTTTAGATCTTAGCCTATCACATGAAGACTTACTGGTGCATTAGAGGCCTATTCAAAACAGGGCTTTTCTTGCAACAGGAGCCCCTAACAATTGGTAATGAGGACAGATTCCGAATTGTTTGTGAGCAGCTGCTTAGTAGGTAAGAGCTTGTTTGGATTCAATTGAACAGTGTTTTTAGAAGCAGTTACTGACCCCTGACCCTTCCTACAGACTGGGTTGATGGGATTAGGGAAAGCTAGCGTTCAGTTTACACTGGGCTATAACAAGCTGGCAAGAGATAACATACTTTTTAATTATCAAGTTACACCTCTGCCAAAGTTTGGCTGTGAATTTACCAAATGGGTCAATGAACTATAAGAAATCAAGCTAGGTTATGGGATAGTAGTTACATAAGAGAACAGTCTTGGGGGAGATATAATTAATACACTTATGTGATATTTTTTTCCCCTTTGCAAATATTTCAATTTTTCAAATCTTGTTCTACATGCCTCGCGTATGCACTATAGAGGCATATGTTGTATGCGGTATTTATACGAATGCATTTTGTACACTAAAAAAGACCTGAATTACTTCTAAGAGTTGCCAAAAAGGTAGACAAGGAAAAAAAAACGCCCATGCAATACATGACATTTAAATTGAAACAACAGAGTAACATTAAAATTTCAAGCTTGGTTTGTTCTACCACTCTGAGGCTGGAGTAACATAAAAATACTTATTATTGGCTAGAAGCCAATTTGCCTAGCAGTCTACAACCATAAGAAAAGGAGACAATTGTGGTATTATTCACCTGGAACAATTAAAGATAATTTCTGACATAATAATGAATTTTTTTTCAAAGGCCGTAGGGATTTTATGTATTAATTTTAATTAACTAAAACTAAACCAAAATTATAAAGCTTAATTAGTTTGAATGATTTTTTCTCTGTTTTCTTCCAAGACTGAAGTGTGAAAAATTCTCCAGTTCAAGTTATTTAAGGCCCATAGCTTTCTTAGTTCTCTGCTCTGTTAGTACATGTCTTGTCTATTATAGTAGGATTCATTTCTGGGAAAATCTTGGTACAATAACCATAAAATTTATGCACACCCAGACTGATCCTTTAATGGATTACAGAACTTATTGATAAAATAAAACATAGTAAGCAATGCCGCTTTTTAAGTAATGCAGACAGATTGAAAGCCCTAGCATGGGTTGGGAGCTCGCCTGGATTTACCAAGGAGACATGGAGCACTTAGCTGAAGGACACCACAGACCCAGCTAGTTTCTTAGTAACACAAGATTTACGGTCCTAGTTCTTTCAAATGTCTTTTATACCAGGGAATGAGGGTCTCAAACCCAGGTTTCATTTCTAGTTGCACCAAATTTCCGATCTCAGCTGGAGCAAGTCACATTGTACCTTTAGAACAGAGAAGATGTCTTACGAGTGAAGAGCAACACTGGGCTGGGCAAAACATCCCATGTCCTTGAGTCTTCCTTTTGTCATGGGCGTTACCACTCACCACCATTTCATGAAGTGTCCAGTTGCTCTCTCAGAAGTAGCTGTATGTTTTCTTTCCTCTACGCCTATCAGAATTTGGATTCTGAATCTCAGTGCTCTAACGTTCAGATACCATTTAATTTCCATCCTAAAGCTATTAATTGCTAGTCTTTACCCATTAGTTCCTTTGCCAGTCATGTCTTTTAGTTTGAATCGTGTCTTCTTTTCCCTGCTGTTTATTTCCCTAACGTGTTTATACATGACAATCACTTCTTGCCTCAAACTTTGTTTTGCTAGGATAAATAAGACAAAATTTTAGCCTCTTTTGACATAGCTCTTTCTTTGTCTTCCTAATTGTTCCATAAGCCAGTTTTAGCCTGTTTCTATTTAATTTTTCTTTCTTAATGTGAATGTCTGGAATTGTATGCAGTGTTTTGGAGGACACCTCATAAATGTCTGCTGCTGTATAAATACTTCTACCTATACATCTCAAGATTACATCTGCTAGGCTGCCTGCCTGCTGGTCTCCCAGGTCCCTCCTCCTCCTCCTGGTTATTTAAAAGTGATCTCCCAGTTTATAAAAGCAATGTAGCTATTGAAATTTGAGCTACTGAATTTCATCCTATTTCTATTACTTCAGTCTTCAGGATAATTTTGTTTTCCCTGTATAATAATCTAATAATGTATTGACAGTGCAAGTGGAGGGCACAGAAGGAAAGTGTGCACCAGAGGAGGTGTGTGTAGAGACCAGCTTAAGCCTACCAAGGTTAATTTTCCCAGGCTGCCTCTGTAGCCAAGGGAAGGAGCATAGCTTATATAGAAGTCGAGTTGGACCAAGAGCCTCATGACCTGGTATGAATTGTGTTTGGTGGATTTCAGCCATCATTTGCCATAGGAAGATCCCAGAGAACTTAGCTCCACTGGAGTTAAGGCAGTTTCAGTGAATACCCCCAATGTCTGTTCAATTTACTTTCTTCACCAGTATATTCATGTTGTTTGTTTCCTAGTCATTCGGGAAATATTAAACGGCATTAATCCACACCCACATGCTTTAGGTGATTCTGCAGTAGCTTCCTTCCAGCCCCACACTTGGCCTCTCAGCCCAGCATGGGTAACCTCGCAGGCAGTGCCGTGCGTGCCGTACTGTTCCTCTGCCGGTCTCTGCCTCTTTGGTAAACTCTGGGTTTGCAGTGGTAGTGTGTTGATTGCTGTGCTGGTGTTCACATTACCTGTGTAAAAAAAGTCCAAAACAAACATCAGTATCTAGTGTGGCATGATTTACCTATGCCAAAACTGTATCACATGGTTTTGAAGTCTTTGGGCCAAATTTCACTGAAATTTGCACTGCTGACATCAGGCTGAAGGGTCCCGTAGGAACTAGGATGACTGTACTCAATGCAGACACTGATTTGTGTATTCCTGTTATGAGAACTGCCAACAGGCTGATAGGTTTATTCCAGGCAATTGCTATGGGATTTTGGGTTTCACACACCTACTCTTCCAAATTTGTGAGACTGCAGGTTATCTGAGCGACCTCAATTTGAGTTTAATAAACTATTTGTGTATAATGTTCACTTTGCTTGCAGATGTCTCCTTTTCTATTTGCTTCCCAGTGTGTAATCCCACGTTCAAAAACATGAGTCTTTATTGAAAACTGAAATGTTTAGATTCTTTTTTTGCCAAATATAAACTGACCCAAATAAAATGTGGAGCTTTCACATGTATCACATGCTCATTGCAAAAAAAAACTTCCTGCTTTTTTATCCATCTAAACACATACCTGAAGAAAACTTTAACTATTTATTCTGATTTCCTTTATGAGATCAAATGCAGTTTAACTTTTAGTAAGTCCTACTTTTGCCAAGTCTCACTTTAGACCTGCATTTCTTGACTTCGAAGTCATAGTTTTCTTTGGTGATCACTCCTTTTTTCCATTCCTTGTAGGCTCCCTGCTTATGCTTAATGTCATTTTCAAGATGGTTATTCTTCCAGTTAGGTCTGGAAAGTTCTTGTACAATTTTTTTTCTCCTTGCCTGGCATACAGATTCCAGATAGCTTTAGCAGGTTTGACATGGAGACATTCCAGGCTGCCTTCAAAATCAAAACCCCGAGCTCCTTAGTTCAGTCGGCCTCCCTAAATAGTTACCTTGGGTTGCATCCAAACTCAGCAGCTTGCGCACCCGGCGCAGTGCCTGCAGTCCTAGTTGCTCGATCCCCAGATAGGGCATGGTGTCAGAGCAAGGTGCCTCTCCCTCCTGACTCATGTGCCCAGATCTCCTTCTCATCGAAATCAAAGTTCAGCAAAGGAAGGGAGCAGACGTGTGCCAAGGTTTTGCCCTCATGCACTTGGGAGATGGCCAAGGCCTATTTCCATACTCGGGAGCTCAGCAGTACTCCCGGCTGTCGTTAGCTGAGTTGAAGTTCTGTCTTTTTGAAATGAAGAACTTTAATGACTTTTAACTGCATTCTTTTTTTTCATTAAAACAAATTAAATGCTGCACACTGAAGTCACTGCTAGTTAGCAACAGTACTTCTTCAGACAGATGTATCGATACTATTTGAGCCAACAGTAGTGTTTTTCCTTCCAACAGGATAATTCGCTGTTACATGTATCTTTGCAATGACAGCACAATAATCTTTGTTAGCGTTCAGGTTTGATTCTGGGATCAATAGCAGACTCCTATCTATTTACCAGTATTCCCAGAATTTATTTCATCCTATCTCCCACAGGTGATTTTACCCAAACAAGTATTGTTTCATTCTATTGTTTCTAATTTCTTTATACATTATGGATATACATTTCTGGAGAAACACTTTTATTTTAATGCTATCTTTGGTCACCACATTATGTCCACCAGTACAGTCATCATTACTGAAATTTCATTCAGTGCTTCAAAAATTCAAATTCCTCCATGTTGTTGCCCAGGTTTGTCCATTAGAGTAAGAGCATCTTACCAACTGCACTTAATTCTACTTTTAAATCAGACTCGGCACAGTTTTTCTGCCATCTGTATCCAGATGCTCATATTAAGAGTAACTCTTCCCTTGACTAAAGGAGTTAAGAACTCCACCATTGTGTAGGTAACATGAAGAAAATAGTGCTTCTACGCCTCGTGAAGGGTGTTGAGAGTCTGCAGAAACACCTATTTACAAACAAATACTCTCCATTTTCTAAGGTCTGCCATGGCCCAATGAAGAATGAAATTTTACATCAGATTGACAGATGCATTTCTTATCTAATACACAACATTATATCTTCAAATTACAGTCTGGATCTCTACACCTGCCTGTGTAACTGGGAATGATGTGAAGTATGAGCTGAGGGGAGTCTGTATGACCTGTTTTGTGCATGCGTACACAAAGTGCACATATCACAGAGATGATACAGAAAAAATGAGATTGATCAACACCACAAAACATTGGGTAAGAAGCCATCCTGGCTCTGAAGCAAGGACATGCATATTTTTTTCTCCACATTCACTAGTACTTTACCGTAAGATTGCACTACCTGACCCAGGCTTTAGGCTTGTGATACGAGTTTTACTGGTGGACTTAAATCACTTTGTGTTAACTTCACATCCAAAGGGAAGTCGAGCTGTTAGCTAAAACATAAACTTTGCTATTATGGTGAAACAATTTGTTACTGCAGGAAACAAAACAAACCCTAACAAGTCAAGAGTTTATGCACTGCATATAATACTGAAATAACTGAGGATTTCTACAGTAGTACAGTTTCTGTGACTCCAGGTTTGCTTTATGCAGTTTTGTATAAATTAAAATGCTTGTCTCAATCCTACTTCTCTATATTAATATACACACAAAGCCACACACACACATACATAACCATATATACATATCAGGGGAAATTTTAGTGGCACCATCCCCACCGACTCCTGGGTTCATGCTAATGTGTGTTCTGAAAAGACACATTGGTAGTTTTAATTCAGTTAAATTGTAGAAAGGGATTAATTTTGGTCCATCTTTTTAGCTTTATACATATGCATCTACACATGAGCATGTGGATGAGATAGAGGGAAAGAAAGAGGCTGCTGAAAGCACAGTGTGAAAGTGGTCAGGCATTAATGCTCCAGATTAAAATAGCCAGGAACAGTCCTGTGCCTGCTAATTAAAATTGATATGTAATTTCCTAAAATACTTGAAAAAAATTAATATTAATTACCACAGAAAGCTACCACAGGAAAGAAGTAGCAGCATATTAAAATTATCTGTAGTTTATTATGATCTCTTTCAGGAAAAATTAAGAATAGTTTTAGATATTATAGGAATGTCTTTATGTTTTGGGGATTGGGGTTTTTTTTCTTTCTTTTTTTTTTTCTCCCTGTTCAACCATATGGATATAAGATAGTCATATTCATAGGAAAAATAACTTCTATCCATAAAAGGTATGACAGATTTATTCAATAACTCTTAAGCTATGTGGTGACATAGCAACACGTTTTGGAAATCTGCAGGTCTATTCATAGAGGAGCACATTTTATTAGATGCACAGCTTATTTGAAGAAAAAAATATCTGGTTTTGGAGCTAGTAAACTTATCCATGAAATTCAGTCATTAGTCTGTGTGAGTTCATTTTAAACTTTGAAAAATTAAACTTTTTTTCCCCTGAAATTTGTGTAAATGTAAATTTGTACTATAATTTAACAGCACTAAAATTAATTTAGATCATTTGCTGGGTTATCTAAAGCTAGCTAAAGAAGTTTATCTATACACGTCAGTTAAAAAACCGTATTTATTTTTCTCTTACAGTTATACTTTTTTCTGAAATAAATGGGAAAAATATATTAGAGGTTGTGTGAAGCTTCTCATATATGCCAACAAATGAAAAAAAGTTTCTAGTTATTTGTACTACCCTATTTACAGCTTGGTAAAAATTGGCCAAAGACTGTTTATGTAGACATTTTCTAGAGATTCTGGGTTAGTGCAGAATGTGGAGCTTAGTTATTTTACATGTCTGTGGGACTCAAGCTGGTCCCACTCCACCAGAGCACATTAGTGTGTGCTTCACTTAAAGAACAAGTATGCCACAACAGGCCTGTTTATTTCCCTAAAATTAAGCATATTCTTTTTTTTTTTTTTTCTTGAATCCTGAATCCAAGCTAGCTTGTGAATAATAATATCTTCCATACTTGCTTACAATTTTTGAGTCTGTAGCTGAAAACTTTTTAACTGTATATAGCTCAAAGCCTCTGCAAGATGAAATAGTAATGCATGAAATAGTTACTTCTGGATAAATGTTATAAACTTAGAACAAGAAGTTATATTTTCTTGTGTTGATGGTATAGCATGAGGCATCTTGTCATACAATATAACACAATAGAAACTGTGTTAGTTGCATGAATATTTTTGGCGTATGCACTCCCTCTGAGGGAGGTTCATCAGACTATGCACATAGCTATCTAGAGGAAGTTTAAAATATTCTCATTTAGAGGCAAAATTTTCACAGGTAGCTCCTACTGAAAGTTGTTTACTTCTTGCAGTATTTTACATCTGCCACTAATGCAATAAATGGGGAGGCTGAAAACCAAACAGTATTATTAACGGTGACAGAAAGCTTTTAGCCAAGCTCCCTGTATGGTGATGGATATTGTTTATCATATTTCACTTGTTGTTTTAAACTTCCCCTGTCAGAACGAATCATTGATATAGGAGAAGAGGGAGCAGATAACAGGCAATGTGTATTTGTCTAATAGTAAGTTCCTCTAATCAAAAAGCATTGGGAAAAAAAGAACAAATAAAGCATGTTTATTTACCCAAAGCTGACCTTGCTGTACTCAGGTATGCTGGAGAATATTTTGCCTTTTGTATAATACATAGCAAGCTGCACATTAATATCAAGGGTTAAACCAGAAATCTTTTAATAATATCATAAACTAATCAGTTCTTGATGATTTTTATTAACTTTGGTTCTTACTTGAATTTCTTTTTTCCTCATGGCAAAGATGTTGTACACAATCAAAACACTGGTAAAACTGCTTGTCTGCCACAACCATTCCATGTTTTTCTTTTTGAGTTATTTATGTGCTTCTAAATCTTGGTTTTACCAAGCAGTATGAATTAGCACAAGGAAAAATGACAGAAAGATCTTCTAATTCGTGGTTGTTTTTAAAGCTAAACTAAAAGGCTGGTATTCACAATAATAAATACTTCTAAAAAAAGTAAAAATTCTTAAAGATCTAAGAAAATACATCTTGTACTACACCCAAAACATTTTTAATAGCTGTTTAAAAACTGGTATAGACACATTTCATAACAACATTTAATTTTTTTAGAACACACTTTAAAAAATTTCACTATGCAAAGTTTTAAAATTAAATGCTTATACTCTACTTTTTTTCAGCCTTCTTTCCTAAAACATGTTAAAAATTTCAATTGTTCTTTTCTGAATCTTTTTTTGTCAATTTCAATTGACTTGAGGGAAGCAAAGATTTTTTTCCAGCTATGTTTCTTTTGCAACAACTGACATACAAGTTTTGATAAAACAAGAGCTAATCCCTCAGTTTCAGAACCTGAGATGAACCTCAACAGCACAATTTAGTAATCTTTGATGTTGAGTGTTTTTTTATTTTTCACTTTTTCTGTGTTCCTTCACTTTCTCATTCTGATTCAGACAAGAAACATTCCTGGAGCAGAGTTGCTCTGAATATATGTTAGTGTTTTAGCTCAGCTCAGGAAAGTACTTTCGAAGTACATCTCCCAGTAGTCCCTGCTCTGGTTCACAGTGTGCAGAGGTTTCTGAGTGCCAAGCTGAATTCATTTTGCATGAAATTAAACTGGAAAATTGCTCCAGAGGCACACCTACTACACTCCAGCCACAAATAAATATTCAGACTGTGGGACTAGATTAAAGCTAGTCTAATGGTAAATAAAAAGCTCTTAAAACAGGGATGTTATGTCCTGAGGACCATATATTTATGTCTAAAGTCTGCTCCTCTCAGTCCATTCTGCTTGCTAAGGCAGATGATGTCCACACGATACCGATTGTATTGAACAGGTGATAAAATCCATGGCAGAAATTTTAGTCATATTGTAATCAATAGCAAAATACCTATTCATCTCAGTTGCTTCTCCACTGAAAAGCTCCTTTCATCATATGTGCTGCTAATTTTGAAGAAAGAAAAGACATAGATAAGCAACATTGACCTTTGCAGTTATATTCAGTATGAACTTTCTCAGTTTCAGTAACAAAATAGATGTTGAAATATCTGTTTTCAGATATGATAGATCCTGTAGTTTAAGCTATGCCTGTAACACCAGTTCTACCTACTCAGATTTACCAACTGGTTCACTCCTTAGTCTACTAGAACCAATTTTACTTACACTTGATGTCACTCAGTGAAACCACTTTAGCATTTTTGAAGCATTCTCCTTTTATTTAAAATCTGTTTTTATTTTTAAAGGTATAACAAAGCATCTTGCAGTTTAGCAGAGGTCTCTTCCCTCTGTACATATCTAGCCACATCCCTGTAATTTAGAACCAAAACTACATTTTCACTGCAGGTAATTTTCACTGCTGTCTGTCCTGCTGAGCTAATACAGCTGAGAGAGAGTTGAGTCCTACTTGTTCTTATGCAGAAATCACAGAATTAATTCCTGTTAGAGGTCCAACCTGTTATACCTGTGTAAACCTACAAAGGGTAATGGGGTTGCACAAGTGTCAGTAAAGGCATAATAGGTTTAATCAAGCATAACAGAAAGTAAATTGCTCTGCAAAATCCTCATTACTAGAGATGAAGTGCATTCATCTGTCTCAACTGTTAAGCGGTAAGCTGTCCAGGCAAAGACAGTTCCTACAACAATGATTCTCTGATTTCAAGTGAAACTTGCAGGTGACATAGTACAAACAAGTAGTGATTGCATAATAATGACCTGGATTGACTACAAGACAGAGTATCAGTTTGCCCACGACAACTGTTTATGTGTAAACTCACTGCATGTATTCCAGAAATTGCACTGAAAGACAATCAGTGAGGACAGCAACTGCATTGCTTTTAGTTACATTTCCAAAAAGTGTTGAATTATGTAGGCAGGTTCTTATTCAAGTATGCAGAGTTAATAGTCAGCAATTTTTCCCCCCAGCAACATAACACTTTATATTACAAAAAATAACCTATCAGCTCATATTAAAACAACTTTTTAAAAGCTATTAAAATATCATTGTTGGGTCACCAATATCTCAGGCTAGGTCTAGGAGAGTGTGAATAAAGATTGGCTTAAATAAACTAAATCTCTCTGTTCATCACTTCCCTAGAATAGTGTAAATAACAGATTAACGGTATATTTGGAGAGAGGAGCCACAGTAGACAGTAACATTATATTATGACATACAATGACAATGTAACAGGGTCTGAAGAATAATAATCTGAGAGCAGGGATATAAGCTCTTGTTTATGGAGAAACCATATGTTACATTTTGTTAAGACTAGCAGCAATTATGTCAGAATTTGGCCTTTCGGCATTCCTGTTACACTGAAACCAAAGGTCTATATAGATCGATAAAAGCTTAAGGTTTGAAGGACCACTGTAGTCATATCTTCCAACAATGACAATGCAGGCAACAAGGCCTGCCCTCAGTTTCTCTGCTTTTTCCTTCCAGAAATTAGATTTGGCTAGCCTTTCCTTTCTCAACATTGTTGAAGTTTTGCTCCTCACAAAGATGTTTCTAAACACGTCACATCTAATACTTCTCTTGGGTTAACTACATTTCTTTGGTAAACTAGAGCAGATGGAGCTCTGCAAGTTTTCACTGTAAGTCTACTCCGCTTTCATGAGACACCACTTAAAGTACTGTGTTCAGCTCTGCCCCCCCCCCATATAAGAAGGACATGGACCTGTTGGAGAGAGTCCAGAGGAGGGACATGAAGATGATTAGAGGGCTGGAGGGCTGGAGCTCCTCTCCTATGAAAACAGGCTGAGAGACTTGAGATGGTTCATCCTGGAGAATAGAAGACTCCAGGGAGACCTTATAGTGGCCTTCCAGTACCTAAAGGGGACCTGCAAGAAAGCTGGAGAGGGCCTGTAGTGATAGAGCAAGGGGTAATGGATTTAAGCTGAAAGAGGGTAGATTTAGATTAGATATAAGGAAAAAATACTTCACTATGAGGGTGGTGAGATACTGGAACAGGTTTCCCAGAGAAGCTGTGGATGCGCCATTTGAAGTGTCCAAAGCCAGGCTGGATAAGGCTCTGAGCAACCTGGTCTAGTGGAAGGTGTCCCTGCCTGTGGCAGGGGGTTGGAACTAGGTGATCTTCAAGGTGCTATCCAAACCAAACCATTCTATCTTATGAATCTATAAAGTAGTGTTGATGCTGCAATGGTCTCACTGTATAACTGAAGAAATGTTCATAAAGGGAAGCAGTTTCCATTACTGGACCAATTTACATCGTATGAAAAAGCAAATATGCTTTCCAAACTTTAGTATCATTCTATCGACAACCATTCTATCAAACCTTTCCCATTTCATGAACTATTGAGAGCTGTCCACAGCTATGGCTCCAGTGTTGAATAATCCTAATGGATATTCCGCAGTTTTATTCAAGGACAGTGTTAAACATTTTTGGTGAGCATGTTACTTCCAGAGGTCACGTTCAGCTGGTTGTCCTTGGTGACTCCCAAGTTCTTTCTGAGTTATTCTTGCACCTAACTAGCTAAACAATCACCAGCCTTCTGTCTTCCTTTCTTACTACTTTGCTACCCTTATTTTAATGACATTTGCAAACTTCATTAGTAATGGTTTTTGAAGTTATTGTACAGTGTGTTGACAAATGTTTTAAGCAGTGTAGATCTCCCAGAAGAAACATAATTGCTTACTGATAATTCTTCATGTAAGATTCCAATTTAAGATTAATCAATAGCTTGTTTCCAATCTATATTGTGCATGCCAACTCAATGTTATATAAATCTGAATTTATTGGCAAATAAAATGTCATGCAGTACCATTCCTGGACATAAGTCCATTCTATTAGCCTTTTTTACCTCTACAGACCACACTTCCTGTTTGATCTGAAAAAGTCATCAAGTGAGTTTGATCACATCTGCTTCCCATCTTTATTAGAGTTACTTATATTTCCTTGCATTAATCCTTTATGAATCAACTACCTTAGCAGATTTTCCATTATTTTGCCAAAGATCAATGCCGGATTGATCTGACAACAAACGGGAGGAGCTGGAAGCCATTGTGCAGCAGGAAAACTATGACATAGTTGCCATCATGATGGGATGACTCTCACAGCTGGAGTGCTGCTATGGATGGCTATAAACTCTTCAAAAGGGATAGGCAAGGTAGGGGAGCCCTGTGTGTTAGGGAGTGTTTTGATTGTCTAGAGCTTAATGATGGTAATGAGGGTTGAGTGTTTATGGGTAAGAATCAGGTGAAAGAAAGGTCAACAAGGCAGATATCATGGTGGGAGTCTCTTATAGACCACCCAACCAGTATGAAGAGGCATACAGATTTTTCTATAAACTGCTGGGAGAAGTCTCACAATTGCTAGCTGTTGCTTTCATGGGGGACTTCAACTTACCAGATGTCCGCTGGGGATGGCACAGCAGAGAGGAAATAGTGTAGGAGGTTCCTGGAGTGTGTGGAAGGCAACTTGCTGACACAGCTGGTCTGTGAGGCAGCCAGGGGAGATGCCCCGCTCGACCTGCTGTTTACAAACAGGGAAGGACTGGTGGGTGATATGATGGCTGGAGGATGTCTTGAGCATAGCAATCATGAAATGATAGAGTTTTTGATTCTTGGAGAAGTATGGAGGGGAGCCAGCAGAACTGCCGCCTTGGACTTCTGGAGGGCAGATTTTCATCTGTTTAAGGACCTGGTTGACAGAGTCCCTTGGGAGGCAGTTCTGAAGCACAGAGGAGTCCAGGAAGGCTGGTCATTCTTCAAAAAAGGAATCTTTTAGAGGTGCAGGAGCAAGCCATCCACATGTGCTGAAAGACAAGCCAGCAGGGAAGCAGACCAGCCTGGCTGAGCAGAGAGCTTTGGCTGGAACTCAGGGAAAAAAGGAGTTTACCAGCTTTGGAAGAAGGGGCAGACAGCTCTAGAGGACTACAGGGATGTCATAAAGTGTTGCAGGGCAACAGAAAGGGCAAAGCCCAGCTAGAACTTAATCTGGCTACTGCTGTAAAAGTTAATAAAATGATGTTCCTATAAATACGTTAACAACAAAAGGAGGGCTGAGAATCTCCAAGCTTTATTGAATGCAAGGGGAAACAGTGACAAAGGATGAGGAAAAGGCTGAAGTACTTAATGCCTTCTTTGCCTCAGTTGTTAATAAGAAAACCAGTTGTTCTCAGGGTAGCCAGCCCCCTGAGCTGGAAGACAGGGATAGGGAGCAGAATGAAGCCCCTATGGGGGCTTCGAAGGGGAAATAGTGACCTGTTATGTCACTTATACACACAGAAGTTCTATGGGGCTGGATGGGACCCACCCAAGGGTACTGAGGGAGCTGGTAGAAGCACTCAGCAAGTCACTTTCAATCATATATCAGCAGTCCTGGATAACTGAGAAGGTCCCAGTTGACAGGAGGTTACCAAATGTGACCCCATCTACAAGAAGGGTCAGAAGGAGGATCTGGGGAACTACATGTCTATCATTCTGACCTCAATGCCAGGGAAGGTTATGGAGCAGATCATCCTGAGCACCACTGTGCAGCATGTAGGACAGCCAGGGAATCAGGAAACCCAGCCAGCATGGGTTTACAAAAGGCAGGCCCTGCTTGATGAACCTGATCTCCTCCTGTGACAAGGTGACCCACCTAGTGAATGAGGGAAAGACTGTGGATGTTGTCTTTCTGGACCTTAGTAAAGACTTTGGCACTGTCTCCCCCAGCATTCTCCTGCAGAAACTGGCTGCTCACGGCTTGGACAGGTGTGCTCTGCACTGGGTTACAAGCTGGCTGGGTGGTGGTGGATGGAGTTACATCCAGCTGGTGGCCGGTCACAAGTGCTGTTCCCCAGGGCTCAGTTGGGGCCAGTCCTGTTTAGTGTCTGTATCAGTAATCTGGAGGAGGAGATCGAGTGCACCCTCAGTAACTTTGCAGATGACACCAAGCTGGGCTGGAGTGTTGATCTGCTTGAGGGCAGGAAGGCTCTGCAGAGGGATCTGGACAGCTGGGACCAATGGGCCGAGGCCAGTTGTATGAGGTTCAACAAGGCTCAGTGCCGGGTCCTGCCCTTGGGTCACAACAACCCCAGGCAGCGCTACAGGCTGGGGCAGAGCGGCTGGGAAGTGCCTGGTGGGAAAGGGCCTGGGGGTGCTGGGTGATGGCCGGCTGAACGTGAGCCAGCGGTGTGCCCGGGTGGCCAGGAGGGCCAGCAGCACCCTGGCTTGTGTCAGACACAGTGTGGCCAGCAGGACCAGGGCAGTGACCGTCCCCCTGTACTGGGCACCGGTGAGGCCGCACCTGGAATCCTGTGTTCAGCTTTGGGCCCCTCACTGCAAGACAGACGTTGAGGTTAGTATGGATTAAAATCATGCAAGGGAGTATGATTAAGATTAAAGAGTTATAGAAAAATACCACTGCTCAAACCTCTGTCTCAGCTGTGTGTTTCTTATATGTACAGACATAGCCCTTGGGGCTAAAAGTTCTTCTGAAAGCACTTCAGGACATGGTGGAAAGTACAGCATGGTGGTGCAGCTGGCTGTAGCAGGGCAGTGCCCTTTTTTCATCCTGCAGTGACTCTGCCTTAGCTCTCCCTCACCACACCAGTCCTCTACCTGCAGATTCTCCATATCCTTCATCTCAGCTCTGTTTGGAGAGGAAAGGAGCTGAATGATCCTCTCTCTAGTTGATAGATCAAGGAGACTATGCAGGTAGCATTGACTCGCGTAAGGGGAGTAGAGACAGACATGTGGCCTCGAGTAAGGCGGGATGGAATGGTGTCTCACTTCCCTGGGTACTGCAACACCACAGTGATCTCAGAGCCAAAGAGTCTGGGGATCATTTGTTAGCAAATGCAGTTAAAATCATGAACTACCACCGTGCTGGGCTGAACTGGCATTAGCCTGTTACCCTCATTGTCTGCTTGTATTTTTTGACAGAGCAGCACAAGTGTATGTTACCTACCAGCTCCCAGTATGAAGACTTTCTCCACCTTCTCTGCAACTGGCTGCCAGGGCTGAGGTGCTTCTCAGAGAGAGGCCAAAGGGGAGCCCTTCCCAGGGAGCTGGAAAAGACCTGTAAGGGAATATCAACACAGCAGATAAATCATGGTGGATATTGAGGTACTCATGGCACTCTATTTTTTTAAGCCACACAACCTAGTCCTAAGGTTTGGGGAGGTTTTGAAGGTTTTGTTTGTTTTTGCCTGTTTGTTTCTTTCCTTTTTTTTTTTTTTTTTTTTTTTTCCTTTTTTTTTGTGGGTAGGGTGGGGCAAAGCAAACAGAAGAAATACAGAAAACAACCTCACAAAGAAACCAAACCAAACTGGAGTGAAAGATGACTTTGACCTAATTTGGGGAAAATAATATTGCAGGATTTACCATCGCCAAATGTGTGACAGGGCAATTACTCCTTCCTAGCTTGCCTGAATATACAGAATGGCTGTTGATCTTGCACAGAATCTTCTCCCTTGAAAGAAAAAAAAAATAATTGGGGAGGCAGTATCAAATATTTCACCTTTGCTTAGAAACTTACGGGGTTTATGTAGCAATTTGTTTTTCTTTACTGTGAGAATCTGCAGTTATTCACCTAGCTGACCAAAATGCTGAAAAAATAGAATTATGCAGTTCACCTGAGACAGTAACCTGGGAAAACTTCTTCCTAACTGAAAAATTACTATAATCTTAGGAAGCATCACTGATTAAGAGGCTTTAATAAGGAATCATGCCTTTGTTATGGGCTGACAATTTATATCTAGACAGCTTTAGGACAGTATGTAGCAGCACAGGTTTGCTGCACTAACTTCGTTTCGAATGGCTAGCACTGTGTCAGACATTTGCAAAAAGGACTGTGGGACTGTAGCCCACCATTAAGCCCTTCTGTCATCCCCTGTAGGGAGAAGGTCTGCTGACTTTGCAAATTGGCATAACCCAAACGTGGAGACTGGCACACGTGCTGTGCCCTGCTGGCAGTCAGGTGTTATTGTCTCCCCTTCTCCAGAGCTTCAGCAAATGAAACTCTGGAAAACAAAATGCATCTAGCACACCATACTCAAAAGGCTGCTAGAAAACATGTCTAAAAGTGGAAGCTTATTAAATAATTCAAATTTAAGACAGGCTGCTCATGCTCTTGGGAGAACAATTTCCATGCTGTGGTTGAATAACAGTCTTGGGAGAGGAGGCACCTCAGTCAGTTACACTAAAAATTCTTTGTATGTGGCAGAAGATAATAAAATAATACCAGTGTCTCAGCTTTCACATCTGAAACACAAATGTACAGCCCACATACAATATAGGGGTTTTCTGAGATGGAGTTAATATCTACAAAACACAGTGGGATTCCTGCATGAAAAAAAGAAGAAAAAAGTCATAGTGCTGTCCTGGCAGTCTGTAAAAATTCACCTTGGAGGAATGGGTACTTATTTCCCTGCTGGAAAAGGAAAGAGTGGGATTATCAACATGCTTTCAGCCATGAAGTCTGGACAGAAGGGCGCTCTTACCTTCCTCTGTGAAAAGTCGTTGTTGGTAAGGAAATAACGTTTTCTATGGTTTTCTGAGTAGCTCTGGAAACAAGAAATGAATTAAAGAACACTGCAGGGTTATTCTCTTTGTTATGAAAACTGTTATTATATTGTTAATTTCTGAATGGGAAGGTCTGAAAGGCAAAGAAAAAACTAGCAACTTCGCGTTTCCTACCTGTCTTACTGTGGGAAATACTTTGTATCCCTCGACAGAATAAAACATAGGAAACCTTCAGTAAGTTGCTTATTTTTCTTAAAGCAAAGCAAGTGACACTCACTGATACTCAACACTACATTCAGTGCAGTGTCCATCTAGCCTCTTCCATCATTTCTCTCATAAAACTCTGCTCACCCCAGTAAAAATCCTTTCTATGCCTTTGTGCTTCAGCAACAAAAAGTGACTTTACTGTAACAAATGTGCTAGATTTGTCCTTCCAAAATGCCATATGAATTGATTCAAATCATGTATCTACTGCAACTTATATTTTATCCTGTGTAAAAAAAGTAAGGTGAAAATCCTTCTCCAAAATGAAATTGAAAATAATTCTTAGGGAGGTGCTATGATTATAAATGCTATTACAAATATTCCATTCTTAAACCTCAATGAAATATTAAGTAGGTAATCATTGTGAGATAAGAAACTGATATCAGTACTTACCTGTATTTAATCAGTGCACATACAACAATAATGTTACGTAACATTAAACCAATTTTGATCATCATCATTTTCCTCTGAAGTCAGACATTGACCTGAATTTCTTGTGTTTTAATTACACCATCAGTACAGTATCAGCACTCACCAGTAATCACAGCACAGTTTGCCTCATAAGAGACAGACGAGGGGTACAAGGATTTCTAAGTACTGCTTTGAGAATCCATGTATTCTTCCTTCAGCTTCGACATCTATTGAATAACTTTTAAAATTCGCAGTCATTTTTCTAAGCCAATGTCAGGAATGTGAATCTGGAAAAGTGATCTGCTAAGGCTACATTAACTTATTGTGTAACTCCATTGAAATCAGCAATAATCCATCAGAGGTGAACGTGATAGAGATTCAGGACTTCTTGGGTGACTCCCATCTGGATGGCAAGACAGTCACAGATCTGTGGAACAAAAGCATTCTGCAGAGATGGCTTCTCCATGTGAGCTTCCTCTCTGGCCATAGAGCTCCTGCAGGACCACCTATTTACTTTGAGAGGAATTCCTTCTTGGCACTCAGTTAAATTAATATTTTCCTTAATCACCATGCAAAATGGTGGAAAATATGCAAAGATAAGTTGCCTGGAAAATTCAGTTTGTTCCTCTGTATTGGCTTCAAAGTTCTACAAGGTACAAAGAGAACCATTGTTATAGAGACTACCAACTTTCTCCAGGAGTGAGGGACTCCTATGGATCCCATCTGAGGAAGGGCATCCAGAGAGTGTCTGTCAGAACAACCTTAGTCAAGGAACCTCTCCAGAATAAAGCCCTACACTTGTATCTTTGGTAAGAAAAAGAAGGCTGGTCAGATAATTTACGCAGCCCTTTAAACCATGGAGACCTCTGCAGAACATTCATAGTTACGTGAACAGACTACAAAAGCGCAAAATACAGTCTGTGAGAGGCAAACTTCATACAGATTTTTAACAAGTGTTTCTAGTTTCACTGGCTTCTAGAAAAAAGTAACTGCAATGAGAATTATAGGAAAGGCAGATACAGAAATACAATTTCTTCAAAGATTAATGTGATGAGTTGTTTCCTTCCCAACTAAACAACCTGGAAGACAATTTACCAAGGAATTTTTGAAAAAATAATTATGGTCTTCAAAATCAGAGAACCTGAACAGATGTATTTCTTAACAAAGTTACTTTAACTTTCAAAGCTTGCAAAATTCTCATGTGCCCTAATTGGAAAGGGAACAGAAAGTAACTTAATATAAAAAAACCCTAAACTTTCTGAGCTGTTTCTGCTCAAGTTCTGCCAAATACTATTCTTGTGTCTTGAAGAAATAGGATGATTACCTTTCTGTCTAAATCAGATACAGACTCTAAAGAATCTTGTAAGGGAATGTGCCCTTTATAATTAATGTGTGAGTCACTGGGTTTGTTAAAATTAATAGATGCGTTCAGATCTTCCTGCTTGTGCACCATGTAGTGCTTCTAGCTATATTCCCATTGTAAAATCTTGACTGTCTATGCTTTTGTTTTCAATCTCTCAGCTGCAAAAATCTATTCCAGATTTAAGCTTAGTAAATTTTGGGTTCCAAATTTTGGGACCTAGATCAAACTTGTTGCAAAATTTCATAAAACAATAGTTTAGATCCAGATACAGTCTTTGGAGCCAAAATGACAAAAGACATCAGGATTTTCAGCAAAGCAAAAGAAAAAATGCAACTTAACACAGAGTTCAGAAAAAACCCCATAGTTCCAATATCTCAGAATCAAATTGGGGGTTCTAAAGCTGTCAAAGAAAGGAAGATAAATTATGAAAAGGATTTTACTTGTTGTGCTCTCTGGCTCTCTCTTCTGAATCCATTTTTCTTTCCATTACAGTGATATCACTGCTGAGGATGGTCTGATAATGCAGTCCTAAACAGATAGTTCTTCATATCCATAAAATTCCCACTGAAGCCAAAAGAAATTCCACATTGAGACTGTGGAGTGTTGCTCTTGGAATCAGCTAAAGAAGGTGGAGCATGAGGGCAGGTAGCTTCCATCCAAATGGGTAATAGCTACCAGAAATGTGTATCTGGAGAGTTCCTCCCACTGTATGATTAAGGAGAGTGTAATTCCTAACCTGGTGGATTTCTTTGTGTCTACAATAAAGACAAGTCTTTTTGCCTGTGAAGTTCAGGGCATGCTTCTGTGCTGAGGAGAAGTAACATCTGTTCTATCAGTAGAAATGTCTAAGGATGGGAAACCCCCTCCAAAGCAGTTTCTGCTGGATTGCTCTGAAGGATCATCTGCTCTGTACCTGGTTGCCTTTTGCAGTTGAAAAAAAGGCAGTTTATCTTTAGAAAACATGTTCCACACAGAACTTTTCTCTGTTTGAACTTTGGTATTTAGCTGTGAGCCAGGAAAATCTTGCATCTGCAGGCTCTGAGAGCTTCCCTGCTGAGAAAGCTGGGGACCGAGAGGAGTAGCGATGAAAGGCTGGGAGGGACAGTCCCTGAGTGTGTCCCTGCTCAGTTATTCTCTGATACCTCTGATACCATTACTGATATCCCCCTGTGCTGTCACAGCCTCCTGTCGAAAGACCAGCCACATCTTGTGCAAATGACATGAAAAAAAGGTAGGATTCTACATAGGTGCACATGCATGTGTAGGTGAGCAGTTAGATTAGGTAAATTTTGAAAGAACTGTAAAAGGTAGAAATTTTAGGCTCATCTTCTTTTTAAAGAATCAGTTGATGCAGATCCAAGAGCTACTGAAATCTGAAAAATGACCCCCAAGAGTTGCAGGTCATGGCTGCAACATATCTGTTCCTCGCTGGAAATGTTCTGTGTGAATGCTTCTCATTTGTATATATAAATGTATTTATAAAAATTGAAATATATATGTTTAATTTTTTTCCCAAGTTTTTTTTGGCTCACTCTGTTACAAATGTCCTTTTATGTGAATGGGGTTTTTTTTGTTAATCCCTCTCAAGACTTCCAAAATTCCAGTCTTACTTAATTTCAGTCATCTACTTCAAACTACAAAATAACTCACCCAGGGCTGTCAATGCTGGGCATCCAAAATCCTTCCCTTCATGAAATCTACAGATGTGTAGTAATACTGGGGGAGGGGACAGTTAGTGACATGTTCAAGACCAACACACAGCAATGCAGAAACAACCCAGTCTTTTTGATATGAAAGACCAACATACCCTATATAAACAAACCACTGCTCCTTTCTCCTTTTTCTTTTTCTTGCTTCTTTTCTGTTTTAACTTTTCCTTTTGTAATAACAGTTAAAAAGAAATAAGTATGCTTATTACTTTTGTAAGATAGCTATGAATTATTTAGCTCAGAAATAATTGCAGGAGGCATAGCAGGGAAAATTACCCACAAAACCAGCAAAACTGCAAGTCAACCTGCCATCATTGGACACACAATCATAATTAATTTTAATGAGATGCAGGAGTATACAGTTCAGCAGGAGGAGGAGACTGTAGCCACTTCTCAAAAACCTGCATTGTAGGCTAAGGGAATTTTACTAGCACTCCAGATCGATAGTGGAGACAGCAGTCAATAACAGTAGACCTTGCAATCGTCATTAATTGAAATCTCTCAAACTTCAGTTTGCATAACAAAGCAGCTAGTGCCTTAATGAAGAATGTAATATCTTGTGATGTTGTAACATTGCTTCCCGACCTCCTGCAACATCCTGATGGACTAAGATGGCTGGAAATAATGGCTTGACCCTCTGTTGTAAACCCCTCTCTGTACCTCCAGTGTCACACACAATCACACGCATATTTGTATGCATACCTCTCATACGTCAATGTACTGTAATGCAGATAACTAAATAACACCTAGATATTAAGCACCTGAATTTAAATAACTTGAGAATTTAAGAAACGTTCAAGTGCAGCAGCAGAAGAAAACAAACCAAACCGCCAACTAGCTTCACTTTTTACAGAAGTGAAAATGTGGCTATTGGACAAAATATATAAGTAAAAATGTAATCTTCAAATTTGACATGGAAAAGTTGGAGGCAGATAAAAAAAGATTTTGAAATGTAATGGCTCATACTAAAACAAGTTTTCTGGTTTGGGTCTTATTCTCTGTCTTGCCCTCCTGCTCCCCCCCCCACACCTTCCCATCCCCCTTTTAATAGAGTGAGTGAAGAGGCATTTGGAAAAAGATCAGGGAGGCTAAAACATAATAAGAATCATTTGCTAGTTGTCAGCCTAAACGTTAAGATGATTGAAGCTTGCAATTGTTCTGTCCTGCCATATGTTAGTGTCTGTGTAAAAGAATCTGATGAAGATGATGAGATAACAATTTTCTGGCTGTAATGAGTAAGGGGACTAGGAAATTGCTGGGAAAATTGTGGGATTAAGGCCCATTTATGGCAGAAAATTACAAAGAACTCTCACAGCAAATGCAGGAAGGTAGTGGCTGAAGTATTTATTGATTCCACAAATCAGTCTTTTTTAAAAAGTCTGGCAAAAAAACCTGCTTCTAGATCTTATAATGCAAACCCATACTCACATGCATACCGTAAAAGTTATTTATTTTCACAACTCTCATTTTCCCTATCTTCCCCATGAAGAACAGCTGTGAGTGAAAATTCTCAAGATAAGACCCTTTTGTATTCATGTTTTTTAAACTGTTTTCTGCTATTATTTCATATGGGAGAGGAAAGTGTGTTGTCCCTTCCAACTCTACCATCTCTCATGAATTATTATAACTGATAGTGATAATAACATATAATTGTCCTCACAGTAGTTCTGATCAAAAGCCTGAAGACAAATACCTGATTACACAAGCTAAGATAAAATACAAATCAAAAAGGCTGCTCTTTTCCTTTTCCAATTTTTTATTTTGACTCTTTTCTTCATGTATTACAGTCTTTTATATATATATATATATAAAGTCTTTCCCTTTCTATTTCTCTATTTCATTTTTTTTCTCTTTCATCCACTTGTTATGCTTCCCCTTGTCATTCTGTAAGAGTAGTCGTGGTATTGGTCCTAGTTCACATCTCCTTTGATCTCTTACTTGTCTCTCCTATGGTTTCTTCTGTGACTTATGCAAGATTAAATACAAGAAACAGCAGAGACATTATTTTTGGAGCTGGGTTAACAGAATTAGGTTTACTCATCTTGAAAAAAAGATAAATGTTAGTGTTCTTCATCTTCTTAGCACAAAAAACAAACCTTGCAGAACTTTTCTGCAGGGAAACCAAGAATGTTGCTATGCCAAAAGAGCCACGAGCCCAGCGGATCAGATGCTCAGTGGATCTGATCTGCAGGAATGACCTGCCAAGGTGAATTCAGCCTAATTCCAGTAACGTGAAGTTTAACTTTCTGACAAGAAAGTTGGTAGTTCAGCAATTCCGTGGCAAGTTTTCTCTGATATTTCTTTATTCTAGGTTTGACCCAGAAATTCCAACCTTAGAACTATTTCTAATCAAAGAATAATCTTTTTTTACATATGTGTGTGTATATATATATATAATATTTATTTACTTATTTATTTATAAAGATTGCCAGTGAATCAGCACTGAGTAATGAAAAATTGATTTTGACTTTGGGAGTGCACTGTATCCTTTTTCTTATGTTTGCTGAATATATGTCAAGTTGGTGCTTGACTGAACGATAAAATTAATCTCCAAGAGTCTAATATTTTCAGACACATTTCACCTGAGACTCAAAATTTACCTTGGCATTTTGAAGAGCGCTGAATAATATTCTTCTAATTCCTGTTTAAAAGTTTTTTCAACTGTACAACTAAGAAACCCGAAAAATAAGGGAAAATTTATACAGGGCTGACTGCATTTTTCTCTCTCTGAAATTTCCTGTTAGAGCACAAAACTTCATTAATCTAGGAAATGGCAGCCCTCCTGCCTCTGTGGATATGAAGTACTGTGATCCCAGGCAGATTTTGGAGGGGAGGAACAAGCTGGCATTTGCTCAAATATGCATTAAAAAAGGGGGCTGCCAAAAACAGGAAAATTGCAGAATCTACTCTAAGGGTAATGATAAGGAGAGGAATTAACCATTTTGATCTTTATTAATCTGCCAGAATGATGTAATCTGCGTCCTTTTAATCTTTATTTTGGGAATAAATTCATGTATTCCCATTTTTGTTCCTTTTGGTTCTTACTGCAATATTTGGTCACACAAATGAGGTGAGATAAAGTTGTAATGACTAATATGGTCCCAAAGAAAAAAGCAGGCTGTTGAACTGGTTTGGGGAATGTGTATATCTTTTCATTGAGAAAATTGTGTCTTATTATTCTAAGTTTCTTGAATAAACTGTAGGCACTAGTTACTTCCATTTTGCCTACAAAATACAGCTTGGTTAGCCCTACTTTCTGTGTGAGAAGATCATAGTGTCAAGCACAATATCCAGCATCATACCACAGTGCAGTCAGCACCAAGAAGGAATCAGGCTCTAGAAGGGTTATAGCCAAAGATTAATATTAGATATATTTGTGGATTTTTGTCTGAAAACACTATACTGACACTCTTCTTCAGTGTTAAGCTGTTTGCTGACTAAATTTCGAAGAGAGTGTTAGTTCTGTGTAACAGTTTTTACATTGAAAAACAGTGACTTGTAATTTTTTTTCTAGTATGTTCTTTGCGTGTTAAATATTTTCATCTGTTCTGCTTCAGAGGCTAGAGGATGCACTTATGATTTATGTTTTTTTCTTTTCCCACATGGGTCATGCCAACTACATCATGTATTGGGGCAGCAGGATCTCGACATCCATAAGGTACTTTCTATCCTCTGAAATCACAAGACTGCATAAAAGACCTGACCAAAGAAGCCAGACCTGCCTGGAAAACAGAAAAGTAAACCATCTACTTTACATTTCTTTTGAGACAGAATTTCTAGGTTGGAAACATTTGGGACTGGCCTGAAGTTTATGTAAAATTAAGTAAGACTAAGATTTTTCAAGCTTTTCATCAATAATTTCTGATATGCAAATTTTAACTACAACTAGCTTTAATAAAAAGTTTTATTAAAATGGGCCAACTAAAGGAAGAGAAATAACTCAGAATAGACGAAGGGGAGAAAAAAGAAAAAAACCCAAACCACAGTTAAATGATTCTTTCAGCAAAATAGAATTTTTACATAAAATTCTATGAAGACATTTACGATTAACATTATTTTTCATCAGTGACTAGCTGCAGTGCTCACTCCAACAATGTTAATGCTACTCCCTCCACTATATAAAGCTCAGGCAGAAATTCTGAGACGTACGGGCATATCACAATTATGATTATAATAATGTCAAAATGTCACTGATGAAATGACATAGCATTGGTGGACACAAATATTTCTCCATTTCTGGATGATTCCACACTATTGCGCTGAGGACAGTCTGAAGCTTTTTATGTCAGAGCTACTACACATTAAAATGTTTTTAACATTTGAAAAGAGTGTACCTGATCTATCTTTTTTTTTTTTTTTTTCAAAGGTGACTATCTAAATTTACTAATGAAAATTTAATTTAAAAATACAAATTTATGAGTGAATTTTATAGAAGAAATGACTATATTATTTTTATTTGTTTTTAGTTAAAAGAAATAAGTATTTCTTAGCCTTAAAATCTGCCTCATCGAGGCTTTCATTTGGGAATTTAAACAGGTTTTAAAAAAAGCCTTCCACTGGACTGTGTACACTGAAGTGTTCAATGAGCTGCATATTGAATAAGTAGGTGCAAGAGGAAAATAAGATCAGAAAGAAAAAGTGAGATAAAGCTCTCAATCAGTACAACAAGCAGTGGTCACTGCGTAGACATTTTCAGCAGAGGTCAGCCCTTTTGTTTTTTACCTTCTTCTCTTTCCAGTCTTTCCAAGCAAAAATTTCAAGTCACACTCCTTCATCTTTTAGGGGATAATCTGCATACACACAAGCCAGCCCATTGGAACTGTTTATCATTATTTTAATCTCAATTTGCTCACCCAACTTTACATTATGCTTCATCCTAGTTCACTTTTTACAGATGAGGTTTTTACTGTCAGCACAAGTGCAGAATTTGTGCCTTGATTTAAGCCTGGTAACTGCTAGCAAAACACTAGATGGGAATTATTTGTCATCCAGTATTGTGCACATGCTGCAGCATGAAAAAAAAAAAAAAAAAAAAGAGACTCTCACAGGAAAAAAAAGCATACATCATTAATGAAGGCTCTGAAGGATTTTGAAAGGCTTGCTTTGCCATTTTTCTTTTTAAAAATCCAATAAGGAGATTCCAACTCCACACAACTAACAAGTTTTGTCAATAATTTTTCATGAACACATGATTCCCTATTATGGCATATTAAAAATGTTAGTCATTTGGTGTGTCTGTACTTAACTCTAAAGAGATATCCAGTTGCATTATTTAGAGACAATAAGAATTTATGGTTTTTTTTTCTCCAGAGAATGAGTGCTGACTATAAATGTGTCACCTCACTTATGTACCTGGTGAAAGAGTTTTAGAAGCAGAAACTATATTTTGCTGCAATCAAAGCAATAAGAGTAAGTAGCCAGCATTTTTCATTGATTTTCTATCAGAGTGGCAGCAAGTTTAAAACTTTCAATCATAAACATAACACAAGGATTGGTTTTGCTTGCCATATCATACTGTCACTTTAATTTTTAAAGAAGAGATCTTAGAAACAAAAATGCTTTACAAAAAACATGATAAAAAATTTAAATAGATGGCTCTGGTCTGGATTCAGAAGGGGTCACTGCTTTGAAAATGGAACTGTTTGAAAGTATTCAACATTTATTTTGATTCTTTGACAGTTTTGCATTGAAGGTGAAAGAACCTGCTGTCGTCCATCCCATTTGATAGGCAGTGATTCTCCACTGTATCTGACATTAATTAATTCTCTTTTTAGCAGGGTCAACAATCAGAGCAAAGACTAAATAAATCAGGAATATCTTTGTGGAAATCAATGAAGTTACACTGGTGAAAAGTAAGCATGAGAGCAGAAAGAACCCCAATAAATGTAGTTCATTATTCATTTCACTTAATTGCTGTGGAAAATAAGTGCCTTTGAACTTACTAAGCCATTAGCAGAAGACGCTCAACTCCTGTCTTAAAGAAAAGGGTGATTAATACTTAAGTGTTTCTCTGGATCCCAAAGACATCGTATGAAAAGATGATCCCACCACTGGGAGCTTTCACCACTGGACAGCAATCGAACTGTTTCAGAGGATCAGGTGGGAATGAGGAAAAGACATGTTTCCCGGAATTCGGAGTTAAAATAAGGCTTTGATTTTGCAATTAGTCTGCAATGTACTAATAGGCTATGTGAAAGAATATCTAAGCTGCAAATAAATTCAATTATCTTTAGCTGTCACGTCTTCTCTCAATGGATTTTAGTACCTGTGAGGAAAGTCTTGTCCTTCTGCTCACTCTAGCTACAACCACTTACTCTGGTCTAACTTTGTCACACTCCACATGCCGGAGTGGACCTGATCGTCAGGCCATACAGGTCTTCTTAGGCAGAGTTGTGACCTGAGCTCTTGAAATAAGGGCACTTACTTTCTGTAATCAAGATGCAACCACAGAAGCCAAGACACCACATATCATTATTCTGTATTTTATTCTGAATCTGGGACAGATTGTTATAATGAAGATATTCCAAGTTAATGGTGAATCTAGATTTTGAAATTTTTTTTCCAAATCAGTGCAAAATTAAGGAAGGTTCCTTATTATTCATATAGATCACAAAATCATTGTCAGTAGGAAAAAGCTTCTGTCCTTTATATGGGACTGCTATCTGTATGAAGTTAAAAAGATAGTTTAAAACTGTTTAATCTGATTTCTGCTATCACTAGCTATTTAAAATACTTTGTAATTAACAATTAATTCCTGTGTCTTTAGGTCCATAAAATCTGAATTTGCATGTGAACGTCTTTAAAATTCTGGGAAAATTAAAACTACTGTTCTATTTCTGTATTATGAGATTTCAATCCTTCTACATCAATACAAAATACTTCTTGATTATTTGTCAAATCTGTAATTTGTAAACATAACACATTCATCTCAGGGAAACTAAATAAATAGGTTATATATAGAAGTTTTTCAGAAATGAATATTTTTCAATATCACAAGCCCACTGCATCATACCAGTGTTAGTTCAGAGTTTATAAGAAGGGGTGGGATGCGGGGTGGGGGAATTGAATAACTATGGCAATTAAAGTATTTCATGCAGTGTTTGACACTCCACGTTCACTCTTGGTTCACCAGAAGGCAAACCAGTGCATAACACAGGCGTGTTCAGGGATGTTTACCTGTACTGCAGGGTAGTATTTAGAGAATAACTGTGATCCCTGTGTACAATTAGTAATATAATATCATTGTTTTATTTCCATTAGTAGAAACATTGATATAGATCATCTAGACTAAGTGTAGCTTAATTGGTGAATTACTGTTTCGAATACAAAATATGGGAGTTTGTAAGTACCTGAAAGAAGACAGAAAAAGACCCAATATGCTGCCCAGTTTTGTTATTTTCCTGCTGTGTTAAGTATTGATCTGTTTGAATCTCAGCATAGCATAAAGGCATAAACCGACACATTTTGACCACTGTTTACATTAAGAAGTTTATGAACCTTAGAGTATGAAAAACCTGGATTTTCTTCAGCAAAAATCATAGAATGATAGAATCATTTCCCTGCTCAAAACAGGGTCACCTAGAGCAGGTTACTCAGGACTGTGTCCAGTTCAGTTTTGAATATCCCCAAGGATGGAAACTCCAGAGCCCCTCGGGGCAACCGATCATGATTGCAGTAAAAAATACCCCCATTTCTTACATTCAAATGGAATTTCCTGGTTTACAGCATCTGCCCAATAGCTGTATTTGAGATAGTCCAGTAGAATAAGGAATGCAGGAAGACTGTAATCTAAGAGGAAGCATTTTTTGAACCAAGATATGAGAGTTCTGTAAGAGGAAAACCATAATCATATCTGTGCTTCAAGACAAATATCTGTTTAGGCTTTTTTAGATATTTCTACAAGGTCCGTTATAGTATCTTTTAGGTGTATGCACGTCTACACTATCTAAAAGTCAGCTCCCTCGTTTACTGCAAGTTCCAACCTCTTCACCATACACTCTGTGTACGTACAACTTCACACCCAAGCTCTCTTTCAGTGGTTAGCCCTTTCTGGGATGAAACTTGGTTACAATTCTGAAAACATTTGCTCTGGTGGGCTATAAAACTCTTCTCACATTATTTCAAGCATTTTGAACTGGGAAAACAAACAAACAAAGTCAGACAACCATTCGACCAGAAAAAACAAACAAAGTCCCCACAGGTGTGCTAGCAGAAATCTGGCCCCAGTAGTACACACTTTAGATGCAACCAGTTTCCCCTTGAAGCTGTTATTTCTAATTGATGGGGACATGAGCCATCCAGAATCACATAGTTTGGGGATCAAGGACTGCTGTGAACATCCTAATCAGTGTAGGTGTGGCTGTAGAAATATCAGATGTTTAGAAAGCTTTGAGATTTGGTGTTTTTCTCTTATGAGACTAGTAATTCTTGCTGAAGTCAAAGGGGACCCCTTGTATTCTGCTAGGGAAGATCAGGCCCAAACAAGATAGGGTAAGGTCCTTTACATAAACTGGCACATCCTGCGGGTTGTGCAAAACAGCAAAACAGCATGAAAGAGAAAGACTGTGGAGGAACTGTTTTGAGATATAATTCAAAATAACTCTGTTCCCATGCTTCTTATCACCATTCCTGCAGGTTTCCTAAGGATAATAAAGTTTAGGGTTTTGCAATGACATTTTAAATATTTTTTTTTTTAACCTAAATAACATAGCCAGTGAAATATTGCCAGGTTTAAAAGAATCTGGGAATCAACATTTGTTAGCTGCGGTTATTGCTGATTGTTACATGCAAAGGCATGGACTTTACTGTCAAAGACAGGTAGGTTTTCATTCAAGAGCCATTAATATGCTTGAACCGTCCTAGGATGAAGACACTGTGAAAATGAGACACTGCAGTTTTGCCACAAGATCACCAATGTTACACTATACTTCAAACTCATGTTGCCTAACTGATTGTAAAAATTAAACCATGTCTTTCGGTTTTGCTTTAAAGCAAGGTAACATGTTAGTTGCTTCAAGTGAAAAAATGCATACCTTTCGCCTAGTATGCCTGCAATGTCTCAGAAGAGATACACTTACCAAGTCATTGTAATATATCTCAGGTGACAATATATCCTTCTCTAATCCCTGAGCTGTGGCTTCAGAAACTTTTTCACAGAGAGGAGGAAGGTGGCATTGTGGCCTAAGGAGTGTTGCAGTGGTCTGTTGTACCTAAAGCTGGAATCTTTCAACCTTACCTTCAGCAACAGTTTGAGGCAGCCAAGTTAGGGATGGAGCTGCTTCAGGTTCACTGACGAGTCAGCGGAGAGAAGTAGGCAGCTGGAGATCTTGCCCTCTGCATTGCTTTCTTGTAAGTGCTTTTCTCCTTCACTTTGCCTCTATGGAGTGAGTGGGGAACATCAGTTAAGTGCCTAAAATTAAATGCAAGAGAAGCAAGCAAAGTTTTGAATGGATTCTAGTTCCCCCAGACAAGACTGCTCCATAATAAAACCTCTCCATTCTTTCTGGATTGACAGTTCTCTAAAATTACCTGTATGTTATCCCCAATGCCAGAAGGTCAACGAACCACTGAAGTGGCAGTGTTGAAAGAAGTTTTGGGAAACACGATCAATTTGCACCTTTTTGCCAAAAAGATTATTTTTCCTAAATTAAAGCAAATTAAATTCTCAAACTTGCTAACCAAGTAAATCTGAATTAAAGGAAAAAAAAATATAAAATTGAGCTTGTGAAGAAGTTATGGGTTTTGGCTAATAACATAACAAGACATTACTTTCTTTAGACATACACTTGTGTTATCATTGCATACTTCTAATGAAATTGTATTGGAACTGTATATTTATTGGCCAATATGAAATTTCTCCTTTTGGGGGAATAACCTGTGGCATTTACTTCTGAGAAAAGAAAGGTGACTGAAATCAGTTTTTAAAAATGAAAATTATCTTGTTTCTCTTGTATTTTAATCACACGCTATTACAAACAATGTCTGTGTGCTTTACTGATTCCCAAATCCTTTCTGTTTCCTTGCCTTAACTCAGACATGCCGATCAGAACAAGATAAAATTTATCCCCCTCCCTGTGACGGCAGTTGCAAAGGGTGCCATTGCCTGCTTTAACAGCCAGAGTAAAATCAAGAGCAGGGTGCTGTGGGAAAAAGTGGGAGTTATTTAAATCACCTGTGTAGGCACTAGGAGGTGATTAGGATCCGTATATATCCCAGCACGGCTCTGGTCTATACCTTTCCTTCCAAAAGCATCCCTGTGATCTATGTATCTTCCAGTGCTATGCTGAAATCATGGCAGTGTCTCACTTCTAACTCCAAGTAGAATCAAACAAAAAACCCTATACAAAACAGAGAGTAGGACTAAGTCAGAGTAAATTTGTCCAAGTCTGGAAGCCACCTAGCTCTGTAACATGGTGCTCTGCTTGGTCTAATCAGTCTGTTGAGGGCGTTGGGAAGGCAGCAGAGGAGCTGAGAGGTGCCTTCTGCCTTGTGGAGTTGTGTTTTGAAACATCTGATAAGTAACAGGGAGAGATTCTGCTTGCCTAAAAAGCCTGAAAAGGTTATGAGTTTGAAGTGCTCTGTAAGAAGTTCAATCTCTTGAATACTTCTGAGTATTTTCTTCACTGAAGCTCAGTTCTGAGATACAGCATATACAGTGAGATTCATAAAAGGACTAGATGATTATACACAAACAGAAAAATTCTAGGTTAATATCATGCATAGGCTGATTGTCTAAAAGGTAGTTACAAGCAAGTGCATGAACTTCATCAGCTTCGCTGAAACCTACCTGCACGACTTAGGGTTAAACAGAATTCAAAATGTACAAATTCAAGGAAACTCAACTTTCAGCTTTCCATAACTCTGCAGTATGAAGTGTCCAGAGAAGTTTCTCACAGGAATTTCAAAGGACTCAGAAATGCACATTCCTATGTTTCTTGGATTTCAACCATGCCCTGAGGTCCTCACACAACACTGGGGTCCTGTTGTGTGTGGTATTGAAGATCTTCACAGGAAGGTATATCTCATATACTGTGTGACTCCGTCCAGTCTGTAATTAACTGTTCAACTCATCTACTAACACTTATTAAATCAACATATTTATTGATTTCTACATGTTTCTAGAATTGCCAGATTGCAGCGATGGTTGTGTGAAAAGAAATCCTAAAAGAAAATGAAGCTAAATGTCCTTTTGAGCTCATTATCAAATCTCAGAGTAACTCTGAAAGCTCTAACAGCTTCCAGAAAAATGATGTCATAATAATGTTCTGTGGTCCCTTTACTAGCTCTTTGTAGCTACTTATAAGACTTCAGAATGATGTAACATAATTATTTATTATTGAGATTTCAAAAGAATCCACAGTGTGTTAAATGCTTCTACAGTACAGGTGAAAACAAACTCCTTACCCAAAAAAGGGAAAGGCCTAGGAAAAGACAAAAAGATAAAGAAAATAGAGGGAGATATTTTACTTATTGTTGGATAGCTCTACTACTACGTAGGCAGTGTTTTTTCTTCACAAGGAATCAGATACTATCTCACTGGGCCCTTTTTCACTTATATTCAACCTCTTTTTTTCAACTCGTGTTCGCTCATGGGATAAATGAGACCGATAAGGAAAATGGATTAAATAGCATGGTCTGAACTCCACAGAAATCAATAAAAGACTTTCTGCTAACTTCAGTCAGCTACAGTCTATGCTTTAATCAGCCAGGTGCATTTAACTGTCACAATTTCCTTTAAATTAATTTTAAATACAGATAAAGAAAATTATCATAATTGGCCCAGATTCTATTTCTGGGACATCCAATCTTGGAACACTACAGCCTGAAATACCTCCCTAAAAAAGATGAGCTTTTTGTGCATGGGAGAGGAATGGGAATCAGACAAGCATATAGCTCTGCTTATACTATTAAACTTTGTTCAATAATATTAGCTATCCATCTCTGATTCTTCAGACTATAAACTGCTTGTCCCCATACGCTTCTAAAGCAATTAGCACTTTGCTGACACTTTGAATTATTAATATTATTGTTGTTATTAATACTAATTCCAAATGGTAGCAATACAAATTGGGTGTCCTTCATACAGAAAGTGAGACATATGTTTTGACTGTCATCAGTGGGACCTTTTCCTGTGTTTGTAATTTCAAGTATACTGTTGATACCAGCACAAATACCAATACCAATACTGCTGATAATTGTTGTGATGGCCACGTGTCCCATCTGGCAAGTGAGAGTGGATCTTAGCTCTGCACATAGGAGTGCACATTATTTAATACGTATTATTTCATGAAATGTGTGAGGCTGTAAAATTGTAACTGATCTGTATTGAGATGTCCTTCATCTCCAAGTGCAGCCTAATTCTCCAGAAATCCTCCAAAAGAGAGGAAGAATTTTTAAGATCCTTAGAATTATGTGCATTTAGGAATGAGTAGGGTAAGTAGAAAATGCAGGACACCCTCTCTCCTTCCTGCTTGCTAAAAAAAGTCAGAAACCTGAACAGACTGGATGCTGGACACCTTCCTCCCCTGGCTGTAAACACTGTAGCCTAGTCACTCCATGCAGTTAGGTGTTTTTCCTCAGAAATGTCAGATGGAACAGGCATACTTGCCTGCAGTCCTTCTGGAAACGGAATCATGTCTGACAGAGTTTTAGCTGAACCAAATGATACGCAGTGTGCTAAGCTTCAAATATCTTATTTCCTTTTTTTCCTTAAGGAAACAGGAGACCACCAATGTCTGTGGTTTTTCCTTTTAAGCCTGATCATCTTCTTTCGTCATTTTGTGTATCAACAAAGATGCTTCAACTCACTCTACTTCTAGAATAAAAAATTCCTGTACGAGCTCATTTCGAACCATGGCCAGGATAAGTGATGAATTCTTATAGTGCCAATAACATACATAGACTCACATACCTATTAAATGTCATAGTAAAATCCTACAAATAGTATTTTTTCCTCTTGTCACTCATACGGCCAACAACTATGATTTTGCATGTGGAAGTGTAAGAGATATATTTCTTCCCTGTCTCTAATTCATGCCACTCATCTCCCTTTTCTGTGGTGGGACAGGCACAAAAACCTGAAAGCATGATATAGTCCCTTTTGCATTCTCTTCTGTCCTGCTCTACAAATGCATCTTGCAGATGCACCTTGAATCCTGTGTCTTATCTCATCTGGGGATCCTTCCACAGCTAGGAAACTATGACCATTAGAGAGGCAAAGAAATTGGATGTACTATATATGGAATATAGGGGATAGAACAATATTAGCACACTGTCACTGTTAGTGTTCTTGCCCTCTTAAATGGATGGTGTCAGTCTCTCTCTGGGGATGGATGACTCAAGCTTGATGGGTGTGCAGATGATGGTTCAGGCTTATGTGCATGGAATACCTTTTATTCCATGATTCAGCCACACCTCCGGTGTGCCAGTGTGGCTGTGGCTGCAGCTTCTGACACATCCTTCCCCTTAAATGATTTTCCTGTATGAGGTCATGCTGCTTCTATACAAAAAGACACCACAGAGACATGCCTTCACTCTTTCTGGAGTCCCATCTTTGCCTATATTTGCTTTTAAAGTCCTTGCAAACTGTGATAAAGAACAGCAATTTCCAGAAAATCTTGTGCACGCAGGAAGCCAACTCTGGAAACAGGAGGCAGTGTCATTTTTATCTTTAGCAAGCTCTGCAGTGTCATATGGGTTCCAGTTAGTCTCTCTCATTGCAAGAAGATTGCTGACAACCATTCAGTAAATTTATGCTCGAAAGGAAGATGCCCACTGAAGTTGCCAGGATTCATCCACAGGAGGTCTGTGGTCAGTCACTGATTTGTCCTTTGATGGGAAAACCCAGCCTCAGTGAGAATCTGGACATTTGAGTTGTAACTGCTCAAGGCTAGCCTGCAGAGGGAAATCCTCCCAAGCTTCTCAATCAGCATTTTTAGGCTACAAGTGTTGTCTTTAACAGCACTAAAAGAACTGTCATGCTAAACAGCATGGCATTGAACATTGAAAATTTATTATTTAAAGACGCCTGTGTTGTAAGCTGCAGGCAAGGGTTTTGCCAGTCATAGCTGGAGTTCCCGTGATCTAGCAGCAATACAACCCTGTAGAGACACATCCCATAGACAAGTATTGAATTACCCTACTACTGTGTGCTTTCTTAATGAAACATTAGCACCTTTGGGACTTGACAAGTTTCATCCATGATTACTTCAGCACAGGTAGTATGAAGAAAGCAAGCTGAAAGACAGAAATATGTTTTGATATTTATTTTAATTCCAGAATAACATATCTGTTCTAATTAGAGAGGTACCTTCCAGGCAGATGTTAAAATCACGTGGGAATTTGTATGCCAAATGCAAGATTAATGGGCTCACATGCTAATGAAGCACTCTTTCACTTTCCATGCCAGAGAATAAAAGCACCAGCCCTTCAATGGTGAAGCTGAAGCTACACCCTTCCTTAGCTGCAAAGGTTTATTCCTGTGGGATTCTTCAGAGATTATTTCACTGATTCATCGAAGTCTTTTTAGCTTTATCCTTTTCATGCTATAGTAAAGGGCTTAGCCCTTTTCTCTTCACATAGGCAAAACTCATAATTTGCATGTCTAGGGTACATAGGACCATTGCTCTGTGAAGCATTTTCATCCTGCTTCTGAAGAGGCACCTAACAGAAAACACTTCCCCTAAACAAACGAGTACGGGTTTGGTCATAACAAGTGATGTTTTGGTCTGTCCTGGATAACAGACCAAGAGTCAATTTAGTGTCAAAAAACAGCGAGTTGCCTGTCTATATGAAAGGGTTTTGGTTTTGTGTTCTTTCAGTGGTAGGCAAGCTGGCTGAGATTCTATCTCCACCATGAAAAAGGCCTTTATTTTGTGTTATTAAATGAAAGCTGAGCTTATCACTGACATCACAGGCTAGTCCTAATGGCTTTTACAATGGCCCTAACGGCCAACCCTGAGAGACTCCCTGGGCCACATTCTCAGGCTGTATAAACTAATGAACAACCGGACCCTCGGTTTTTAGTACTTCCTTTCCCCCATGTGTCTTTTTCCACCCAGTAGTAAACTACAGCATACAGTTGTTTCCTGTGTCTGAGATCTGGCCTCGCAATTTTCATACAATTAATCATTTTTATACAAGTTCCTGCTTGAAATCACAAACCTCTAAGTTCAGAAGGTCGGGTTCAAGGTGTTCATGAGTGTAGCCTGATCTTCTCGACCATCTTTGCCTATACTTATGTGTATGGCTGTGCCTGAGGGTGATTTAGGAATTCCCTCTACCAGCTTATCATTGGTTTTGTAGAACCCAAATTGCCTTCATTTTCTTTGAATTTTATGGAAAGGAAATAAAACATAATAAAATATTGTTCCCAAAAGGGTAGTTCTGTAGTATAATCTGCATTTCTCTTCTATTTCAGGCTGCCTCAAGAGGACACTGTGTTGCCAAGGTTATACAGCTATAATCATCATGTATTTATGCAAAATAAGAACTATGTAATAGTGCAACATTAAACATGATGAGATTATTAAAAGGAAAATACAGATGAACATAAGTCTTTTCTTCTAATACTTCCTTTTATAGGACTTTAAACCAAAGCTTCAGTCAAACACCTGCATATATCCATTTCTTCATTATTGTACCAGTCTCGATAAACTTAGACAATTAGTGTCTCTGTACATTTATTAAATGCATTGATTTTTAGGTCACAAAATGTTCTTCATGAGAAATTGTCTTTTCAGATAAGCTCTAAAGGATCTGTATTTTGTAAACACAAGTGCTCAGGTGCTGGAGGGTTTATAGCTGGAACCAACCACACCACAACTACTAGTGATTTGGATGTATTAACTAGTGTGTGTAGTGACTCCTAACTAGCATCAAATACCCATAGCTCACAATCAGTTGAAGAACTGAGCCCTGGATTGTTCTCTTACTCCCCACAAGTTCTTCCTATAAGGGGAAGGATAAAGATCAGGCTGCCAGGCCCATCTGTGCTGGCTCCAGGGATAAGGGAGCACCCCTCTCTGCTCCCCAATTTGAGATGTGGACACAGGTCCACACTACTCTTTTGTAGATACAACGGAGGGTCATTTTGCTGCCTTGCCCACATAGGAGCATAACAACATGTAGGAACACAAGGCCATCTCCAGATTTACACATCTTTAGTGTTGCAGAACACCAGAACAGATGTGCTGGATCAGGTCCAAACCCATCCCATCCAGCCTAGTATCTCATCTTTGGCAGCCACGAGGTGTCTGTGGAAGTAAAGAAGAAGGTGGAAGCATAGACTGACATTTCACCAAACAGCCTCCACTGGTTGAACTTCAGGGGCCTCCTGTGCCAAGTTTGCTTTCTAGGTGTTTCCATTCATGGATTTATCTTCCTTTTCATTCTCCCTTTGAATCTAAGTGAGATTTGAGCACCCATAACATCCTGTAGCAGCAAATTCCACACCTTAGTTACAAACAGTGCGAAAAAATACTTCCATTTGATTGTATTCAGCTTACACCTTAGGCATTTTAGCAAGCCACTATTTTTATACTGGGATGAAATGGTAAGCAAACTATCCTTATGTAACATCTCAACACCACTCATAATTTCATAGGCATTTCTCCTGCCGCTCTGGAATTGTTCCCTTTCCTCAGCTATGTCACCTGGCTTATTTTGTTCTTGCCTCTGTGGAAGCCTTTGCACTCCTTTGGTTGTCCTTGTTGCTCTTCTGTAAACTTTTTTCTAGCTTTCTGGCACCTGTTTTGTGATGAGTAGGATCAGAACTGCCTGTGTAAGGAGGATATAAAATCTGCCACGCCTCGATGTTCCTGAGAACAGAAAGCAAGGAATTAGCCCTTGCACAAGTCTCAACATCTTCATACAGGTTCTATCAGAATTTGTTATCTTACGTTCCCAAAAGCAGTCATTGTGCAACAGATTTGGTTGCCTTTCAGTCAGGTGTAACATGATTCCTGAATGTATATTACTCCACACACCCAAGAAACCAGGCTGAAATTCCACATTATAATTTTTCAAGTTGCAAAGCTAGTTTCAGAGCAGTCTTCCCCTCCTATGTTGGTACTCGGATGTGGCAATTCAACTGTCTGGGTAACCATACTCAAAAATGGTTCAGTGAAATGATCTAAGCAAACAGACAGTCTCTCCCACCCTTCCTCAAGTGTTGCTTTTCTTTGTTTATTAACCTGCATCACTCCAGCTGTCAGCAGCAATACCAATGAATGAGTTAGCCTTGCTGAAGGACTGATAAGCTTCCCCCACCAGAGGTGGGGTGACTGAGAAAGGAATGAGCAGGTGAGAGTGAAAAAGGGGATGAAACTTCTTAAATTGGCTTTCCACCAGCAAAATCCTCATGTGAAACCATGGTCTCAGAGGTGATGAGTAACTGCACTGATTTCATCAGTTGTGCTTTTCTCAGGGAGGGATTCTGCAGGTGGGAGATATTTTGGGGGGTTTCCTGGGCTGAAAGGTTTTATGTCTGTGCAAGCAATGATGCTCTGAATCGTTTGTGATTTCTCAGGTATAGGCCCACTCTCTGAAGCATCTGTTTTGCAAGGCAAACAACACACCACACTCTCCCCTCTTAAAAATAAAAATAAATGAACAGATTGAGAGATAGAGCATAGAAGGATGGACAAAGAGGGGCCGCTACCGAGCAGCAGGGGAGGAGGCTGTTCCCGTGACTGGGACAGCAAACAGAGTTTTCAGGTTACAAGGCAGGAGGTTTAAGAAGTGGAGACTGGAGAAAGCAAAATAGGAAAATGCATTTCCAAGCTCTCAGTGATATATTTAAATAGGTTCTGCCCTCGTTAAACTCCGGATTTGCTGCAGTTTACATCACTAATCCTTGCATTCCTCACATGCCAATCAGGCCTCTTAAGGGGCACTTGGGCAGGGAGGTGGTCTGTGACTTGCCATTCCCTGCATGACAAGCAGAAAGTACTCGCACAGATATTGTATCCAATATGCCTTTACGGCTGTCAGGCAAACAGCAGCATGTTCTCAACTGAATACGCTCAGCCAGGTCTTCTCCCAGTGCCAGCCTGTACCTCACCTGATACCAGTTTATGCCAGGGAGGATCTGCCCAGGTATTTTTCCAGTTGTCTCGGAAAGCCTTCAGCACAAAGCAATGCTGTTCAGCATTTCACACTCAGAAGACGGTTGAGCTGTTTTCTGGAATTTTTCATGAAAATTTCTGTCATAATTTAATCTATGTTTAAAAAAATATTTTTTTTTTAAATTAGTATGTATATCATGAATCGTGTGTGTTTCTGAATTAAAAAAAAAAAAGCCATGGAAATGCTAGCTCATGATTTCTTTCAGTACAAAAGCTCTCAGTATAAGCATGCACAGAATCAGTTTATCTATATGAATATTCATATATTTATATCACACAATATTGAAAGAAATAAAAGCAAGAACATGCAATGATTGCCTTAACACCCCTTTGTAACCTAGTAAGCTAAAACTACAGTAAACTTTGATTTCTTAAGATACTTCAATAACTAAACATTTTCCTTCCAAGCACATGTTCTTTGAGGAAATAGATCAGGTTAAAAGAGTTTATGTTAAAAAAAGACATCTAAAGCAAAGGTTAAAAATTACACCATGAAAAATGAGATCTTTCTGGAGACCAGGTAACTAAATATCAGAAGAACATGTTATCTTCATGGAGAAAATCTGAGTTTTAAGTGAAACCAGAGGGAATGGGTCACTCCGCGTGACCCTGCAGGCATGCTAAACAAGCCTAACTCCATTTCAGAATCCGTCATTGACTGCTGCAGCGAGGTGCTTGAAATGGGGCTGTGTAGCTCGACAGTATTGTTTTCCGTCTCCATTTTTCACAGGGAGCCCAGATGAAACCTCAACACACAGAAAAATAAGTATTTCCACTTTAGATTGGTTTTTTTTTTTTTCTTCCTCTTCTTCTGGACTCGACTATTTGAAGGTTTGGTGTTTTGATAAATCAGTGCAGTCACTGTACCTTAGTATCTGCTCATGCTGACTAGTTCAATTAGCTCTAAAAGTCTGCATTCTATATTGTAGTTAGTAGATTTGAAATAATACATTTGGTCCTATACATTTTAATAATTGTGTTTCTTTATACCTACGTGTTTGTCACATATATATTTTATTTGGATTTCTTTTTTTTAGTGCTTGATAACATTTATTTCTTCATTTTGAAAGTTTATTTTAGTTGCTTATTTGTTAGTTATTTGCTTGCCCCCACCCCAACCCCCACCTAACCACCCTGCCTTGTTTTATGTCAAATCTGCCTAGAGTCTGAGGAAAGGATCTTTTAAGGACAGTTTTTGTAGCTTGAAATAAGTATTATATGTTAAACTTTTATTTTATTTGTAGCCATCTGTGCGACCGCATTAACACAATAAAAATGTATACAATACCTGAATGCAGTTTTCAAGAGTTCACTATTAGCTTTGCTAAGATTTCCAGGATATTACTTTTCTGTATTTTTTTTCCCAAATTGTTTTATGAATGCAATTAAAGACCAAAGGCACTTTTTAGCACATTGAAATGTTTCAAGTTTAGAGGCATCCTGACATCTATCTTTTGTTGAAGAAAAGTTATGAAAAGAGAGAGTTAACACAGGGAGCCAGGCCAGCTAGCTGTTATTGTGCACATGGGTGCATATATAAGGTTGGGTAGAAACTCACAAGGCCAAGCACCTAAGTTCAGTGGAGACAGCGGCAATAATGCTAGTAAGTATATTTGTTTAAATACACCACTAAGGTGTAGGAGAGTCTCTGTTACAGAATTTAAAGAAGTTGTTGCAGTTGCAGTAAGGTCTCAATGCAAGAATGGGCTAAGACCAGCAAAAATTTGTCAAAGGGGTTCTCTCACTGTGATAATTTGATTATTTGCTTTGAGTTCTTTATGTTGTTATTCCAAGTTACTGCAAGCCATTTGAAGTACATATCAAACAAAACAACAACAACAAAAAAAAGCTAACATATTCTGGTGATACAAAAATTGGGATTTGTCCTGTTTTCTGCTCTGGCCCATGGATCCTAAAATCCTCAGTCCAAAGCAGCCAAATGTCAGCTCCCATAAGAAAGCCAGTTGCCAGATGTTGGAACAATTGATGGCCCAGATGACAGAGGTCGCCATTTGTTTCGGGCAGCTGTCCTTCAGTGAGCCAGTGCCCCGGAGGACTGCGGGCAGATGCCAGATGGCTCCGGGTGGGTGCTCTGCCTGCCCCAGGGCCACGGGCTCCTGGCAGGGGCTGGGGGGATGAAGCACATTCCCAGAAAGATATCAGACAGGGAAGGGGGGATTTAAATCAGAACCTTTGAAGTCAGTATAACTTCATATGAATTAATTTGAAGCTGAGTATAATAAATACTGCTGTGAGGGGATGGCAGAAGCAAAGTTAGGCTCCTGAAGAACCTCTAAATACCTAAATCATTAAGCTTTCCTGTGACCTGTATATACTGGGTCAAATTCATACAGAGACTACAAAGCCCACAGGCTAAATTATGTATTTGAGGACACAGCTAATCAGTCTCGCCTAATAAAACTACAAGAAAATGTATGCTCCAAGCTGACATCACCGCAGACAAACTGCATGTAAAAGTGCACTGTAAAACAATGACTGTAGTGCTTTCCAGCCTCAAACTGGGATGACTGGAGGGGGATCTGATAGAGGAGCTGTAAAATCATTAGTAGAAAGGAGAAGGTGAATAGGGTACAATTGGTCACTGTCTTTTTGATACAAGAGCCAAGGGTCATCAAAGGAAGCCAGCAGGACCCAGATTCATAATAAACAAAAGGAAAAGCTCCCTTGCCCGGTGTGGAGGTAACCCGTGGGACTGCTTGCTGCAGGATGGAGCTGTATGAGGTTTATGAGCATTTAAAAATGGCTAAGTCCATGGCAGGCAAATCTGTCAAGGGTGCTTGAACACAAAGAATCGCATGCTTCCTTTGCACTTACGTTCTTCTCCAAGTTATTTATTATAGACTTTGCCAGGTGCAGGCTGGTAGACATCTGGCTGGGCCAATACAGCCATCCTCAAGTTCTCACCTTGAGCACCGCATAACCACGGAGATCTTGAGAGGGAACACTTTGTTTAAACAGGGTCTCTGTGTGGTAGTTTATCCACATCAGTTCAGCCTAAGGAAAATGTCATAAGGCCTCATAGCTGACTTATAAATGCTCCTTGGAGGTGCAGTGATTTTAAGACTTGCTTTTCAGTTTCGCACACACCCTCGCCCCTGCCCCCGACTCCCAGCAGAAAAAACAGGCTGTCACGTAATAAACATAAGCTTATAAACAGCAGATTTGCTTTAGTTCATTATCTTTTGTGACCGCATAGAACTAATACATTGGCCATTAGAAGCCTCAGATTGAAAACCAGCAGTTACTGTCCTTGGGAGGTGGACTGCAGTCCTGGTCCCCAGTCCTGGATTCCTTTATTTTCCTGAGTAAAGCTATGCAGTTTAGCAGTCATGTGCCATAATCTCATGCTTGCTGCATGGCAGTTTCCAAGGAAACTCACAGGCTGCACATGCTAGAAGTGATCGTGAGGGGATGTCAGCTACAATTGCCTTGGTGGAGGCTTTGCTTGGAGTGGAAGCTTACCTACGGTAGAGGCTGGGTTTCCATTCCCAGATTAGGAACTGAGTGTTAGAATGTGTTTATAACAAAACACATATCTTGTTTTCTAGAGAGAGACCAGAAAATAAGACTTAATTTCCTTAACATATTTTTTTTCCTAAAACCATATTCCACCTACCCATTTCTGTAGCCTAATATTTGTGATCTGTGAAAGCTTGATGTGTCTCATTGACACTTTTTTGTGAAGATTACTTTATTGAAAATGGCACTAACCACGTAGGAAAAAAAGGGATTAGGAAAATACACATGAAGATACAATCTGAATAAAACAACCTATTTCCCTGGGAAAAAAGAAAAAAGGTAACCTGAAAAAGGGTAGTCTGCTAGAAAGGAAAAAATATCAGTTTAAAAGACAAGACAAAGGTCCAATCTCCTAATGAGAGAGCAGTAGCATCTGATATCTGTATATTACATGTATCCAGTATTATCTGAGTATGTTGAAGGTTATCAGGCTGCAGCTTTTCAGCCTCTGGGATTAAGCCTGCCTATACTGCACAGCTCCCATACACCCAAAGAGTGTGCATTAGGTTTACAGGGATATTTGGGAAAGTGTCTGTCCATGTAGATACTATTCACCTACTCATTTGGCTTGAGGTTGCCCAAAGCATGTATTTTGGGAGAAGGGAGAAGACTATAGATTGTTTTTTCTTCTTTTTTTTTTTTTTTTTTTTCTTTGCTTTTATTTTTGAAATCAAAGGCAAACACTAATTTGGGGGCCCCCAAATCAGAGATCTAACACTGTGAAATAGAAAGGCTGTGACAAAGAAAACAGAGTAGATGTATCTTCTGGCTTCCAAATGCTGGAGGAATGCTTGAAGGGAACCAGCGTATCATTTTATAAAGATTTTTATTGTCTTTCAAGAGCTGAATCTCAGACTGTAAAACACCAGAGTTTAAATCCAAACATTTCTTTCCGCCATGTGATTTGGGACACTGAACAGAAAAGCCTAGTGATGGTGAGACAGCCAGACACAAAATGGAGAAGGTCAAAGCCTGTGTTGTCTTATTCTAAACCAGAAAAGTAACAAAAAGTAAATAACCCCAGCCAGCTCCCCCACTCCGCATTAAAATACACAGAAGAGAAAATAAAGGTTGGAAGAACAGAAAGCTACTAGATGTTGCCAGTTATTTTAAACTGTTTTAAATTAGATAGGAAATCAGTGCCATATTATCACACAAAATATACAGTAGAGGAGGAAACACAGAAACACTTCCCTAAATTTACCAAAATGCATTTGTTTCATAACAAAAATATGTATAAGGAGGAATGCGCATCCAATCTGGAAGAATGTTAGCATTTAACACTCTTTTCATCTTTGTGAAAATACTCCCCTTATGGGACCTTGCCAAGAAAGAGAGATTTTGACAGGCTGACTTCTTCCAGGGAGATACTTCATGTCTAAACCCAGCTTCAGCTATGTGTCCTTTTCTTCTGAATAGCCGCTAGTGTGTGATTTTCAGTTGCTTTTGGCTTTTTTTTTTTTTTTAGTACGTGAAGGTCATCATTTGATTTTGGACAGGAACACTGTCATATGCTATCTGACATATTTAAATTCATCAAGTATTTGGTAGCTACACATGTATAGAGTCTTCTCATTTTTAATCAATAAATAAAGACAGAAAACAACCTTCATCTGTAAACTTCTGCAATTGCAAAATGTAATGTAGAACAAAAAAAAAAAAAAGGGGGGGGGGGGGGAAATCTCCTTCATGCTGTTTCCTCCCATTTACAACACCATGAGATCAAAAAAATAAATCAACAAACAGGAAGTTGCTTCGAAATTATAGCTCCTTCTATGAAGCTGACATTCTTGGTTGCCTGCTCTCTTTGAAGAAGAATAATTGAACAGGCTCTAGTTACAGGGGCCAACTCTTTTGAAAGCAGAGCTCTCTAGGTGAAGGTTATTCTTTACTCAGGGGTTAATCAGGGACCTGGATTTCTGTCTCTATAATACTGCTAGAAGGGGAAGGATTGAAAACAAATTCCTCTCTTCAGAATTGCCCAAGATTTCAGTCTCCAATGTTGATTGGCACTGATAACAGCTTCTCTCTGTTTTTTTCTCTCTCTAATGAAAGCTCACCAATTATCTTTTCTTTTTAACTATTTGCTAACAGCTTCTACCTCTAGATACTCTAATAACCTATAAAATGCCAAATACTTTGAACTCTAATTCAGCAAGTCACCCTAACATGTGTGATCTTAAAACCTGTGAGTTGGTTGCGCTTGTGGTGTGCTGGTGCTGTATAGTGTTACAGAGACAGACAATGGGGAAATCTGTACCCTTAGAGAGCTTCTCGGATTGCAGCTTGAGCCCAGATTTCTGCTCCCTGGTTTATGGAATGGTCTGGAAGTCAGCTTCTGCTTCAGGCCCTCTGTGTGACGGTAACACTCATCCTACACAAAGGCAAAGAAACAAGAAAAAACAACCAGGATGGATGAGACATAGGCAATAATCTGGTGGTAGAAAGCAGACAAAAATGGAGTTGAACATAGTGTGGGAAATTGTGCGTGAAGGGAATCTGGGTTTTGGTCTCATGTTGAGGAGGGGGTGAAGTAAGGAAGGACATACTGACAGTGGCAATTTGAAATGAGCTGAGGACATAGAGGAAATTAGTTCTTAACTGGGTCTTCTTAGTGTCTTTTAAGGTGTCTGCATCTTCAGTAAGACAAAATATATCCTTTTATTAATTTTTTATTGTTATTTTTAAAAGCACTGCCTATGGAAAAAATTCCATAGGTGAGGCAATGTCCAAGGAGAGGTATTTCCCTGTCGAACCCCTGCTCCCCACAGCACTCTGCTCTCACCTTCCCAGCTTTAGGACCCAAGTGGAAGCATTCAGGCAACCATCCTCCAGGTAGACAGGCAAAGCAGGCTGTTCCTGCTGTCATATTTTTTTCCTAACTCTATTGGTAAAAAAGAAGAGGAAACAAAAAAGATAAAAAGAAAAAGAAAAAACTAAAAAGGTGAGTAAAGAGAAATCTTTGGTTCACCCTTGACAAATGAGCTTTCCTCTCTTGCTGTGTATCTGCCCAGCTAAAGGTTGCTAGCTGAGTTTCTAACCAGCAGATAATTTGGCTTCATCTGAGGTGGTGCAGTTACATCTGTCCAGTAGTTGCATTTATCCAGATTATTTCATCTCATAAAACATACTGGAAACTGAGTATTTTAATTCAATGTTTCTATATTTTTTTATTATTATTATTATTATTTCCAAGACAGTGGCTGCCTGGCTGGTTTTAGCCACTTTTCTTCCTTTCTGCGTCGCCAGACTTCTCTGCTTCTGGCTTGGAGACTTTCCCAAGGGTCTATAATGTTCCAAAGAGAGCAAGGAAAAGAAAACACAAGAGCCCCAGTCAAGTGCAGGGATGCTACTGAAGAGCCCTCTTCCGTGAGGGAGTACTGCCATACTTGGCTCTTCAGTCCTGGTTTTATTCCGTGAAGTAGTTTCTTTGAGACACAGAGAAACTGAGGCAGGGGAATGGGTCCCATAGGTTACCGAGTGCTTCACAAAACTGGAATGACATTCCTGGCTTCCGCTGATCCTTGTCAAGCTGTTCGGCAGCACCGCAGGAGGAGCTCAGCACCCGAAGGAACAAGCCGGGAAGGAACGAGGTTCCCCTTCCCAGCTGTCAGCGTGGCTCCCGAGCTGTTCCCATAGATTACCTGTGGTTTGCCTCCTTCCAGTCTTTCCCACTATGTGTCAGTCCCGGGTTTTGACATCTCATTTAAAATTAGACCCTGATTTTGAAACCCGATCCGGGCGAGCGCCGCTCGGCAGCGCCGGCAGCTCGAGTGAAAGTCCGCTGCGAGGGCAGGCGTGCGGGACGGCAGCCAGGAAGCTCGCAGATTTGTCCTGCATCCAGCTTTCCAGGATCGCACCCTCTGCGGAGCGCCCCGCGGCCGGCAGCGGAGCGGGAGCCCCTCGAGCGATGCTCCGGGCCCGCCCGCCCCCTACCGCCCCCGCGCGCCCCGCTCCCGCATCCCCCCGCAGCGGCCCCGCAGCCGGGCCGGCTGGCAGAAAGGGCGAGCCTCGGGCTTTTCTCCCTTATCGCCCCCCCAGACCAGAAGGGTAGCAGCACCCCCGGCTTTCATAGCTTGTCCTAAAAGCAAGGCGCTGTTGGCTGTTGGGAGGTACAAGGGGAGGTGCCCCCCCCCCCCCCCCCCCCCAGTTTCCCACTGTTCCCAAAACCACATTTGGTTTTGTCCCTAAAGGAAAAGCTGAGTTATCTGTAAAGCCATTAAAAGCTTACAGGAAGAGAAGGTCCTTTAAGGAAGTCTGTTCTGCCTTTTGTCCCACAGGTATTCCCCATGTAGGAAATTGCTTATGTAGGTCATAGGAGTGTAACTGATCAACAGGCCAGTAAAAAAAATCACTCAACAATTTCTTTTTGTGCTTATAAATGTTTAGAAGCCTCTGTTCATCCCCCAAATTCTAGCAGTAGCAGAACGAGTGTTGGGGTGGGGACTGTCACAAGCAGTGCGATGTCCTGCATGCCAGAATGAAAGACAGATACACCAGAGAGGATCCAGCCCGCTGCAATCCCATCTATACTGGGATGTTAGTGCCTAAAATTAGTTCATGTTCAGAATAGGGTTACAAATTGCTTAGCTCTGCAGACGCAAAATTCATAAGATTCTTCCTCATGACTGAGACTGCCATATCCTTACTTGGTCACACAAGTTCAGGGTGCTTATGTCTTACATAAAACTGCGATACATGAAATTCAGCTAAATACATATCAAATATCTGACTCAGATCAGGAATGAAAAAAAAATAAAAACAAAAAAAAACCCACAACACAAACCCAGCACTACTTTTATGTTTATGACTAAGTTCAAAATTAAGGCCTGTAAAGGTATTTGTTTGAAGGCACAGAATGTGTCTAACTCCCATCATGGTCAATAAAAGCAAAAGAGCTACCACCTTTCTAGCATAGAAGGCTTAGGGTAATTTTACTTGCCTAAACATAGATAGTAGTTCCATCTGGGGTGCCCTCATGTTGTTTGTTCATTCAGCATGCATCAGTCTTATCTGCTGTTCTCGTGTGGATATGTTGAATAAGTCTCAAAATCGACCGTCTTATATAAGAGACATCCCACGACCAGACGGCTGGACTGAGTTCCCAGAGGCTGAACCTCTACAGAGGCTCCAGCAACTACAACAAAGGCTCGGGCAGTCAATACAACCACAGGTAGGGAGTGTCCCTATAGACTTCTATACCTAGGTGTCTTCATTTTGAATTGCATTCTCTTATCTTTCCAAAGAAGTTCAGGACAGTAACTAACTTCAACAGTCATGACACTTATCTTTCATGTGGAGGTCTTAGGACTCCTACAGCCAAGAGAAATCCTGATTTTGAGTCAGTGTCTCTAGGTAGGACCTGATATTGCAATGCAGATGGTGCAGGGAAGGTTCCTCACCACAGTAGCAGTAATGACCTTGGTCTTGCATTGAAAGAATGAATCTTAAAGTCTTTAACATGTATTTTGTGCTCCAAACTGCCTAAAATTCAATTGCTTGGGATCTTCCTAAACAGGACACTGAAGAAAATCAATCCAAATGAACTAAAGGTGTAAATTTAAAGTGTAAAAACTCACTTTTAGTGTAAGTGTAAAGACAATTTATTACTGAATAAGGGGATCCTCAAAGGAGCTTAATGAGGTTTTGCTAATCCACTTAAAGAAGTGAATCTTTCTTGAGTTTTCCCTGTGGACACACCCCTAATCTTTTGTCATAAATTCACTATTACTTTTCTTGTTTGCGTAACTTTTATAAAGCTCATGGGTTTAATGCACCAAGTGATGACCACCTATCTGCTCCTCCGCTACACTAGAGCTGGATAAGAACATTGCTGACATTTGTTTGACAGTTTGCAAACTTCTGTCACAATTTGATCTGTATATCTTTTCAATATAGAAAAAGTTTGGATAACAACAACAACAACGATAACAATAATAATACAGTGCTATATGTTTTATTTGCATGCTTCCCCTCCACCCTGTGAATTGCCAGTCCTCTCTGTATCTCCAGCAGTTCCTGCAGACTGGATCTAATTTCTTCCCACTTGTGATCGCGAAGCAGGAGCTGAATCTGAGGCCAGAGCCGTAAAGAACCCGGGTTCAGCCTTTTTAAATGCAGGAGCTGTTCACTTTCCCACCAGAACTCAGCATTTAGGGCACATATCAAGAAAACATAGGACAAGGAATCATTTGTTCCTTGCTCACGAGAGGTTTTGAACCCAATTTTTCTACTCGCTCAGAACACCCAGCTCAGCAGATTTTACTCTCCCTCCAAGAATTAGCGTGTATTCGGCACTAAATGTAGCTGCGTTGAATTCACACCAGCAAAGCAAACGCGCTCTGTTCGGTGAGGCAGCCCGGAGGGAAGCCGGGGATTAACGGGAGATACGAATTCCTCTTGAAAAAAAAAAAACTTTTTTTTTTTTTTTTTTTTTTTTTTTTTTTGTCTTTGGGCACCGGCGCGGCCTCTGTCCCGCTGCCGCGGCCGCCCCCGGCCGCCGTGCCGCCGCCGGGCCAGGAGAGGGAGCCGGCGGCCCCCGCAGCCCCGGCCCGGCCGTGCCCAGCTCGGACCCCGCTCTGCGCCGCCCGGCCCGGGGGCGGGGGGTCCCGGCGGGGTCCCCGAGGTGCCGGCGGCGGGGAAGAAGGGCTCGGGGAGTGGTGGAGGGAGCCTGCGGTTCGGCAGGCGGGCGCACAGCCAGTGTCGCCGGCGGGGAGTGGGCGGCTGAGGCGGCGCGGTGGCGCCCGGAGACGGGGACTGCCGGGACGGGACGGCACCCACCGGACCGGCAGCACAGGCGTCTTTGCCCGCAGGCTGGGCGCGCTGGTGTGCGGGCTTTAGCCTGGGAGTGATGAGGGAGGTGCACGGGTGGGGAGAGAAGCCCCATGTGTAGGTGCAGATTCTTTGGAGCCCCATGGTTAGGTGCACAGGCTGTGCAGCCCCACGGTTAGGTGCAGAGGCTGTGCAGCCCCATGGTTAGGTGCACACGCTGTGCAGCCCCACGGTTAGGTGCACAGGCTGTGCAGCCCCACGGTTAGGTGCACAGGCTGTGCTGCCCCACGGTTAGGTGCACAGGCTGTGCAGCCCCACGGTTAGGTGCACAGGCTGTGCTGCCCCATGGTTAGGTGCAGAGGCTGTGCTGCCCCATGGTTAGGTGCAGAGGCTGTGCTGCCCCATGGTTAGGTGCACACGCTGTGCAGCCCCACGGTTAGGTGCACAGGCTGTGCAGCCCCACGGTTAGGTGCACAGGCTGTGCTGCCCCACGGTTAGGTGCACACGCTGTGCAGCCCCACGGTTAGGTGCACAGGCTGTGCAGCCCCACGGTTAGGTGCACACGCTGTGCAGCCCCACGGTTAGGTGCACAGGCTGTGCTGCCCCACGGTTAGGTGCACAGGCTGTGCTGCCCCACGGTTAGGTGCAGAGGCTGTGCTGCCCCATGGTTAGGTGCACACGCTGTGCTGCCCCATGGTTAGGTGCACAGGCTGTGGACCGGCTCTATAAGCAAAGTGCGCAGGGTGACATGGGCAGGACATATCCTGGAGACATTGGATAACGGTGGAAAGGGCCCCGCCTGCAGCATGTGCGCATAGGTGCCGGGTGGTGGCACACAGGGGAGGCTGTCATACGCTTTGTGGGGAGTCAGTGCAAGTGGGGGCCCCCCTGAAGTGCCTGCGCACCAGCACCTGTGGCATGGGGAGCAAGCAGGGCTGTGGTCTCGCTGCAGTCACGAGTGGTCCAGAGGAGGGGCACAGGCTCTTAGGGAGCACAGGCTGAGGTGGTGAGGAGGAAGAGTTGCCCCTTACATGAGCAGCAGGGGTGCGTGAAGCTCTGCTGGGGACAGGTGATGACTCAGCTGAGAACCTTCTTCAAACAACTGGAAGAAGCCTTCAAGTTTACAGGCCCTAGTCCTTATGGGGGATGTTAACCACCCTGTTGTCTGCTGAAGGGACAATACAGTAGGGCACAAGCAACCCAGGAAGTTTCTGGAGTGCTTTGATGATGAATTCCTGACATGGCTGTTGGAGGAGCTGATGAAGGAAGATGCTCTGCTGGACTTCCTCCTTATGAACAATAAGGAACCCTCCTTATGTTCAGGGATGTGAAGCTGCAGCCTTGGCAGCAGTGACCATGAGATCATTGAGTTCAAGATCCTACAAGGAGGGAGCAGGTGAAAGGCAGGATTGCATACATGGCTTTCAGGAGAGCAGACTTTGATCTGTTTGGAAGAATCAAGAATCACAGAATGGTTGAGGTTGGAAGGAACCTCTGGAGGTCATCTGATCCAACCCTCCTGCTCAGGCAGGGCCACCTAAAGCCAGTTGTCCTGGACCGTGTCTAGACAGCTTTTGAGTATCTCCAAAGATGGATACTCCACAAAGTCCCTGGGCAACCTGTGGCCATGCTTGGTGACCAGTGTGTCCACATCTCACACAGGGACACAACAGGACAAGGGACAACAGGCACAAACTGCAACACAGGGAGTTCCATCTGAATATAAGAACTTCTTTCCTTTGAGGATGGCGGAGCACTGGCACAGGCTGCCCAGAGAGGCTGTGGAGTCTCCTTCTCTGGAGATATTCAAAACCTGCCTGGATGTGATCCTGTGCAACCTGCTGTGGGTGACCCTGCTTTAGCAGGGGTTGGACTAGATGATCTCCAGAAGTGCCTTCTGACCCTGATCATTCTGTGATTCTGTGATTTTGTGAATCTCAGGTCTCTGAGACATGTGGAAAAGTGTGGCACAAGGAATTCTTACCCTTAGTGAAAGAGGATCATGTTAAGGAACATTTAAACTAACTGCACATATACAAGTCTGTGCACCCTGATGGGATACACAGTGCAGAGGGAGCTGGTGCTGGCTCCTGTCACTGCAAGGTCACTCTCCATTTCATTTGAAAGGTCATAGCAATTTGGGGAGGTTCCTGAGAACTGGAAGAAAACAGATGTCACCTTAACCTTCAAGAAAGGCAAGAAGAGAAATCTAGGAAACCAAAGGCCTCATCTCAATTCCTGGGAAACTCATGGAACAGCTAATCCTGGGAACCATTTCTAGAAGCATGACAGACAGAAGGTGACTGGGAGTATGTGGCATATGTTTATAATGGGAGAATCATGTCTGACCAACATGACAGCCTTCTACGATGAAATGTCTAGCTTGGAGGACAAGGAGAGATCAGTGGAGGTTGTTTATCTTGCTTTTTTACAGTTCTGACTGTGCTGACATTCAGAGGAGCCTCAACAGGTTGGAGAAATGAACTGATAGGAACTTCATGAAGTTCAGCAAAGGGAAATGCAAAGTCCTTTTCAGAAATAACTGCAAGACCAGTACATGCTGGGTGCAACCAGCTGGAAAACAGCTTAGAGATGGCCCTGGGGGTCCTGGTGCACAGTTGATCATGAGCCAGCAGTGCACCCGCACAGCAAAGGCAAATAATGTCCTGGGCAGTATTACTAAAAACATTAGAAGGTGGTTGAGTGCTGACTTCTGCTCATCACTGGTAAGACACATCTGGGTGCTGTGTCCAGTGCTAGGCTCCCCAGTACAAGGCATACATGGACATACTGGAGTATGCGGAGCACAAAGATGATTAAATGCTTAGCTCATCTAAATATCTGAGGAGATACTGAGAGAGCTGGACTTAATTCTGAAGAAGAGATGGCTGAGAGTGTTTTATCAATCTGTGTATGATGGGGGCAGTAAAGAAGATGGAGTCGGACTCTTCTCTGTGGTGCCCAGTGGCAGGACAAGAGGTATTGGGCACAAATTGAAATACAGTAAATTCTGTTTAAACATACTGACTTTTTTTCTCATTATTTTATTTTTTTTACTTTAAGGGTGGTCAAATACTAGAACAGGTTGCCCAGAAAGGCTGTGGAGTCCCATCCTTGGAGATACACAGAACATACCTGGACATGGCCTTTAGCAATCTGCTGTATTTGACTCTCCCCTGGGGAGGGACTAGGTGATCTCCAGAGCTGCCTTCCAACTTCTGTAATACCGTGATTCTGTGACACTCAGCAGTTTTCATGCCCCAAGTAAATTACCACAATGAATAAACAAGAAAGGGAGAAATAAAACAGCCAGTATGAGTGCAACTCTGCATGAGTAAAATCAATATTCATCAAATAGAAAAAGCAAAAAATCAATAAGGTAAAAATTAAAGAGTAGAAGAAAAAGAAATCTTTTCTTTCAATAAACAGGCACAACTGGTCTCCACTGCCACAGATCATGGAGCCTTTCTCATTCTGTGCATGCTTTCAGCTAACGAATCCACATACACAGTTGACAGAGTTAAGGCTGCAGGGACAATTATTTCATAGTTGTTAGGTGAGTTGCTTTCAAAATCTGATATTGTTTCCATAGAGTGACTTTCTTTTAATGCTTATAATATGCACCTGACACATATATGAAAATGTATATCTATACATATACACACATATATATACACATACATTCCCTCCTGTGAAGTGTAAACATGTCCTTAGGGCTGAACAATGGATATTAATAAATTGCCATTGCTCTCTCTGGGAGAAAAAATATCTAGAAAATCAGCAGGAAATAGCTAAAAGACAGATATTTTAGTGCTGGTATGTAGTTGATAGAGGGTCTCATTACAACTTTTTATTAAGACGAATAATGCCTATGAAGTTTAGGACTTGTCTTTTTTCACAAGGTGAATTCCAATTTTCTCTTGCATGTTTGTAAGGAGGTTAGACACAGAGAAGTTTCACACAGAAAAGGGGGTGTCCAGTTCTGGTCTCCCCCATTCAAGAGAGACTGGGAACTGCTGGAGAGGGCCCAGCAGAGGGCTACCAAGATGATGAGGAGACTGGAGCATCTCCCTTGTGAGGGAAGGCTGAGAGAGCTGGGCCTGTTTAGCCTGGGGAAGACAAGGCTGAGAGGGGACCTTATCAATGCCTGCAGGTACCTTAAGGGCAGGTGCCAAGAGGATGGGGCCGGCTCTTGTCAGTGGTGCCCAGCAACAGGACAAGGGGCAATGGGCACAAACTACAGCATAGGGAGTTCCATCTGAATATAAGGAAGAACTTCTTTCCTTTGAAGGTGACAGAGCCCTGGCACAGGCTGCCCAGAGAGGTTGTGAAGTCTTCTTCTCTGGAGGCATTCAGAACTGCCTGGATGTGAGTCTGTGTATCCTTGCTTTAGCAGAGGGTTGGACTAGATGATCTCCACAGGTTTCTTCCGACTCTGATCTTTCTGTCATTCATTGTTTGTCAGAGTGTGGAGCTCCCTTTGTTCATGGCTCTGGTGCCCTTCCACTGGCCTCCAAGACCATGACAGGGTACAGAGATGGTGGGTGGTATGGAGCTCCCCTATCCACAGCTGTGAGGACCCTCCAGCCACCTGTAGGACCCTGATGTGGTACAGAATGGAGCTATGTGTATTTCCTTAAGCTTATTTTGATGTCTTTGTACAAGTTGCAATACTCTCCAGCTGAGTGGTGGCAAGGGGAGAGGACCAGAGTGTGCCATGATCTGGTCGTGTATTTGTCCAGGGTGGCAGCTGCCAAAGACAGAAGAACCAACAAATGGAGCAGCTACTCTCTGTTGCCATGGGAAGCCCCTTCTTCCCTGCTCAGGGTTCTCCCAGCCTTATGCCAGGACTATCCATCCGATATCTCCCTGGCAGCCAGAAGACACCCATCCTGGATCAGTCATGTCACTAACTCCAGTGTAACGGGGCCACTACCAGCATTCTGCCTACTGTGACAAGGCCACTATATTGCTAGGGCTCATCCAGGAGCTCATGTGGGACCCAGCCATTGGCCACCTAGAGAAAAAGAGTGTGGAGCTATCTCTGCCTATGGCTTCCAGCTCCTTGTAAGACCATGATGGGGTGCTATCTTATTTATCCTGTAGCATGCTGACAACTCTCTGGCTGAGTGGCAGAGGAAGGAGAAGACAGGAGTGTGTGGTTGTCTGGTCACATCCTTGTGTGGGCATCCATCTGCAATACACAGGAGAAGCAATGGAGAAGCAGCCATCCTCTATTGCCATGGTCAGCCCCTGTGTCCCTCCTCTCCTCTCAACCCTTGTTCACCTGACTTCTCCACTGCTGGTGCAGGCTTTTTGGTACCCATCCTAGGCAACACCAACATTCTGCCTATTGCGACATGGCCATGACATCCCAAGGCCTGGTGCCAGGAGCTGGTGACACCCACAGTGACATGGCCATGGCAGCACCAGAGCTGCTGCCTAGAGTAGTGCAACATCACTGTGACATGGCTATTAACTTCCACCATTACAAGCAAGAAGAAACAAATAAAAATAATAACAAAACCAAAGCAAACCCAACAACTGGTAATGCTGGGGAGGTAAATTAAATAGCTGTAGCAGCAATTTTTAAATTGCTGAACAGCAGCTTAGCAAAGGTTAAAGAGAATTAAAAGCTGCAGGTCTTACCACTACCCAAGTTTAAAGTTTTTTGTAGAAATTCATGCTGAGATGTGTGAGTATGAAGATTAATTCTGGAAGAAAAATGCTTGGTGAATTGACTAGAAGTAATATTTCACACCATTGGAATCAAAGATGCCCAATACCAAACCCTGAACCTGTGAGTCACTGGCATATTTCAGGGTGTTTCACTGTGAACTGGAAGGCTTGTTTCTTTCTTTCCCCAAAATGGACTGAGGATTTTGCCAGGGACTGTCCTGTGCTACACAGTTCAGTTGGGCACTAGCACGAAATCCATAAACTAGCTTCTATCTGCTTGGTTCACCACAGACCATTACATCCTCTTTAACTGACAGGACTAGAGGCAGTGGGCACAAACTGAAATGCAGGAGGCCTCTGTCTGAACACCAGCAAACACTTTGTTAGGGTGAGGGTGACCCAGCACTGGCACAGGTTGCCCAGGGAAGCTGTGGAGTCTCTATCCCTGGAGATACACAAAAGTCATCTGGATGGAGTTCAGGGCAACTAGCTTTAGGTGGCCCTGCTTGAGCATGGGGGCTGGACCAGATGACCTTCAGAGGTTCCTTCCAACCTCAACCATGCTATGATTCTGTGATATATATGTATATTGTAGATTAAAGCATCCAGAAACTTTCTATTTGCATCTCTATATAACTTCCTCACTTTTAACAGTTTACACTAAAAATTTCCATGCTTTGCCTTAAGATGCAAAATGTTTTTTTAAAGTATTTCCGTTATCTGTGAACCCAATATTATGCAAACATGTTACTGGAGTGCAGTGGCTTTTTATGAGAGGGGGGAAATGGAGAGAGCAGTGTTAGGAAAATTTTAACAGTCTTTTTCATCTTCCTTAACTTCCATGTTGTACTCTCTTCCCAGGCTGTGGCAGCAGCCTGCAGAGGAGTGGTTCACTGGGATAGAGGGACATAGCGGGTAGGGCAGGGGCTTGATTCCCTAAACAGTAGCAGGGGATCAGGCACCTCAACAGGTAGGAGTTGGAGCATGGTTTTGGATGTTCCGGCCCATCCTGGATTTCAGCTCTGAGGAACCTGCTGCACTCCCAGCACGTGACTCCTGTCAAGGAGAGAGGGTACATCCTCTGCTTTTGCAGAGAGGCTGGCTGTGTCCCTCGCTCCAACACCCACCTTAAAGCAGTGCTGAGAAATCCTCAGTGCTGGAAAACACTGCCTTCGCTGTTGACTGAAAGCTGGTCACGGTGCCAAAACTATGCCTTATGCTGTTTCTGTGTGCTTTCTGCCCAAGTGTGCCCAAATCGTAAGCCACTAAAATACTTCCTTGTTCATCATTTTAAAGACATCCTGAAGCTGACAGCTATGTCTCCTGAGATTTCTGTCTCCCCGAGCACGCACCTACTCCTGATGTACACCCGGATTTTGCCTAGATCATCCCTGCCCTGCAGCCACACAGCATTTCTAAGCCTGAATGAGACTTTCCAGAGAGCAGGACCCTTGGGCACATAAGAGGTGTCGCAGGGATAAGGATGGGAAAGGGAAGAAAAGGAAAGTAAGTAAAAGAATAAGGCAAGGAGCAAAATTAGTAACCAGAGCCTGGGGGAAGGATAAATTCAGGGATGCAGGAGCAGCGGTTGCCCAAAGGCAGAAGCAAGGGCAGGAGGAGGCAAGCAACAGAACAGAGGTCGGGCTACAGAAATTCAGGAAGGTAATGCCCAAGGAACAGTGACAGGAGAGTTTATAAGCGGCAGACACTCTTGTCCAGATCCTGCAATGCTGGATGCCAGGTGCCCACCAAAGCAGCCCTATCACTCCCCTCCTCAGCTCGGCAGGGGAGAGAAAATGTAACAAAAGGCTCGTGGGTTGGGATAAGGGCAGGGAGAGAGCACGCGCCCGTTAGCATCACAGGCAAGAGAGACTTGACTTGGGGAGAATAATTCAATTTGTTGCCAATCAAATCAGAGTAGAATAATGAGAAAGTGAAAAATAAATCTCAAAACACCTTCCCCCCACCCCTCCCTTCTTCCTGGGCTTACCTTCATTCGTGGTTTTCTCTGCCTCCTCCCCACGAGCGCTGCAGCGGGACAAAGAAAGGGGCTGCGGTCAGTTCATCACACATTGTTTCTGCTGCTCCTTCCTCCTCAGGGAGATGGCTCCTCACAATCTGCCCCGGTTCCAGCATGGGGTCCCTCCCATACCGTGCAGCCCTTCAGATACAAGCTGCTCCAGTGTAGGTCCCCTATGGGGTCACAAGACCAGCCAGCAAACCTGCTCCAGCCTGGGCTGCTCTGTCTCCATGGATCCACAGGTCCTCCCTGCCAGGAGCTGCTCCAGTGTGGGACTCCCATGGGGTCACAGCCTCTTTTGGGCATCCATCTGTTCCACCATGGACCATTATGGGCTGCAGGGGGAAGCCTGCCTCACCATGAACTTCACCATGTGTTGCAGGGCAATCTCTGCTCCAGCAACGGGAGCACCTCCTGCCCCTCCTTCTGCACTTACCTGGGTGTCTGCAGGGCTGCTGCTCTCACATAGTCTCACTCCTCTCTCCTGGATGCAGTGTTTTTTTCCCCTTCTAAAATATATTATTTCAGAGGCGCTACCACTGTCGTTGATGGCCTTGGCCAGCGGCGGGTCCCTCTTGGAGCCGGCTGATGCTGGCTCTATCAGACACGGGGGAAGCTTCTGGCAGCTTCTCACAGAAGCCACCCCTATACCTCACTGCTACCAAAACCTTGCTATGCAAACCCAGTACAAATGGAGACAGAATTTCCTCTTACTAGATGACTCCCTATTCCTTTGATGTTCAGGAAAAAGCTGGAAAATGCATTAATTCTGCTCCAGTATTAATCATTGCCACAATATATTCTGTCAAAGATAACAGGGTTATACTCCTGCAGTTTCACAGGCTGCAGGTGAAGTTGTCTTATAATTTCAGGTGATCATAGAATCATAGAACCATAGAATGGTTTGGGTTGAAAGTGACTTTAAAGATCACCTAGTTCCAACCCCCCAGCCATGGGCAGGGACACTTTCCCCTTGGCCAGGTTGCTCAAAGCTTCACCCAGGGAAATATTTTGTCTTATTTTAGAGAGCTGTCCTAGGATGTTGGATACTCCAGATAGTTTATACAAATTTCCAAAGTACAAAAGTCAGGAAATGTGCACTTAAAGTTAGGCAATGTGAATATTTCCTCCATCGTATCCATTTTCTTTTTACACATCAGTATGCTTTGTTACAACACTGAAGAAGGCCCATGGTGCTAGTTCTCCTGCACTTCTTATGCTAAAAATAGCTTGGTACCATGTTGCAGTGAAATGAGATGCTGTAGCTAAGTGGTTAAGCAAATATGCAATAGATTTAGCAATGTCAGTCTGCATCTTGCTCTTTATGTGTTCTTGTTATGAGTTTTTGCTTCCTTTTCCCTAGCTGAACCAGCTAGGAAAAGCTTTCTTTTTCATCTGAGCTGGGGAATCAAAGAGGACTGAATTTTTTGCTAGCCACACTGTTCTTTTTTGTGCCAGTGGCTACTGAAATTGGAATCTTATGCACCATAACAAAGTAGTAGTCTCAGGTGAACAAACAGCAGCTGCTATGAGTCTGTGTATTGATTTTATTACCATGCTGTCTTGAAGAGATGGCCTTATATCTGTAAGCTGCCAGGGACCTCGGGTGATAATGACTTGAACTTTGTGGGATTCTTACTAAAAGCTTGTGGCACCCAGAATGTCTTTTTGCATTTAATTGATAGTTTGTCAAATTTCTCCCATCAAGTATTGCTGATTTGTCTTATTGAATTGGCTACTGATGCAATTGCACAGTTGCAAATATGAAAATAGAATGTCTGGCAGTACCTTCGTTACTGCCTGTGTGTTGAGATCTTTGGTACCTAGTAGCACTCATCATAGATACCAGTGAAAGTCTGTCTATACTGATAAATAAAATAAGGCCAGAGACCACTGCACAACCCAAAGGATTGGATAAGCTGACTGCATTCATGCTGCATAGTCCTAGAGCCTCAGGATCCTAAGGGCATCTTCTGGACCCTGTTATTTTTATGGGCTTTTAAAAGAAATGTTGTTTTCATTTTTCATTTTTTTTTCACTTGTAGGGTCTGAGATGACATGAAGACTGTTACCTACCAGAGTGATGTTTTCATAGCATGAAGCTGCAGGCATGTGCTACATGGAGTGTCTTGTGGCATGAGGAGTGTTTGAGGGGACAGCACTGACTGCTGCAAAGTTAAGAGTGTGTAGGGTGGGGGACACCCAAACCGCTGCATTCTTCTCCAAGTGGCCTTTTGGGAATGGCCTTGGCACATGTTATCCCCTGAATCATGCCCAGACATTGTCTTGGAGAACTCTAACTGGGCCAGGCAAAACCCCTGCCAGGGAGCATGCTAACAATTATGCACTGCAGAAGGCTAACGGTCCCGTCCAGTGCTCACATTCATTGCCTGGCACTTGTTTATGTAACAGCACAGATACAACCTGTGTTTTAAAAAAAGTTCTCTCAGAAATATTGTGGGATTAGGTTACAAAGAATTCTTTCACCTGTAACTTGCCAGTCCCCCAGGGACTGGGTATGAAGTTTTCTATTTTTCGTATTGTTTTTTACAATGCAGTACCGCGTCAGCGTTGCCACTTCAGCTCAAACCAGTGGTGTACTTGCTCTGTGCTAATGGCTATTGTTATGTTGGCCTTTTTTCCCCTGGAACAATTCAAGTGTCCTTGCTGTTCGGAGTCATTGCTTCAGATCTGTCTCCCTCAAGGATGCCTCCTGCAAACTGGACTCATTTGTCCCAGAGACAATCCTAAGTTCAATTATGGAATCTTTAATGTCTATGAAGTTACACTTATTGTTTTCAGTTCTGAATATATGTTCCGTCTTTAGCCAGATTTTCAAATTTCTGGGTAAAATGAAACAAAACAACAAAGCAAAGCAAAAATATACCAGTAGTTCTCTATTCTTATCTAGTCATGGTATAACTTTTTGTAATACAAACAGATGATAACCAGACCTCAGGCTTCTTGTATCTTCTATTCTAAGTAAGGGTCTTCACAAGATAGGTGGGATAGAAAGGTACTAGGTTTACTATAACCAGCACATACAATTTCCATTTACTAATTCTAATGATGAGATACAAAAATATGAAGGTATTTTGCAAGAAATGCAGAACAGATAATAATTGTTATAACCACAATAGTGCAATATTGCCTTTATCTACTGGTAAAAGATCAGTGCAGATTTAACCAAATACAGTTTGTCACCTTTATACACAAATATATAGTGATCCACATAATTAAGTAAAGTATCGGCATACTTCCAGAGTAAGTACACTTAAAAAAGGAGTATGGAAAACACTTACGAGGGGTGGTTTCTTCAAGGTGAAGCATAGTAGATATTCATGATATGAACTCTTTCCTATAATTAGAAGTATGAATTTGGAAGAACATACATATAAGATTAGGTTTATAGCGTTGAATTTTTTCTGTTCTGCATTTATATCTCTTCTACATCTATGATGATAATTTTTCCTGTATTTTTCCATTAAAGAGTGTTGTTGCTTCAGTAAGAGGGGGAAATCTGTAGATATCTGCATAGGTAATAAGAATGAGATCCAGGGGTCAGACATTGAAATAACCATGTTGTGATCTAAGGCAGCAAGTTGATTCAGTAAGAAATTGATTAGTCAATATTTCTGTAGTTTCATTCTGTCTGGAGTTATCAAAAATCTTACTCAGCTGTTCCATGCTTCAGGCATTACAGCAAAGTCATTCTCATATCTCTTGTTTTCCTACAGGTAGCACAGTCAAAAAAACTACTTCAATTTCACATATTTTCCCCATGACTTTCTGCTGTTTTTCTCTTCTGTTTTTGCTGTTTGAGTTATGGTTTTGTTTGCCTATTCAAAAAGATGAGAAAAGTCATTATTTTGCTTAAAACTGCAAGAAGCTTTCTGGCACTTTTTACTTGCCTTCTTATTATTGAGCCCTGGGGAAACTCTAAGGCTAATTTTTGACCATGACAATGAAAATCCTGCTTTTTACTGTAATAAAGCCTGAGATTATCTTAGGAACTCGTGACTCCAGGGATTTAGTCTTTAAGACTAAGCACTGATTATTACTAAACTCAAGATAAAAACAATCCTGCTGATTTGGAATCAATCCTGCCCTTCTAGAGCTACAGAAGTAAGCCCAGTGAGATGAATATTAGCTTGTAGGAATTATTATGGGTTTGCATATATAGAATTATTTAGTATACCTTTTGAAATGTCTTCATCTTCATGAAAGGAACTGCAATTAGTATCTCAGAAAACTTCACAGATAAGTCCCCTTGCTTGCCTACCCACGCTAATTGTGGATTCCTTATCCTGTATGGTGTATTTATGTTTCACTGACTCGTTCCAAGCCTGTCCTTACATATGCTTTTCTGTTTCAGCATATTCAGTATTCTGCTCACCCAAGAGGCTGAGCCTGAGAAGCAGCTAAATGTGCATCCTGCTGATGTCAAATGTAAACGGGAGCAGTCTTGCCTTGTTTATTCTTAACAAGTCTTGACAGTGTCCCTTTGTAAAAAGATAAGGTTTTCCTAATAAATGTGTTTGGGAAAAACTTGTTTTGATTGACAACAGTGACAATAGCCCTAAGGGATTGTGCATCATAGTGTAATGGAGCTATTGCCTTCTTTTTACACAGAACAGGAGCAGCGTGTGTTGGGGCACCTGGGTGAATGCTCCATTCTTCCTAAATAACTTTTGGAGGTTTTCCCTCTTCTGTTCCTCTGAGTTTCTAGAAAGCACAAAGGCTGTTAAAACCTGCTTTGGAAAGATTGCTGTGAGATGCTAGAAAAAGTATAATTGAGATAGTTCTGTCACCTGCACATTTGGGTTTTTTTCTCCTTTAATCAGAACAAAGTTCCTACTGGTGCAGGTTTTTCTTGTGCAGTTATGCATTGGCCAGTAGCTTATTCTTGCGATGTATTGTATCACTACATCATCATCAAAGGTGACAGCTGTGTGAAGCTGTCACAATAAATATAGCGGTAATATTATTATTGTCTCTGTTGTTCAAATGTGTTCAGGGCTGCAACATCTCTACTTCTCAAAAAAGTCAGACATGAAATGCCCCATGACTAATAAAACCACTGCATACAGCGTACATATGTGGATACGTTACATGTATTGCTGCACAGACTTGTATAGTAACATGCTGTAATTATGGTGAAAGTTCTGTCAGCATTTCCAGTATAAACATCATTTTCAGGATTTATTAAACAGCTATAGAATTAGATCCTAGATAGTATTTGGCAAATGAGGCCTCAGCCTGGGTAGCAAATTCTTCTACAGATTTCTTTTTCAAAGAATTGCTTCAAAATGTATACAAACAGAATCAGGAACAGATGTTTGCAAAGTTTGTGTTTGTGCTGGTGTAATTAAAAGCCAGCACAGGTTTAAGAAGTTTGCCTCAGAGAAGTGCTCAAGTTAAAAACCAGAAAAAAACCCAACCAAAACCTGAAGAGGAAAAAAACCCCACCCAACTGCTCATCTTGCCCAGCATAGTCTGCTTCTTTTCAGTGTTTCACATTTATTTCTGATGATGGAAATACCATGTCGACTGCTCTTTCCTTCAGTTGACTCAAGCACAGGACCCTGTTCCAGACTTTCAGGGGACAGAGATCTGTGTGCCGGCTGAAGCACTGCAAGTTTCAGTGATGCTGCAGTTGCATGAGAAATCTGGTTTTGTGAACATCTCAACACTTTGCAGACATTGCAGGGAATATGACTTGTTGCTGTTGGAACTTTTATTTATATGTTCAGATTCTGTTTTATTTGGTGTGTCCATAGCATGTGGAAAGACCCTCATTCAACTAGAGATATCCCATGGAAGAGTTTTGCCCAATAGGAGAGCTCTGCTCTGATAAAATTTAGATGAAGGTTTGTCTTCCCATTTTGACAGTTGCCCGACTTTTGGCTTAGAGCAAGTGAAAAAATAAAGAATAGCTTTCTGAGTACTAGCTGTGTCATGGCAGGACAGTTCAGCCCTTCTTTCAACTCAGATGAGCTAGCTGAAACCTGCTCCCACTGCAGGGCGGATGAGCTTCATAGTGTCCCCTTTAATCCTGGTTCTGCAGGTGTGCAAACCCAAGGACCTGTTGGTGGACACCCAGTTCTTCATGGTTTCCTGTACGCTCTGAGGGAGAGGAAGATTTAACCTACTTGGAAAAGCATCTCTGAACCCTTTGGTTCAACACAAGAAAAGAAGTATCCAGATGCTCTCGGGCTTTTCAGGCATGGTTTGGGAGATGAGGCAGAACAAGAAGCCCTTGATGTCATGTGACATACAAAGAGCTTCTCCAGTTGCAGAGCCACTGAAGAGAATTATCCAAACTATTGCTTTAGGGGCAGACAAAAACGTTGCATGGTCACAACAGCAAGTCCAAATAAACAGGTTCTGCTTCCTTCTACCTTCTACTCTGGTGTCATTCAAAGCAAATCTCTCTTCAGCTCTTCCTATACTCCCCTCAGACACCCCACTGTCCCCATCCATTACCCCAGTACAAGGCTGTAGGGCTACTTGATGATGGTTTTATTCTCGTTTATTTTTCTCACTTGGAGAGTTAGGTAGATAGTTGATTTTCAGGATTGCTTACTAGATTTAAAAAATAATATTCAGTTGCAATTAAGTTATAGATACAACAAAATGGCCTATCTCATCTACAAACAGAATATGGGGAATTTCTGTTTCCCCTAAAATAAAGCAGATGAATCAATATTATTCTAAAAGAAAGACATTGACCTGTTAGAGCAGGTCCAGAGGAGGGCTACAAAAATGATTAGAGGGCTGGAACACCTCTCCTATGAGTAAATGCTGAGAGAGTTGGTGCTGTTCAGCCTGGAGAAGAGAAGGCTCCAGGGAGACCTTATAGTGGCCTTTCAATACATAAAAGGGGTTTATAAGAAAGATAGAGAGGGACTTTTTACCACGGCTTGTAGTGAGAGGGCAAGGGGAAATGGTTTTAGGCTGAAGGAATGTGGGTTTAGATTGGTCATAAGGAAGAAATTCTTTACTATGAGGGTGATGAGATGCTGGAACAGGTTACCTGGAGAAATTGTAGATGCCCCATACCTGGAATTGTTAAAAGTTAAGTTGGATGGGTCTTTGAGCAACCTAATAGAGTGAAAGATGTCCCTTTCCATGACAGGGGGCTTGGAGTATATGATCTTCAAAGATCCCTTGCAGCTCAAACTATTCTGTGATTCTAAAATTTAAAAAATCACTTTCATTTTGGAATGGTAAAAATGAAAGATTTTGCTAGTTGAGTCTCTTCTGGAGAAAAAATTGTTAAACTTAATACATATTGAAGAATCATGTCAAGTTCCTTAAATATCTTTGTTTTGGCAAGAAAAAAAAAAAAGAAAAAAAGAAAAAAAAAAGAAAGAAAAAAAAAAAAAGAGTTCCACCTAAAAATTCTGGTGAAATATATTATGTTCCTACTTAGAAGAGTTGAAATTTGAAGCCAATGAGCTTTAAAAAAGTATAGATTTTATTCTCAGTGTGGATAGAAATAGAAAAAAGGGAATAGAAATGTGCCAAAAAAAGATAATGCAAAGGTACAAGTGGCTGATCCAAAAATATTGTCAAGATTTCTCTCTTCTTTACATACAATCATCTATACAGAGAGAAGTATTGTATCATATCAGAGAAGTCATATTTTAAACTGAATTTGTATGTAAACAAGGCCTTTTGAGACTGGCATGTTATTGTCACTTTTGGTACAGACAACCGATGTGTGACAAACCAACAGTCCAACAGCAGCCAGGGTTTTGTGGAATACCTATATGATGAATACTTCAAACACTAGAGGAGAACACAAAACCTTTGCGATCTTTACCATAGATATAGATACACACATGCACTCGAAAGGATTAAAAATATCTCACAAATCAGCCTTCATATAACCATGCTATATATAAATGTAATAATAATAGAATATTTTAAGACTGAAAGTGTAGATTTTATGGACAGTTTCCTTCATGCTATCTAATGCACAGTAAAACTCTTCTTTTTTTCATTAAAGTTTAATTGAAGGGGTAGAAGGCACCAATCTCCTCTTCTATTACAAGATTTTTGGAATGGATGGTTTTCCTGTTACATAGCATGGGAAATCTAGAAGGACTAATGCCCTTTAACTGAAACCAACACCGCAAATTTGCTCTAATTAGCTGAAGAAGAACAAACAAAGCACAGCTATATTCTTGAGATTATAATCAAAGTTGGTAGTGCTTACTTTGAAACTGTAGCCAAGGACAAAACCGCAAACAAACACAGTCTTTATTATCTATACCATATACCTGTTTGTAGGGGATGATTCACAGTGATTAGTTTCCATATTCCAAGTTAGGATATTGAAATCTAGTATATTCATTTATACAATAGAATGGATAAACTATCCTGACATTGAAAGCTGACCTTTTAGCTATTTTCATCAAATCTGAACCATCAATTTGTCAGCCATGGCATGTGAACCAGTTCCCTTCTATCTATGCTAAGGTGCAGCAAGCCTTCAGTTTGGAAAAATTAAGGTGAATAAAGGTCACCAGATCTCTTTATCTGATTGTAGCCAAGAAAATTGCTGAAAGCAAGCAAGTATGCTGCTGGCACATTGGTGATTTTTCACAATGCCATTGAGCAGAACCTTGAAATCTGGTGCAGTCATAGATCATGGACCTGAGTGTACACACATAAATACATGAAGAAAAAAAAAAAAAAAAAAAAGAATAACAAGAAAATCTAGATTTCAATGAGAATTTTCCCTCACAGGGCAGTCAATGATTGAGGATTTTATTTTGTTTGCCATTTCATCTTTTTAGTCTTTCAGTGTCTCTTATTTTGTAATCTCACCCTAGTCTTGCTTTATGATTATACATTTATTTATCTATACTTGAACAATATAAAGACACCCATGGAAAAGCTCTAGGTGCTCATAAAATTAATTAGATCTACAAGTCCAAATGATGGCCACCAAACAGCTTAGCAATATTCCCATAGAGAGAACAAATTAACTCAGCTACCCAATAAATCAGAACAACAGAGAACTGTGTTTTCTTTTTCACCTCCAAGAAATAGAATCTGAAATTGCCCAAATGCTTTATCAAATAAATGACTCTTCTAGAATACTCAGAAGGTCATGAAGGGTGGTGGGGTTTTAATTTTTTTTTTTGTTTGGGTTTTGTTTTTTTGGTTTTGTTTTTGGTTGTGGGTTTTTTTTTTTTCCATAAAAAGAATAATTAAAGACATCTCTATTTTTTCTGTGTTATGTGTCCCAGTGGGTATGACATTGCTAGCTATCAAGACTGAAAGTTCTCTGATGTCACTACTTCTATTTATCATGTTGCAGCCAAGAAAATAGCCATATATTTATTAATCGGCTGAGTAGTCATTAAAAATTATAGTTGTGCTAATGTTGTCTGTTAGCCTCTACAAAACAATGGATGATGAGTAATCATATATTGCAGCTGGGAACAAGTGACCAAAGGCTAATGTTCTGTGGCAAAGCACAGTGCAAAGAATTTTTTTCTCGCTCTATAATATCTTGTCATAGCCACAGATAAGCTCTTGAGCGAAGGGACCATCGCCTGCTTTATTCACCTGAGATGGCTGGCCTTTAGATTCCAAACTTACCCCATCTCGTTTTAGCCTCTAAGTGTCTTGAAGCTCTAAAAAGCATAACGTCCTCCTGACATGGTGTCCCTCCCGTTTCACTGCCTCTACACCAGAGTAGATGGTGAGACATAGATACCTGCCAAATGTAATTCAGAGTTAATGTGGCCAAATACCAGGATTTTTGTCAACTATTATTTTACACAAAGTGCTGGGAGTTAGAGAGAGGGAGTTTTCTTCAGTATAAATGTTACTACTAATAAGGAAAAGTATAATATGTGCCGTGGAAAGTAATGTAACCAGCTTATCATTTTTTATGGGCGGTTAAGACCTCATGGAATTACTGTTTTCTTATAATTTGTAAAATTAACATCTAAAAATAAAGGTTTGACATTTAAGTTAAAAGTAATTGCTTCACTAACCCTGGGCCTTTCTTTCTGATTCAAAACAATTGTAACAAATATAAGAGACAAAATTCACCAAGGTTAATAACAAAAAGTGCTAGCCAACGCTAATTCTGCATCTGCGTGCATGGATGGACCGCTATCCAACCACATCTTGAATACGATTAAAAATATAATTTGACTTTGAAATCCAAATGTTTCTAGCACCTTCTCCCTAGAGGACCAAACCAGATGTGACTTGTTTTTATCCTGCTGGCAGCTAAACGCGAATTCCTAGGTAGACATCAATAGAAATCCTGTGATAGCTTAAAAAGTAAATTTTATCAGGGTAAACACAGATCTAAAGCATTAGACTAATGAAATTTTAAACCCTGTTGCATAAAGTTATATTTCACAAAAGTGGAAAGCGGTTTTTATTCCTTTTTGCTGCAAATTTTGTGAACATATGGTGTAATGTGGAAACATGGATAGTCAGAACAGTTAGCAGTTGCTGTGGTACTGCTGGCTTATTTCCACTTTACAAATTCATACGAAGCTAAAATATCACGCTGGTGACATATGCTTACCGGCTCTCCATTTACTGCCTGCAGCTATGGGCTCCTGTATTCTAATGGTAATTCTACAATCTGTTCACTGACAGCTCAGGGGGCCAGATGATATGCACACTACTGACAGGGACATCACTTTCATGAAACATTTACTTCTCTGCACCTGAATATTGGAGTAATCATACAGAGAGTCGACACACCATGAAATAGAGTTAGACTGAAGATTCTGAGAAGAAAATAGCAGACTGTCACTCAAAATAAAGTTCATTTTATACCCAGCAGAGCTAGGTTAAAAGACATTTCCATACACTGAAAATGCTTTCCATCTTTAAAGCTGCAGTTAAAAAAAAAAATGTTTCCCTCATATTTTTATTCCGTGGCTCAAGGGATAATTACACTCTGAGACTTGCGTTCGAGAAAGCTTGTACTTTCTTGTCCTGTGCTGTTTGAATGAAATCGGAATTACAGTGGGTGGATGGGCACTGAAAATTCAACCCTGCCACATTGTCAAAAGCACCACCAAACTACCTCCACGTAACTTCATTTTACTTCCCTGTGCTGCCCTGCAAGGCTGGCTGTAAGGTTCAGAATGCTTGAAGGTGATACTGCATGAAGTTACCTCTCAGATCAAACATTTACACCTTACTGAGGCAGCAGCGCAGGTGCCGCTGAGCTTTAGGCAGTGGGTCACTGCCCAAGGAAGGTACAGCCAGGATGGGATTAGGTGGCTGGTGCTGGGGACTGACGTCCCTGAGCAACCAACGTAGTTAAAGGACCTGCTGTAGGGTCGGGATCAGCTGCTCCGAGCAAGAACTGCTGAAACACTCCTAAGCAGGCACGGGCAAGGTTGATAATAAGCACGTTCAGGTGAGAGCTGGTAAAATGCATAATGCATTGCATAAATGCTGTATTGAAAAGGGTAATGACAAATTCCAAGGCAAAAGGTTAATTTAATTATGCAAAATTTAAGAAAAGGCCAGATAATATCTTATCAACTTCTGTCATTCCCACCAGAAGACAACAACCAATTATCTAAAATTAAGAAAGAGAAATGGAGCAACAGAATAAAACAAAGATTATTCCCTTGCTAATAGAGACAGGGCAAGTATAAACATATAATGTGTGAGCCAGCAGTTGGTAAGTGTGGAAACCAGCTTTCCAGTAACCATATCACCTGTGAATGGAAATGTAGTATTGACTTTAATATATTTTCCATGTTCTGGCCACCATGAAAGTAATTATGAACAGAGAGGTTGTCAGCCATGGCACTAGAGAAGAAACTGAAACATTACTAGGCAGATGGGGGTAAAGTTAAAAGCTGGTCTGGAAGGCACAGAATGAAATACTGTCTGGAAAGAAAAACAATCTTGTGAGGAAAAAAAGTATATTTTGAAATCATGCCACACTGATGTACCACTGAACATGAAAAATCACATGGACTTAGAAGGGAAACACATAGGAGGAAAAATGGAGATTGCTGAGAAGTAAAGCTTGCAGTTGCCACTGCTGGAGGTCAAGAATCCTCACTATCAGTCCTTTGTGAAGGTCCATTGAAAAACTGATTTTTGCTACAGTGAGGAAAACTGCCTCGATTATACTATGTCTGAAATATCATACGCTAGAAAAATCAACCGTAGAATCATAGAATGGTTTGGGTTGGAAGTCTGGTCAGACATCGTTATAACAATGTCTTATCAAGTATCCATGTATGTAATATAAATCTCTGTAGCTACTTCTCTAATACAGTGAAAACCACTCCTGCGGTTCCTTCAACCCTTTTCCAAATCCTGATTCTGTATGTATTCTCAGTAGACAGATTGCATAAAGCCTAGCTGATGTTATTAATGTCAAGTTACAAAGATTTTGTTCTATAATACCTCATGTTCTTACGGATTTTTCTCATAATATGTTCATGTTGTGGCCAAGGAAAGGCTACTGGATTTTTCTTTCAATGAGGTGATCTTTCTGCTTGTTTCAGAAAGACAACTGTCATGACACTATTTTGCAATGATTACAGGGATCACATATCCTCATAATTTCCATGTCTGGGTTTAAACAGCTTTCATTTGTGTTGTAAAGATGTAGTACAAGCAATGTACTTTGGGGCTGATTGAAATTTTTTTCACTGAAAGGTATTTATATGTGAAGTTCTTATATAAAATGGCTTGTTTTGTAGAAAATTGAAATGTCTGGAGGAAGTTTTTAAAAAAATATTTTTGCTGAACTGGGAAAAAATATTTTTACCTAGTTGAACAGTTATTTTCAAACAAAAAAGTAACTGGAAATATAAAACAGCTTCTGTAGTTGTTTATATACTTGTTCAAGTGAGAATAAAGTACATAGAGGAATAATAGAAAAAAAATTATTTTTCCCACAGAAAATATTTTTGTTTTTTTTAATAAAATACTAAAAATGACACCATAAAACTTACAAAATTGAATCATACCTACTTTTTAGTCTATTCCAACATTTTAGAGAAAGTATATAGCATTTTTTGACGAAGTATAGTAGCTACCTTTTATAGGATTACCTGGAAAATCTTCTCTGCTTACACCACAGCAGGGATGGCTTCAGGCAGTAGCCAGCTACAGAATGGGTACACCCACTTTATTCTTTTACAGAACATTTATTTATAGACCCTTTGTTCTTATTTATCCAAATTCACAGTAGTATATTACAATTTTATTGTAAAGAGTGCTTTTATTTCATAATAAAATAGAATATCCTCCGTTTTGTGTGGGAAGGTGAAGAGATGGACCACAAAATCTCTTCATTATTTTTCCCAAATTTTAAGTTTCTTCAAACACTCTGCAATACAACTTTTTTTCAGAATTGCCTGAAGCACATTTCTGCAGCACTTCCTCTGGAGTGAGGCAGCCATAAATACAATGGGGAAGGATCGTGTGCCATGTACCTGCTGTCCCAAACCTGAAATGGAAAGTAGCACTGTGACTGTATTTTTATGAGGTAATTAATTTTTATGTCTTGATTGCAAACTTTTTCAAATTGAAACACAGCCTGAATTGCAGAGATTAACATACTGGAGTAGAAACTGTGGAAAATAGGACATCGTAGCATGTCATTAAGAAGACTCGGGTGGATTTTGAAGAGAACAGATTTCTTCACTTAGGTATCGCTGAGACACTGTGGGAAAGCACAAATTTCTACCCAATATATGCAGACTATTAGATATATGAAACATTTTGCATTTCACTGCTATGCTTACACACATTTGACTGATGATGAGATAGAGTATCTTCTCAACAGAACTTATCATACATGTGTGAAATAAATTAAAAATCCCTGCTCCAGGGACTGACAGTATGTTCAGTATCCTTGCTATCTAGTCCCATACTCTGCATATTCTCACTGTACAAAGTACATTTTTGGTTAGATATTAATCATTGGGTGATTTATAATAGAAATATAAAATAATGCATTTCCTATCTTCTTTGACCCATACTTCTATGGAACAGCACACTTGGTTTTGGTGGGGTTTTTTTTGTTTGTTTGTGTGTTTGTTTTTTAGTCTGATGGGCTGTATAAAAAGGAAAACATGATGGACAGAATAATGCAGGGGGTGATCTCTTTGAATGTACATTCTTGGAAATCTCAGAGCAACCCAGCTTTTTTCCTCCTTGTACTACCTCAAGCCTCCCATGAACAATGCAGTAGGACGGTGGCATGTTGATAAAGTTTGTTTTCTGTTCCACTGAGCCACCTATGCTGTGCTTCGACATGTCTCCCTCTCTGTATATTTATCACTAGCAGTGACTTTCTTGGGTGCTTTCTTATCCTTATCTCGCAGCACTGGAGCCTCATGGACTGGAATTGGAAGTCACTCAGGTGCAGCCAGTGGTGACTTCTCCCTAATGCTGTCTGATGGTGGCTCCCACACTGCACCTCTCTCCTGAAGGGGAACCGATGGAGTTGCTCCATCCGAAAGAACACACCCTTGGCAGCTCTTTTCTGCTGAAAAGTTTCTGTGGTCATGCTTTACTAGCAAATGCTGCGGGCTGATGGCTTCACATCAGTGCTGCTCTGAGGCTCACTGTCTAGCCCTCTGACCTTAGCGCCCAGACAGTGAAGCCTGAGGATGGTGCCTTGCTTATAGTTTTCTTTTTTATTATTTCAGATGTATGTTCTGGAGTCTCTGAACCTTTCAGGCTCTATCACTACATGCTGTTATGGTACTGGTTGTTGTGCATTGAATCTGAAGGAAGTAGCTTAGGAGATGAAGGCACTCAGTGTTTATTCAAAAAACCATTTTTGAAGCTAGTACAACAATTTTAAATATTTCTTTCAGAAAGGGAATCAGTGAGAAGTACAATATATTTGGATCCTAAAGTTTACATATTAAACGAATGTTGTTCTTTATTGCTGCACTAGCTACTGAGGCTTCTGGATGCCTGGGTAATTTTTCAGTGGACAGTTTGGCCCAGCTGTTCATGCACAGCTTTTACCTTTGCTCTGGGGCAGGAAGCCTGTGAGAGCCACGCGAGGAGTGCCGGCAATCTGTGTGAGCCACCCATGCTGCAGGCAGCTGGAGGAGGACCACGTGGTGGGGAGTCCAGGCACTGGGCAGGGAACACCAGGAGAAACTTGTGATGAAATTTGGCTGCTGCCTCATTAGGAACCCAATGACAGCAGCGAATTTCCAAGACACACTACCTTCTGATGAGTCTTTACTTTCTAAAAAACCCTTGTCTCCTCAGCATTACCACCTGTTTGGGAATCCCTGTAGTACCGTATTCAGGTCGTTGTAGATCTTTTTGGAGGACAAGCATCCAAACCAAATGGTGCCTGACCCAAAGTATGACAAATGTTATTGGGGTTAAATGGCCCATCCTGATCACCTGATTTCATGAACCAAAAAATGCTGTTGCCATGGATGTAGCAGGTAGATATTAAAAGCAGATAACTGTTAAAAAATAAAGTTAAAGCAGGAGCCTCTTGTAATGAATGTATTCCCAGTATCTTTTTTTGTTTCTTTGGAGCCAGCTCAAATGCTCAGTTTGTCCACAGGTTTTCTTACCAACGTTTGGCTACTGATTCAGTGGTTTCAAAACTTTTTTTTTCTTTTTAGAAAGCTAGGGATTATGATGCCGCATCATGATCTTTATCTCCCCATTTCTGCTCAGCTTCTTATTTTCCTTTTCCTCCAGCTGCAGGTCAGAATCATACAAATATTCCTTTTCCTAAATGTGAAATCTTGGTCGATGACATGACATATGTGTGGCACCCTTGTTCAGCCTGTACCCAAAAGATCTTTCCTCTTGTGTTTGTTTCTTCACTTCTGACAAAAGTTGACAAATGATATAACACCATTAAATACGTGTCTCCTCTGTTCCAGTGCTTGTAGCAAGGACATGTCTTTTACCCCTTCCCCCTTTTTAGTTCCATTAGACATTTTTGCTATTGTTTTCTCTTCTTTATCACCAGGGTTACTTTTATGTGTGGTGTCAGTATTTGTCTTGCTTCTTCTCCTGCCTGTACAAATTGGATTTCTTCATGTTTGTTTTTGGTGATTGGAGAGTGCTGCTAATGCTTGTTTACTCCAGTTCTTGGTGCTGCTCATGTATCAATACTATTTCCCTTGCTGACAGCTTCACTAAGTACAGCACTGAATTTCCTGAATTTCATGCTGGGCACAAGATAAACCCCCTCCTTCCTTATAAAGCAATACTGTTTCTTTTTGACAACACACATAATAAAGACATTACAGCAACAGTGAACTCCTAGACTGACTTCTTCAAACACTTCTCCTCTGCCCTGGTTGAAACTGCTTTAGCAGGGGGCTGGACTAGATCTCGAGAGGTCCCTTCAATACTGTGATTCTCCAACCAAACTCAATTTTTGTATTTGGCTAGAAAATAATATTAAAGCAAACTGAGGTCGCTTAAATGATATAAGCACCTCTACTCTACAGTCTTCAGCTCTAATCCATACTTCTTCCTTTTCTCAAACCGCAAGTTAAACTGAGGAGATGCATTTATGAACCCACCCATTCCCTGCAAATCTTCCATCACAGAACCAGAATCCATCCACTTTCTCCTGCATTGCACTAGTCAGCTCATATCTTAACGTTGATGTGCCAAGCTAGGCTGCTCTGGCTCCTCTGGATAGTCCTGTTGTCTATTCTGGAGTTGAATTGGATCTCTGGGTAGTTCCCCTTCAGTCAGACCCTGTGCTGTCTTTGAGGCATTTGCTGTGACAGTCCCAGCTAAAACTTCCCGTTGTCTTTATTTGCCTGCCTACTACTTATGCCTGAACAAGCAAAGAGCTGGCTGATGGCTGCCCAACTTGATCCAGGAACAGAAATGAGTCACAAGACTGACTTCTGTGAGATGGGATCATCTACATGCATGGCTGCTCATGTCTAGAAAAACAAAAATGTTGTGTTGCCCAAAACCAAAACCTGGAACTGATAGCAACTGTTCGGATTCCTTGACCAGCTGTTCTGGCTCCACATTTCTCTAAAATTGGCTGTGAGGGCTTGGAAGAAAGATTGTAACTACAGATTGTCCGAAAATAATAAACATGGGAAGAAAAAGGAGGTGCAATTAGCTCCCACCCACAGCAATAAAAGGCAAAACAAAACACATCACCACCACCCACCCACCCTGAACATAAATATCCTGCTTATTTGTTTCTGCCGATCACTTAGCCTGCTTTCACTTCTTATCCTGTAACCCAGCGAGGCAGATACCTTGCCTTCCTCTCTATTCAAACATTATTAGCTCAGAGATGATAAAAAATAGAAGGGATTTGTAGGAGTCCAAGAGGAAAATTTTCTTCCTCCAAGTTCTGTTAGCTCTACCTTTTTTGTGACTAGATCCCCTCTCCAGCAGTTAGCCTGGGAAGTGCCAGGTGCTGTCTCTGAGTCATTGCTTGCTCACTTCAGACCTGGAAGGGCTGCTATCTGTGCACAGAGGCTGACGACTTCACCCTCCTCTGCAATTGTGGCTTACCCTATGTCTCATCTCCAATGTGGTAAGGCCACCATACCGCACAGGTCAGTCCCACTGTGTTGTGGGACTTCAAGCTTCTTCACTGGTGTTCAGCAAATCCAGCTCCTCTGCAGTGACAGTACTGTCAATGTGTCGGTAGACTCCATGTGGACAGCTGGCTCATTTATGCATGTCAAAGCAGCATCAGGATTTTAATTTGAAATGTTGATGGACATAAAAATAAATGCCAATAGATTCTGAAGGAGCAAGAAGTTGAGCTAACCCTGGGACCACGTGTCCCCTACAGAGTCATCCAAATTCAGTGCAACTCTGCTGATTTCATTGCCAGTTTATCTAAAGAAAGAAATGATTTCAAACCCTTGCAGAGCAGTTTGAAGGGCAGTAGCTCTTTTAGTAACCCTGTGAGCTAATGCACTTGCTTTAGAACAAGGGCGTATTTCCCAGTTAAATCTAGAATAAAATAAACAAACTCCAAATAAATTATGATTGTTCTAAAATATGAGAATTTATATAGAGAGTTAGTCAGGTCTGGTCATTCCAGAATGGCTCACTGTACAGAGAAACTCTAATGTCAAATGTGAGTTTTGATCCTAGACTGAGTAAGAACTTGAGCAAGCTACTTAACTTCACAGTTACAATTCTGGTTTGGTTTTTTGTTTGTTTTTGTTTTGGAGGGGGTATGTGTGTGTTTGGTTTTTTTGTTTCTGTGTTTGTTTGCTTGCTTGCTTGTTTGGTTTTTTTTTTTAAAAAAGTTTATTATTCCAACAGCTCATGCAGTAGGTGGCTTTGACACTTAGAAAGCTGGTGTTTTTAAAGAACTATTTATGTTGTAATGTAATAATTTTAGTATTTAGGCCTTGAAAATCAGTCTCTTTAGAGCCCTTGAGAGAAACGTTAGATATATGCAAAAATGCAGATGTTAGTAGAAGAAGCATGTACATATCCAAGAGCAACATTTGGCCCCCTTAAGCCAAATGAAAAAACTTTCACGCTTACATGCACGCTCACAAACCTACCCTGCTGTGAAACTACATATCATTTTCTGATTAAATGCTTACTCAGTCTGACTGTACCACAGAGCGACTGCAATAGTAATAAAGCTCCGATGTGGCATAGATTAAACCTTTAGGACTTTGTGGTGATGTGTTTCTGGATAATTGTATAATCTATAATAAGAATAAGAATAAGAATAAGAATAAGAATAAGAATAAGAATAAGAATAAGAATAAGAATAAGAATAAGAATAAGAAGACTTATCTCTTAAAGAGCAACTTTTATCTTTGGATTTTAGGTTTTGCCAGCATGCAAATCTGAAGTCAAAACAATTTAATCTGGTGGGGAAATGCAGTTAGCTTATGGAAAAGCAGTGCATTTTTCTGCAGTGCTCTTTTTATGGAATTGAAATTATGGATGTATTTGCTCTGTGCTTGCTACAGCAAATGGAGGTGATTCTCAGCAGAGCAAGCGTGAGTGCAGAGAGAATGCAAAGATTACAGGAAAAGTCACGTTTACAGGCACAGGGCTATTGTCCAACACGCAGCATTATAACGGGCAAATCCTGGCCTCTGCTGAGGGGGTGAAGGGACAGCAGGGAGTCAGGGAACCTCCTTTCTGCCCCCAAGCCTGGATGCTTGCAAAAGAGACTGTCAGCATCCTTGGTGTTTTCCAGGAAGCTGGAAGGGCATGAAGGGGTGGGCGCTCTCTTGTCTGGTACCTTTTTGTAGCTGATAGCTCCTTCTGGTGCTTCTGTGAAATTGGGAAATTTTTAAATAAAATGTTTTTTCTGCTGGAGAAAGTCACTTTAGTGGACTGATTGAAAGTAAAATTTGGCAGGTTTAGTACTTGTAAATTCAAATTTTTAAAAAAAGATTGCAAATTTTCTAAGCACTACATAATAAAACAAAAAGTTTTAATTCAAAGTTACGTACTGTGTGTAGTTTTACCTTTGTTCTCAAAGACTAGAACAATCAAAAAAATATAATTATATATATTTCATATTAATGATCAAGGATGACAAAATTTTCCATTTGATCTGGTTTGTTTTTTTTTCAAACGATCCATTCACACACCTTTTTTTTATTTTTCTCTAATTTTGAGGCACTTCAGGTAATGTCACAGTTGAGAACGTATTTTGTCCAGCTCTATTAGGATATTAAAGAGTCTTCCAAGCCTTTTCCTCCAGGTATGGACTCTTCCCAACTCCAAATCTATCTCATGATTAAACCCAAAAGAGTATTCACCTCGGCTCCCCATGCTCTAATTTGTCCCAGAAAAAAGTGAGGCTCCTGGTGTGGATAACCATCTGCCGCTCTGACCTGATTCTGGCCTCAGTTCAGGAGGACCTTGGCATATTCCAGGCTTCCACACCAAAGCCTCTTTGAGACCACTGGGAACTGCGACTTGGGCTGAGGATATTATCTGTGCATGCAAAACAGTGACCAAAAGATTATGATAAAATGTGATGTATGTGATAATAAGATACAATTATGGTGAAGTGATGTTAAAACCCAGTTATAAATGCTATCCTTCAAGAGTGAAACGAACAGTTCAGTCACAATTCATCAGCTTTTCCTAGATGTCTTAAACTGGGTGTTTTGACAAAATATCAGTAATACAGTTATTCTCAGTGACTACCAGAGACCCTGACAGAATTTTTTTTTTTTGGCCATCTGGTTTGTCCATTGGAAAAAATTAAGAGATAATTTTATCTCTATTACTTTGACAGACCACTAATTTGTTTTTTATATGATTAATATTGGCTCAGCACCAGTGAAGCTTTATTCTTCTGGCTTAAGACACTGAAAACCAGTTAAGAATCAGGGCTTACAGATATTATACTGGGATTTTCTGTCATTGGTTACAAGCACAGAAGGGAATAAAAATAGTTATACATACAGATTTCAAAGCATAGAGAAATCCAAACCAGAAGAATCCCTGGATGTCCTCCCCTGCCCTTTAAATCATAATTCAGAGCATCTGAGCAAAAAATATGTTTTTATAAAAACTCTTATGAGTAGGGAGGAGCAAACTGTGGGCATTCTCACCACATAAGTTTAATTATAAAAAGGTACTCTAAAGAAAAGGCTAGTTGTCCAAGATTTTCTAGGTTGTGAATGGGAAAGACTCCTCTGAAGAGCAAATCCAAATAATTAAGGTAAGTTTCTGCCCAGAAGCACCTCAATAGTGGCTTCTCTCTCCCCTTTGAGTATGAAGGAAAGCAAAGGATTTTCACCTTGTTCAACTTAATGTGTACCCCTCTGTTTCTCTCTTTTGCCTTTATAGGAAGCTGACATAAAAGAGCTTTTAAAATGTTAGTTTTCAAGAATCTGCTGCTATAAGTACTCCACAAGACTTCCACAAGTTTCACAAGTAATGACTTGCAAATTGCCAGCTTTTTTTGGTGCTCTACAGGCAGATCTCCTACTAGCTTTCTTAAGGGAAGAACTTGTGGGAATAGAAATCCTGGTGTTTTTTGGTTTGGTGTTGTTTTTTTTTTGTTTTGTTTTGTTTTGTTTTGTTTTTGGGGTTGTGGGTTTTGTGGGTTTTTTTTTTGTTTTGTTTTGGTTTTTTTGAGGGGGGGTGGTGTTTGGTAAGGCTCTGAACCCAAGTAATTTTGTAGCAAAGTCAGATTCTTAGATTGCTGACTTAAACTGACAGCTGAAGTTTTGGTTACATAGGAAAAAGCATCAATATTAAAACTTAAGAGAAATATGGGTTTTTTTTCCCATTTATTCTGTTACTGCTATTTCATTTTCCTTTGGGAATGTTAAATTTATTTTTTTTTTTTTTAATATGTGAACAATGACGAAAATTATAATTAGTTACAAAATGCTAAACCAACTGTCAGGAGGAGCAAGAAACTATGAGCAAAGGTAGTTCAGGAATGAACATTCAAAGTAGCTGTCCAGGCTTCAAATCCACGAAAATCCCATCACACTAAGCTGGCTACCAAGGAAGGGACCTGTATACAGTGGTAAATGGAGGGACTGGGGCCCGTATCCTGCCAAACACTCAGTGGGGTTATGAGTCACAGCTCGTCTGAAAGAAAGAACAAAATGGGTTCTAGCCTTCCGACACAACCGAACTGTTATCTGGAGCTAAAAACTCCCAATTGACAAGGAGTATAGATTTGGTTTGCATACAAATTTATTAATCTTGTTAATTTCAGAGTGCTAATTACTAATACTGATTCCCTTAATTATACAGATTGTTAAGGAGTCAAATTATAAAAGAAAGGAAGATTTTTCCTGGCCATCTAGCACATGCAATAATGCCACATTATTGTGCTCTTCAAAAAAGACCTATACTTTTGCTACTACAGATAGCTACTGCTTACTTCCATGAGCTGTTTTATAGATATATAGTAATATTTGTTGGCAGTAGGTGCCTGTGTATCAATAGAACAAAGATGAGAAAGATACTGCTAGCTTGTTGCAGTAAATATAAATTCTGAGTAAAAAGAAATTCAAATGAGAATGCAATTAAATTACGTATAATATGAAATGACATGAATGAACATATTCTTCTAATTATGTTCAGGCTCACATAGATGAAAGGATAACAGCAGGGATGATCATGAATGAAGAAAACTGATTTCACACTAGACTGGGGAAAAATTCTGAGAAGGAACCCAAGAAGGAATCTTGGACACATCCTTATAAATGAGAATTTTCACTAAGGACAAGAGTTTTACCTGTATTACTAAAAAACAGTAGTTCTTCACTGAACAGATCACCTGATTTTGCCCTAGGTAGTTTAAACTGCTGTTATAAAATGATGTCTCTGTACTCTCACAGATCTGCTCTTCCTCTACATTCTCAGTATAAATTGTTTAATTAATTGCTAGAAAGATGGCATTTTAATTAACACTTGAAATTCTTGGGGCTGGGTTTTCCAGGAAAATTTTAATATTCTTTGTGATAAGCTTTATCATTTGCAGCTAACAGAAGAAATTTCTGGTTTTGTGGTAGAATCCAAGTTCTCTTCTGCCCCTGCCCTTTTTATGTTCTTTAGGGCAGGGAGCATCTTTTCCTGGGAGTAGGCCAAGTTCACAGCACATCAGGAGCCTGTGCCTAAAAATGTGCCTTTCTGCTTCAGATTTTTGTTTTGTGACCCCTTTGACAGAGAAAGTTCAAGAGGCTTGTGCTGCCCGAAGCACCACAGCTATATTGTATATTGAAAGTTTTTTGCTTACAGCCACCTCAGCTACAAGTACAGGCATGGTTTGGGGTAGCAAGATGGACATACTTCAAGGCAATTATATACAGTAACAACTGAATGCATCAATAGTAAAAAGCTTGCTGTCATCAGGGGTGGGGGGTGGGGGGTGGGGGGAGTGGGGGAAGGGAAGACAAAAATCGCCAAATATGAAAAACAAAGAAAAGATCTAGAAACAATGGGAGGAAGTAATGCAAGTAATGCTTGTACTGGCTTTCATAGATATCAGTGAACACTGTCTAAACCCCTAAAAGTCTGTTTCTATTACTTTTGTATTTCTAGCAGTTTCCCATTTCTAAAAAGCTCTTATTAGGAAAACATCTTTTATGTAGCTACACCATATGGATTTCCACAGAGTTAGAAGCTCCTGAGCTTAAGGTTACTGACTTAAAGGCAATGGCACCAGTTCATGAAATGGAGATATGAATTAGCTGCAGACAGATATTGATGAATACATGCCTGTAGAAAACCCAGAAATTATTTTCTCAGTGCATTCTTCTTAGATAGCAAAAATCTGTTTTCATCCTTTAATGTTGTACTCGCTTAAGTACATGCACACTGGTGAATTTGCATTATCATGAGATATTCTCTGGCTATCTTGGGAGCTGGAAGTACTGCTGAGTGAACCCTTTCAAATTCCTCAACAGCTTACTCAAGCTGTTTGAGAATGAAAACAAGTGTGCTTTCTGTATTGCAAAAATACTGTCACGATGCCCTACATTCAACCTTACTTTGGCATTTCCTGATTTTCAGAGCCAAAATCTGTTGGTACAGTTCAACTGGTTTCCATGTGATAGTGTCAGCAGAAAATATGGTTCTTACTGCTTCGCATTGCAACTTCTACCTTGTTTAAAAATACTCTGTTACATTTAATTTCTTAGATATTTTAAAGGTGAGAAAGGGAGGAAAACTCATCAAGGCTGCATGGGTGAAATAGTTTGTGACTTCTACCCACAACTTGAATTCTCCTCGGTTTTCAGAGGAGTTTACCATGGCAGTGTTTCACTTGCTTCTGTATGCTGGGCCAGCTTTGCCAGACCATGACTTTAAACAGTCATTTAATTGGGTTTATCTCCCATGCTACAACTTAGTCTCAAAACTCTTTATTCATCAGTATACCCTCAAAACTCTTTGTTCTTTGGTTTTTTAATTTCTTGGAGTTTAGTTTTCTATATAAAATAACTCTTCATTCAGTGTGGCATAGCTCCATTTAGCCATCCCCAGATGTTCAGACAGTAACGGCTGGAGGCTGCTCCACTGCACTCCCCTTTCCCTTCTCCTGCTTTCAGAACTGAGGTCTGAGAAAGTCGGTATTACCAGAATGTACTAATTATTAACTAATTCTTATATTTTTTTTAATTGCATTGATTGTATCCCAGCCTTCTTCTGTGTAGCCAAAAATGGATGGCCATACATAGATCTTAACTTTAATGTCCTTTTATTTTTGATGGGGCAGTATTAGTATTTTTGAGGGTTCATGTCATCATGAAGAAAAAAATAATCAAAGGTACAATCTCCACTTCAACCTAGTCTGAGGTTTCTTTTAGTCCACAAAATGTCAAATTCCCCCTACCCACCCACCCCCAGCTAAAAACTGATTTGAAGAAGTGCTGAAAGTCTCTCAATTCTTACTGCTTTCTTGAGGCAACATGTTTTCTGAGTTGAAGTGTTCTATTAGATCAGAAGATTTCTCCAAGCCTTTTGATTAAAATGACATTCATCACTTAGGGCACTATAGCATATGCTGAGGTGAAGAGCAGGTAAGCTGATTGCTGTAACTGCATGGTCCACAAAATAAAAATTGGACAATTTGCTGTAATTTAGAAAGATGAATTGATGCACAAAATTATATATTTTGTTTGAAGGCCAGATTGCATGTCTCTAATCAGGATTTAAAATCTGAATGAGAAGAAATTGTAACGTAATTATTTTCCCATAAGGGAACAAAGAGGTTGTAAAAGCACCTAATATATCTCTTTGAAGATTTTGAGGAACTCTGAGTGGAGCTGCAGAGTAGCAGGGAAAGCTACAGCTACCGTTTATCTCAGTCTTGTTAAAATAAAACTGTTTTACAATTCACTGAATGCCTTTTTCTTGCAAAAATAAAAGAAGCGAAATGTTTCCATATGCAAATATTTTTGGTTCAATTTACCAATTTATCTTACCCAATTTCTTTGGGTTTCAATGAAGTTGCACCATAGATAAACACTGTTCTTGTTCTTCTCAGTTTCTACACACATCCTTTTATTGGCCTGAATTTCAAGCTTTTAATTAAAACAAATTATTACTGCTCTTACGAGATTTTAGTTGGAGCTTAATGGGCCTCTGTACTTTTCAAACATGAAAGCGGTAGCACTGAACACTGTATGCCACTTTCATTTGTCTTTCTGTGTGTAACCTTTCTTGAGCCACTGTATTAGCTTTATGTGTCGATGACAGGCGAAGCCTCACAAACAAATGCGTGCAAGCCTAGGTGCCTTGGACAGAGCGTATATGAAAAGAGAGATAAATGTGTATTATGGGGAGCTTCCTGCTTTAACTGCCCAGGACTCTGGCAATGCTCTGGACTGATTCACAGAGTAGAGAAAGCAGCTTTTATTTCTAGCTCTGACTGTCATGGTGATATTGGGCAGCTCAATTCTCTGTTTTCCTTTCTCTTCTGACTTAGGACTTTCCCTATTTATTTAGAACATGATTGCCTGTCTTTATTATTTCTTTTCTTGCTATATGCAAAACGTTTGCGCATTGAACTGGTGGAAGACCAAGAGCACATAAAAACATTGCAGTCTGAGTCAGTTGAGCAACAGCTCATTCAGACAGGTGAGATCTGTGAGCAGTCCTCGACCACATTATGTGTTGGGTTAGCCTGCAGCACACTGAGGCCTGAGCTCAACTGGGACTGTTACAGCTATTCCAGTAAAATATAATCATAAATAACAAAATACAAAAACAATTATGAAAAAGCTTCCTTGGAGGATGTCATCAAGATACCCTGCCTTTTTTAATTTTCTTTCTTTCTTCTTCCTACACTGTGATAAACTGCTGGTGTGGGTTTTGTGTTCAGAGTGGTCCTTGGCAGCAGGAGTTGGGGTTTTTTTGAGTTTTTTTTTTTTTCCCTTTGCTCTTTGATTACAATCAGTCCTCACAGCAGGACTGCTCCCTGATCTCAGGAATCCTGGGGGAAATACCATAGACCTGAATAGTCTTTGTGACCTTTTTGTTTGTTTGTTTCTTTGTTCTTGAACTCATGCTTATAGGTATATAAGTAAATTCCTTTTACCTGTATGCATGGTGAGATCACATCACCAAGTTCATACTTGGCTTATACATGGTGTCTTCCATCACTAATCTTCTGCCTTGTAAAATCGGATTACAAGCTCCTGATAGTCCTTGCCACAGTTGGTTTTAGTAAGATTAAGTGTTGTGTCTATAATAATTTACCTGGCAACGAAGTCTAACTAGTCCAAAAGTTCATTACTGTTTCTATTCCTTTAAAAGGCAGAATGCCAGCTTTAGAGAAGAGCAGGACTCTCAGAGAGGAACACTCTATACAACTCTCCCCTTGCCCTCTTTTTTAGCACCCTTACAGAGCCAGAGGGAATGACTTCTCCATGGCCCGACCCTGTGAAACCAACATGAAATGTGCATGTCTAATCCTTAAAGAGAAATCCATGGACATATATCATTGGCCTGCAGATATGATCAACTGAGGCAAAATTCTCTCTATTCAAACTGCTTTAGGGACAATAGGCACCTTTCTATTTGCAGGAGTAGATCCCCGAGGAATTTAATACTTGCATTGATTATCTGCAGTTTTCCCTATTCAAAAGAGAAAATGTATACATCTGCAGCCCTGACAAAGGGAATGCCAAAGTATCTCTTTCTTGTGAGAAAACAGAGAGACCTTGAAAAGTTAATTTTGAGAGGAAACATTAACTTCTGACCACTTTCACAAAGTAAGTCCTATTTAATCATCCTACAAACATTTGAGAGGGAAAAAAATGTCTTTAAGGTTATTGTGACATTTTCCACATCACTTTATAAATAGATGATGGCACTAGTTCAAAAACAGTATCTCTGACTTTAAGCAAATCAGTTCTGACAGACTTCATCAGCTTAAGCTGGGGATGTGCTAAAAGCCTTGCAGAAAGGATATTATCATTAGAAAGAAAACCATTTAGGAAAAATCTTGCATGAGGAAAATGGGGAGACAGAAGGATGGGAAGGAAAGATGCATTATTTCTTTCTAGTTCTCAGTTCCTTCTGAGATTCTTTTTTTAAGGAGAGATAAAAATGTTTATGCGGAAGTTTTGGACACATACATCCTTTTCCAGTAAGTTATTCTGTGAGGAACTGCAGACATACAGAGCCTTGTCCATACTTTTTTGTTTCATACTTCTTCATAAGACGTTAATATTCAGAAAGACATGTACAGGAAGAGGGAAAAGAGCTGGAAATGTACAGCTGAGCTAATATCCATATTGCCAGTGGTATGACTGCAGCTCGTGGAGATGGGCTTAAGCTGAATATAGAATACAGAGTGCCTGAGTTCCTCCAGTGGTGCCGTGACACAGTGCTGAGCTCAGGAGGTAGATGTCCACCATGCACACGTCATGGCTGCCCCGGTACACATGCCAACTGCTTTAAGCTGGCACAAGTTAATTGCCACGAGTTCTGCTGTGCTCCTAGCTTCAGAAAAATTTCTCTTAGTGACATAATGAATACTATATTAGAAGGAAAGGAAAAGGAATGTGGAGTTAGATTCCCTTTCAATTGCCTGGCACAATCCACTGCAAAAATTTCAGCTGAAAGTTCATAAAAACCTAAGAAAATATCCACTGGATGAAGTTAGTCAACCAGACTCTACATATAGCTGCCTTTGTCTCCCACCAGAAGATGAGGGAATGTGGTAGGTGTACAATATGATAGAGTAGGTGCCATAGAAACAAAATAGCAAAATCTAGGACAACTCCTAAATCACTATAGTAATTAATGGTTTTAACAATGGGCAGAACAGAGAACCACAAGAATTAGAGAGATTTACCTCATTGCCTGGCAGTCTCCACATCCTTCAGCAGCAAGTAGATCTTGAGAGAGAATGAAGGTCATAATGTATTAAAAATATAACTCTTGGAAGTTACAAGCTGAACCAAAAGATAATGCATGAGCAATTGTTTTCAGATCCAGCCATTTATATTGTTAGTGACAGATCAACATGTATATTGCGAAAAAAAAAGACTGAAAGAAAAATGAGATCATTCTTTTTCCACTGAGAATCTAAAGATCAAATTTTGTTATATGTAACAAACTTATACTGATTATAAATAGCCTACTTACAGTGTGACAGTAAGTGAATATCAGAATCACATCACTTCCTAAAGGAGGAAACTACAGCAAATCATAAATACTGAAATATCAAAAGAGGCTGAGTGACATATAGGACCTGACCCACCCTCCTCCCAGGTAAGTGGGCTTAACCCCCCATATTATTAACCGGTGGCAAGGAGGATTTACTATCTCCAGTGTGCAAAGCACCCACTGCCAAAAGAATTGCTGGAGGACTAATGAAAAAGACAAAACCAAGCCAGATCAGAAACTGAGTGCCTGTACTACCTTGTCCCCTACCCTCCCAGCTCCACAGCTGTCACCGTGAAGGCTATTAAACTGTCAAACACCACCTCTTCACCCCTCATTATATCTGTGCTATAATTGGTCACAAAACTGCCCAAAGGTGTTCTTTTTTCAAACTAAACAGTTTTTTTGTGTTTTCATATTATGAAATACTTAAGCCTAACACACCACAGTATATCCATTTTAGAAGTTGCCATACTTCAGAGTTTCTGTTTAAGTTTTTGTAAAACAAACTAAAATTGACCATAACCTCTATTTTCCTTAATTACACCCTTTTGATTGTATCATAAAACTGGAGGGCCCTTACATATTTGTCTTTTTCTCAGTCTTCCAGAAATTGTCATATACTACACAAAATTATTTCACCGCTCAAAACAGTGAAAGCTGAGGAGCAAGAGGTGCTTTTTCTCCCACCAGGTGCCAGGACACCTGTACAAAGTGTCACCTCCAGCATGAATACCATTTAATCAAGGCAGACTTTTAACTTAGGTATAGAATGAGGATGAAATCGTAATGGAGAATCATCTGAGAAAGACCATCTATGGAAATTGTATCAGAAGGAAGATTTCTTTATGAACATTTGGGGAATATGGGATTGAGACTGAGACTAGCATGCTGAGAAAGAGAAATAGCTTGGAATCAGTGAAAAAGACACTCAAAACTCATAGAAGGTTATCTGAACAACACAGAAACTCAGGCAACAGTTTTAGTGCTGCTTTTGGCTCTCCCCACCCCGACTGAGCAAATCTAAATATATCTTGAGCTATTTAAGTCCACCCTGTGTGTGCCTGTGTGCGCACACCACGCTTGTCATGAAGGAACAACAAAGAAACAGAAACAAAGGTCAGCATCTCTGGTGTAAATTAGACATTAGAAAGCCTACCATATTGCTTCTTTCTTTGGCAACAAGTGTGCCAAGTATGTGGTTCTAATGTATGTGGCTCTAATGGCTCCAGATCCTCCTAGTCAGTACCGAAACTGTCACAGCCCAGCAAAACCAAAGGCACCAAAGATGTTTCAGTTTGAGTTTAAAGTGGAAGCTGGTCAAGATTTGCAATAGTAACCATTGCAGAGCTTTTTCTTTAGCCATTTCTTCTGTTGTGGTAAATATTGAAATATTGGAAAAATACACTACATTTTGACAAAAAATCTGGAACTGTCATATTACTATTTCATTGTAAATTTTTTTAAGTAGCTTTGTCTACTTGGTCTTTGTAAGTTGTTTTTTCTATCTTCCATTAGATATCAACTGTAACATTTTTCTATCTTACTGTTGGAACAATGGAGTCTCTGTCACAACTGCTTTTCAGGTGTGTTTGAAAAGCAGTATCTCTGGGTTATGTTTTGTTTGTTTGTTTGTTTGTTTAAATTAACAATAAAAACCACAGTATATTTGTATATTCTTGTGGTTGGGATGGAAACAATTCTTGGCTTTCTGGATCCTGAAGTAAACCTGAATGTAATCATGAATAAAAAAGCTGTCTGGACATTAAAAGGTGGCTAGAGAAGTGAGGGCAGTGGAATAGTGTTGTATTTATGATAAAGAACTTTCCCCATAAAAGGGAAAAGGAACTAACAAACAATAATCCATTAAAGTTAGCATTTAAATATTAAATTAATAAATGGAAGGTATTCTAGCTAATAAATTATTATTTTTTTCTCTCTGTTGACCCTATCCTTTCGAGCACAGGTTGGGAGAACTTGACTGTAATAAGTGCAACAAGAGGCTATAGAGTGCGTTACTACAAACAGAGCTTTTATCATATGTGTGGAGGATGAATCTATGATTATCATTTGGATCTAATATCATTACTGGCAGCAAGCCTTTTAATGGATGCCTACCATATGTATGAGAACTGCAAGGGCACAGAAAACCCAAATGATGCCTGTGAACACAATTAAGTCAGCAAAGGTTTAACTTAAAGAAAATGTCTTTCTTTCCTGTTTCATTAGCCTTCTCTAAATTTCATTTGATAAATTCGATTTTTAAAATCTGTGTTAAAATGTGTATTCTCAGTGCAGGGACTGAAAATTATGCAGATCTTTGGTTCTGATATTCTGCAGTAAAAATAAAAAAATTATCTCTGTCCTACATTGCAATTTATCTAGTCCTCAAGCCTGTTTTTTTTAATGTAAACTGGAACAATATCAACCAGTGAGTAATTAAAACCTCCAAGAACATGAGTGTCCCAACAAAGAAAAAAATTTGAGTCAGTCTCAATTAGATTCTAAAGCAGAGGTTAAAGTGACATTTCTGGTAACTCGGGGCTTGCATCTCACTCTTTCTAATTTAGCTATTATTGTAGCAGTTGTTCAAATTCTTTGAGAACTAGTGACTTGTACCTGACCCATTTTTTATATGCTAATTGTGTAACTGTGAGAGATGATCAGTCAGGTGTGAATCTTTCTGCTTTACAGTTGCTCAGACTGAGATCACAACTGTACCTTGCAAGCGCTTACCTCCCTCCACTGACTGCCGAGCGAGACGGGGGTGACCAGTGCAAATTTGGACATCTCTGCTGCAGATGCTGAAGTGAATGGCATCCCACATTGTGCTACACAAAGGGTGCAGGCAAAAGGCATTATTAAAATCTTCCAGACTTCTACTGTCAGTTGCATCTAATTCTTATTCTTTTGAAGTGAAGGTGCAGTGAGTGTTTACCGTGTTTGGGAATAGCAATGTGCAAAATGAAGCAATTTTAGAGCACATTTTGGGGCTCCATGTGCATTACAAAGCAGGCCGCATTTACTGGGAATCCCATTCAATGATGAAATGTTGTGTTTATGTACTCCTCTGAATAAAATTATATTCTTCAAGATAAATTAAAATTGTTTCTAGCTCTTCTGTAAGAGGAGAATATGATAAGGCAGTGTTTCCCATTTTATTCCTGCACTGATCATGGAGCTGGAAAGTCCTAAAGGGAAAATAATATTGCATCTTGGGATAAAACTTACTGGATCTGTTGAGTACAACCATCTTTCCTTAAACACAGAAGAATCTGTTGAGCAGTGTCCAGAAGATGAAATAATAGCAGGTTCACACAGAAGAGAGGTATGCCAAACAAGCAACTGATCTTTCAACTAGAGGGACCACATGCTTGTCCAGGAATCACTTTGAGGATAAAAGTATTTGAAAAACAGAAAAAAAAGAACACTATGTAGGAGATTAATTTGAAGAAGCTTGCTGTTTCTGATGCTCGGAGGAAGCAAAACATCTGAAAGGGAAATGTTCATAAGAGCAGGAGACATTAGTGAAGGCAATACTGATAAATTTCATCAGCTCTGGAGACCTCAGTCATTTTATGTGTGAGTTTAAGTTAGGGTGGTTTTTTTGGGTTGGTTGGTTGGGCTTTTTTATTTGGTTTTTTTTTGGTTTTTTTGTTGGTTTTGTTTTTGTTTTGTTTTGTTTTGTTTTGTTTTTTGGTGAGGAGTGTGCATCTTGCTGTGACTAGGATCAATTTGGCAAGAGAAGGGCCAGATCTTCATCATATTTCAGCTTTGGGTGAGAAAAATCACCAGACTTTGAGCATGTGCAACATTTGCTCACCTCACTGAGTAAGAATTGGCAGCAAGGACTCAATGGGGAGAGGCACCCTCCACTTTCATCAACCAATATTTCTTGGTCCCAGACTGTTTGAGAGCACAGGTCTGGTTCCTCCTTTTCCTGGGAAGTTCCTTCCAGCATCCAACTGGAGAGGGGTGAGCAGGTACAGCCACCACCGGGGTCTGCAGCTGCAGAGGAGGGCTGCTTTCTGAGACAAAAGGACAAACAGAGATGGAAGAAAGAACCAGTCCTTCATTGTGCCAGTAAGGAAAAGGACAGGACAGGATTAATTTTGGATTAAAATCACCTAGGCTTTAATTTGGATGGAGAGGGAGATGAAGAGCAGAACAAAGTGAAGTACTTGCTAAAATAAAAGCAATGTTAAAAAAATCCCTTAAAATCCAAACAGAAAAACTATTCTGTCCAGACTCAAAGGCCATGATTTAAGAATCATTGGTCTTTATTTCTACATACCACAAGACATTTATTTAATTAGAGAAACATGTTTTCATTGCATTCTGAGTCAATTAAATGGAAAAAACCATGTTTTTTATAAATTTTGTGGGTTTTGTAAAACCTCAACTCTCTCTGGTTTCTCTGATCCTTAACCTTACTAATTATGTGCTTTGTTTTCATTACGAATACCATTTAAACATCACAAACTCCTTTTACTCCTTCATTTCCAATGTCATGCAGCATATGTGTGCAAACGCCCCACTGTTAGTTCTTCTTCAAAGCATCCCCTGCTCCAGCTTTGGTCACATTGAACCAGTAACTTTCTCTTGCACTCATCAGATAAAAGAAGAACCATTGGATCAGGGAGAAAACCATAGCAGGCTGACTGTCCGTAAGGGGACATAGGGACCCCTTCTCATTATTTTCCTGCTTGATGTAGGGATAACCAAAGCCTCAGTCTGCTGCAGTACCTTTGCTGTCTTTTCAAGCAGAAATACAGCCAGCCCTCCCGAGCTTTGCAGGAAGTGAAGGAGCTAACTACATGGCCAATTTGCATGCACCCATGTAGCATGCAGTCTTTCAAGCTTCGAGGATAATTTGTTGAAACAAATGCCTGCCATTTTCTATATCATAAATATAATATTTAATCTGCACTAGTTGCTCAAGACAAATTTTATTGTGTACTTTCGTTATACAAGCTTTTAATAGGCTGTGGCGGAGAGTTGTACGCAGTACTTAATGCATGCTCTGATGTGTGTAAAATCTAAGATCAGGGAACACAGTGTATATTTATAGCAGTGTCTGGGAGATAATATGTAATGAATATATTATACCACATCCACACCGAAGGCAGAGTTAAGGATGCGCATGAATCCTGGAATGTGGCATTTCCTAACTTCCGTGTGCTTAACCGTACAACCTTAACATTCCCTGAACATCCTCCAATGGAATATCTATCAGCCCACATAATCAGCTTGCAAGTTACTCCCACAGAGAAAGATATTTCAGATTGTCCTCTTCCAAGAGACATTAATTAATGCATTTTCATTTTGAAATGCACTACTTTCCAGCCAACACGTCCTGCTGAAGATTAAAAAGCTTTAAATCTTCACGGAGTAATGCTCCCCAGGAAGGTTAGAAAAATACTATCTGCAACCCTTTTCCTAGGGGCTTCTCTGTTTTGCCCTTGTACTAAAGTTGTTATGCACAGCTTGAATTCTGGGAAGACATGATATTGTGGAAATACAAGTAATTATACTATTCTCTCTCATTTTTGCCAACTATTATTTTCATTTTTCCTCTTCTTTTCACTTTTTTTTCCCAGCTGTTTTTATCTGCTGCAAAGATCACTTGCAGGTTATTACTTACAGAGAAAATGCCAGCTGAAAATTGGTGATAGATTGGTGAAATGTAAATGATTGCATATTAGGGGGCCCAAATTACAAAATAGCTATTCAGGTAACCTATTTACTCTCAGTTCTTGCATGCTGGGCGATTCTCAAGTATTTTAAAGGTTTTGTGCAGATTCCCTCTATGAAATTACACCTATAGCGCACTGTTCTTTATTAAAAGCGATAGAATATATAGACATGAAAAAATGTAGCGTCCCTGGTAAAGCTAGCAAGCAATTTTGAGTGGCACTGCAGATCTTGTAATAAAAGCTTACAACTGAGAAATTACAGTTGGATGTTAGTTCCTGAGTCAAATACAGCCCTGGAATAACCAAAGACAGATCCATTAGTTTCTAACACCTAGCCCACAAAGCAGACCAAGAAGGCTGGTATGTACATTCATATAGTTATATTTTATGTTATGAATGGATCGGGTTTTATAGATTTATTTATGATTACGTAGTTCTTTGAAACAGAAAAATCAGTTACCAGTGCAGTTTAGATTTTAGCTAAGCAATAAAAATCATAAAAGAACATTGTGTTGCCTTTTAATTGTTCTTTATCTAATAAAGGGAGTGCATTGCTGAAACCCTCTGTTTTCAGAAAAAATGGCACTGGGGAGGATATAGTAAATGAAATTATGAACTAGCTTTATTTTTATGCTCAGTATTTATAGGTAAAAATGGCTTCAGCAAAAGAAGTTCAGCTGAGAAATTTTAATGTACACAAGTCTGTGGGCCAAAATGGGATCCAGGGACTTACACACCAGATGAATTTGGCCACCTGTGTTCATAAAGCTTCCAAACCCTAACAAATACAAGTATGTAGTTAATTAAAGATTGAATATTGCAAGTTGTAGTGGCCTTAAAAGCAGCTCTTGACACTTGATGTAGCAGGCTGCCTGTATTAACTGTCCATGCTGCTTTGTCTGTGCAAAGGTATCCGTGATGCTCAGCTGGGCAGAGAGGAATGTCATGGAATGGGGACATGCAGCTCAGCCAGGGTATGTCAAACAAACATCATCTGCTGTCACAGATGATACGATGTCAGGCTTCTAGCATGAGGTCATCAAAGCTTACCATTAGCAGCCTGGCTGTGCTCAGGATACTGTTTCAAATGAGTTAAGCTATTTGACAGCACTTGTGAGACCATTGAATGAAATGGGGCTGGCACAGACCAGGATTGAAGAGGCAGGAACCGGGCAGTTAAGGTTTCTACCCTTTTTTGTCAGAAAACCTATCATAATGTCCGGTACGATTATTTATCCTGAAGGACATTTTTTTTCTCTTGCTTAAAGTGTTGGGTGTTATTGGTGGGGAGTACCCATTGATAAGACATCTCCTATAATTGCCCAGAGAAATTCCTCAGGGGAAAAACTATCCTCAGATGTTCTGAGCATCATGTTTGCATTTTCCTCTAAAGATGAATGTGTGTGATTGTTTTAAAAGGATTAAATTGATATCCTTTGATGTATCTTTACCAGGTTTTATGAATGCTTTGACCAAACAGTGCGGGTGATAAATTCATTACGGGTGATAAACTCATTATAGTGATAAACCTGGTACGGGTGATAAACTCATTACAGAAGAGGCCTGGTATGGTGAGGCTGACACAAGGTTTTCTATCACTGTCAGCAAAATTGCAAACTATAAAACTTCCTCTCTCACATAAATGATGGCCTTGGCACACTCCCCTCTTCCATCTCCCCCTTTCAAAGAGTGAGCTTAGGCACTAGCATAGTTTCAGCTATTATCTTCAGTCCCACAACTCACAAATCCCTACCTGTTCTTGTTAACCAGTCCAGGTTCTCAGCTGGTTTCTCACATTTCCTCGCTCTCACCTAAATTCCAGAGTCAGATCAGGGATTCCTGTCATCCCTCCCTGCCCCAGCCCTGCCCTTCTCACAAATATCCCCACTGCCCCTCCTTACATGCTCTGTCTGGGGGAGAACTTTCCTTCCTCTGAGCTTCCTTATGGAAGCACTGTTTGGTCCCACAACCATGCCCACCTTGTTCAGGGCAACATCTTACTTCTGCTACAGTATTAATCTTTGCCCAGAAAAGAACCACGTACCCTCTTGAGATCCTTTACTCAAGATGCATTTGTCCTCTATCCTGGCAAGAAATTGCCCCTTGTAATGACCTGGTTGAATGTAAAAATGAATTTATTGCAACACAGCTTTTGCTATGGAGTCTTCAAAAATTTCTCACCTCCTAGTCATAAAGATCATTGCCTCCATCTCTCCAAGCACTTGTAAGATGACATGAGAAGGACACATACTGCAAGGAAGGTCATGTGAAGGGGTAAAAGTCATTACATAAATCTGCATCCGGAAAACGTATTACTTAAAAACACTTGGAAAACAAAGCCTTTGTAGATGGGACACCTCTACAGACTGGACAGTTAAGTGGCCTGCTTGACTAATGAGTTAAGCATTTGTAGCTGGTGTCCTCAGCTGAATCCAAGTCTCATGTTCATTTCTATTCTTGATGTCTTTGCTTGTCTGAGGCATAGATGCTTCCCTGGTTCCTAGCTCTTGGACTTCAGACCAGATATTTACTAGGGTGTACAAGCAATTCTTGAAATTCTTGAATCTTGAAAAAACCTACAGTCAACTGAAATCCAAATCTTTTAGCAGCTGTAGACTGCTGTGTGTCTCTAACAGAGATAACAGAAGATACTCAGACTAGTAAATGAACCATTATATTTGATAGCAAACATACACCGTGTGGGAACTATCACTTGGTAACATGACAGCAGTATATTCAAACAGGATTAAGGAAGTAAGACCGTGATGATTTTGTTTTAGCGCCAAGGTGATTTTTCTGAGGAATAGTTAAGTGATAGCTGAACGGGTCACTGCCACACAAGAACTTTCCCCTGGTTCAGTGTGTTGAGCTGTTTTCTGTTAAATTAGTGAATTGAATCAACTCAGTAAAAGGTCTTACAGATAACAGAAATAGCACAAAGGAGGGGTGGCAGCCCACCTTTCAGCATGACCACAGGACATGGAGGGCTGCAGGCACTGGGTCATGGGGAGCAGGCAGCCCCTTTCAGCAGCTCTCAGTACTGTTGAATCAGGCACCAAGGCACAATGTGGAAATTTAGGTAGAGAAATCTAAAGAGAAAAATGCTTCAGTCAACCAGGCCTCGCTACAGGGCATTATTTGGTCTCAGGATGTTTCATGTCTAAACATTTTCATCTGAATTATTAATTTTATGGTGATATTGCAACAACATTCACAATGAGGATCCTGCTATACAATATATTGTACAAATTCAGGGTGACTATCTCTGTTGTAGACGGCCTCAGCCCAAAGCCGTCAGTATGCAAATCCATGTATATGGGAGTGCAGCATCCATATATCTTTATATGCATCACTCCAAGCTTAGAGTTGAATTCTTACAATAAATTTGAATTTCAAAAAGGAGAAGAAAATAGCACTTGTAATGGTATGGCCAGCTGGTGACTGTTTCATAACAAGGCCTTTTTTCCCTCTCTTTTAAATATAATTTGCTGGAACTTTACTTAGAGATGCAACAAATTAGCAGCTATTCATTTTATAATGAAGAAGGCCTCATGTAAATCTAAGCTGTGAATAGGCAATCAGAATTTATTTGGACATAAAGGGTTATTTACCAGGCTAATATTTCAATATTGAACTCCATACTGCTATCAGTACCATCATAGACCATTTTATACAGTTATTTTAAGTTCTTATGTCATTACATTGCCCCTGTTTGATTCTACACAGTACCTGTAGCTATTACTAACTCCTACATGAAATACTACTAGAAAAAGACAAAATGGTTCTTCTTTGGATAATATATAAATTTAACTCTTCTCCCCTCAGGTCTGAATAAGCATTAAAATGGAAGCTTTTATTCTCCTGGAACAAAGTCAGTTCTGGGGATTCAACAATATGATTACATGCAGGCTTTACATAAGTTCAAACAATGACAATTAAGAACACCATATAATCCAGCATGGGTTCATTTAAAGTAACTACAAAATAAGCACGACGACATCAGTTCAAACTCCTTAAACCGTATGCCTGCTAACACCCAAATAATTTTGTACTTCAGTTCCATCAGTTAATCTTTAGGTGTGTCACCAATAGCTCATTGCAATGATGTTTTCCGGTATGCCCAGAAAATGTTTCCCATTTGGCAGGGTACTGGTGATGCTGGTTGGTAAAACAAAGGGCTGAGGCTGGTGGATTGAGGGTTTTTGTTATTGCTGTGCCTTTTCTTTGCCCCTGAGCTTCTTTCTCTGTGCAAGTAGCCCTATTGTCTTGAAGAAAGGGTGGCCAATTAGATGGGCCATGGCTGAGGTTTTTGCAGTGGTTTTGGTTGCAATGTGTGTGACTGCAGAGCACATGGGCAGCAGGGACAGCAGGTCTGCCATCCTGCAAGCACCTTGGCTGTGCACACCCAGTCTGCTAGGAAAGCAGGTATCCAGAATTCTGGAGAATGATGTAAAGCCTTCAAAATCTGGAAGGGAGCAGGGAGCTTTTAATTACAATCTCTTCCTCATGTCATAAAGATGTGATGGGGGGAGTGGAGGGGGATGGGGATGCATGGGAATTTAGATGCATGGGAGCCCAAGAGCCTTTACAGTGCCTGCGTGCATTCTTTCCTCTCTAACGGTCATCTGTGCCTAATAAATCAGTGACACTGTCTGCAAAGGTATGTAACTGCCTAGTTTTTGATAAGTAACATTTGAAATCCAAATTCTCAGTTTGGATTAGGTGCCTAAAAGGGACCTATGCCTATGACCAATGTAGGCATCTAAAAATTAGCTATCAAAGTGTGAACTAATCACACAAAGCTTGTTTAAATCATTGTAGAAAAACTGATATTCCCCAAGGTTAGGAAACATGTGTCCATCTAAATCTGACAAATCTCTGGAAGAAAACTTTTCTCTCCAGTGCCTACAAATAAAGTCTTTTGCTACTAGCTCATGGGGGGATGAAGAAGATATGTCCCTTTTCCCCTCTGGGGGTTCTGTGTAACAGGTTCCTCCCCACCCTCTGAAAGGCCCAGCACACTTCAGTTGAAGACACAGCGCTCTGGATCATTAGCCTGGCTGGTAATAGCATGGCCCCAGTAACAGAGCTCCAATGACTGGTGGATTTTTCCTTCACAAGTATTTCTGTCAGTCTGAACAGCTCTGCATTTGCCTCCTTCTGTTTATCTCCCAGCTGTGGTTGTAGTTTAGCATGTGGTTCTCCATACTGGTCTTCCATGGCAAAATGATTATTATAATGGTGCTGGAGTCACCAGGGAGAACCTACGTGGGTATCTGGTCATGCATTTTCTTAGCAAGCTATATACATTGCGTGGGCATGTAACACGTCCACGTAAGCAGCAGTCTTACTTCCTACTTGCTTTAATTACTATATAAATTAACTGTGAACACAAAGCAATATCTTCAAGCAACCAATGTACCAGATCTGAGAAAATATTCAGAAAGTATGAAGAAAGTGAAAACATGTTGAATGTGTGCTTAAGTGTTTTGCCACTTTTGCTGAGACTGATTTTTCACAGCTACGGGTATATATCACTCTCATTCATCACCCTGCCCTCGCCTGGGGACTCAGGGTCCTCCAGAATAAGAATAAGAACCCTAAATCCCTGTCAGCCAGCCGAAGCCATGCACCGTGCCACAAATCTCCTACATCCCCAAAGGTGGCCTCAATTTTAATAAATCTTTAGTAATGTATCTTCTGTATCTCAAACACATAAAGGTCAGACAGTGCTATTCTGACTGACCCTGACCCGTAGCTGTTCCCTCTGTGACTGCAGCAGGGCTGCTTGGGGAGTCATATACAGCAGCTGTAGCCGGGAAAGGCACAGCCTGATGGTTCCAGACCAGGCAGTCCTGCTGGTGCCAGGCAGCGGTGGTCGCCTCTTCAGCCACATCTGATTTGCAGTGCCCAGGGGAGAGGAGACAACTTGCCTGCAGGGTCTGGTGCAGCCCTGGCAGCATGCTGCTAGCAGAGGCTGCCTGCAGGTTTGATAGAGCTGCCTCTCTTTTAGCCAGAGCTTCTTTACGCCATTGTTTCCAGGCTCCCCCTCGGTGATTTTCTTGTTTGGTTTTAACATTTTAATTTTGCCAAAACGTTAAGGCAGCGCTTCACCTGATGACCGGGTGTAACAGCACCACTGTGAATGAGGAAAATAAAAAAGGTGCTTAGCTCAGCTGAACTCCCTCTCTTGCTGCCGTAAAATTAATTGTTATCATTATCTAGCTGCTTTCTGGAGACCATCAACTTACCTGCTACACAAACTGTAATGGCAGTAACAGCAGCTGGACCTGACACACAGCCTTGCCCTTGGTGTATTAAATCATTCTGATGTAATGTCTAACAAACCACATGACTCACCTATTAAACCTTTTCAGGGGCATGTGCTCTGGCAGTCGGAGAGTGCTTGTAATGAGGCCAAACTCACAGAGGATAAAAGGAACATATTATGAAAACAAGCTATTGAAGGCGTGCATGCTAATTTGAGCAAGTGCATTTGGACATGTAAGAGCTTTGCTCTTTCTGTGCAAAATGTTTCCAATTTCTTATTTCCCATTGCAAAGCTGATTGAGTCAGCAGCAGCTTGCCACTTGCATTCCAGGTGGCATGATATGTCTCCTTGTGCACTAACTCATATAGGTCATTAATATGCTAAATAAGTTGTAGCCAATTGGCTCCCATGGTGACAGCTCCAAAAGCTTCATGAATAATCAATGGAGCACCTGGAGGCATGAAATTTTCATACAAAGAGTTTCTAGAGTTTTGCATTAAGCTCTGAGCAGGGACAGACAAGTGATAGACATGACTGGCACTTTGAGGAGTTTCAAAAATAAGAAGTGTTATTTTAAAAGAAAATAGAAATCGTATTAAAATAAGAACGAATCTGAAACTCCATCTCCTGGAGCATTTCTGAGAAAGGTGTCTGAATTGATTCCCTTGCCATCTTTAGGACAGAAGCATGTTTCAGAGTCGGTGGGGGGCAGGTGGGAATACTTCAGCTACTCTATATTGTCTGCAGTAAACATCACAGAACGGTAAGGATTCACTGATAAAATTAAATGGTTCCATCTTTAGAAAATTAATAAATGGTTACTGTTTTACCTACTTTCTCTGCAAAAATTGATACCCCTATAGATTTTAGGAGTAAAAATCACGTAACCTGAATGACACTGGCAAGCATTATAAGCAAGATGTCAGCTCACCCTTTTCAAAGCAGGTGTCTTTCTGATATTGTTCCCTTTTTAAGTACGAATGTATTATCTCATAGGCCCTTTCAGACAATTTCATTACTGAAACAAGCAGACCACAGGCAGGAGACGCTTCACTATTTGATAGAGCAGACCAGGAAGTTAGTTAAGCTTCCCCTAGAGACTACGCAGATGACAGGTGTGGTCCTGCCTCATGCTTTCCCCAAATAAGCCTGTGCCTCACATGTTCCCAGCGCTGGGGCAGAAGAAACTGGAGATGTGCTGGCGAGTCAGTATGTCTATAATGATAGTTGTAAGAAGTAAGGCAGCTCCAGTATTTCCTCTTCCACATGGGGCTGTTGGGTACCAGAGGTTCTCTTGCAAAAGCCTAGTGCTGGAGGAGCTGTGGGACCCTGCCTTTTCAAAGCTTTTCCCTACTCTCCAGTTCTTTGTTGTGAGCATTGACTTCTCATGTAGATGCACTGGGAGGAGCAAAGTGCCAGTACTTCATCTCTGCTCGACATAATTTTCACACAACTGCTGAGAAGACAGCAATGGCCCCAGCCGCTGCTTCTGGCATTACTACGGGCAGTTTTCCAATCCCTTCCTACAGAGCCTACAAATTAAATGTACTTCAGTCTCAGCTATGTTTAGGATGTTTCAGATGGGATCCTTGGGAAAATATTGGTGCTCTTTGACATCCATTCTGATATAATGTCAGTCTGGGTCATCAGTAAAAGGGTTGGAGAGTTCAGGCTGCACAAACACCATGAACATCATCATGAAGACCTCATGTACCAAGAGATTTGCTGGTGAGGAGAATGTACAGATGTTGGAGCTAATCAAAACTGGCACAGCTAGTGTTGGCTGTGTAACTTAGAAATCTCCTTTTTTCTGCCTTGAACATTTCTATAAGCAGGAAAAAGAGTATATATTACCAACATGGTTCCACATAACAGAAGGCAGCCCTTACTTTGGGATTACTAGAGTCTGTCCTCACCAGAACATCACAAAACTTGCTAAAATCTTTCTTTGCTGTTTGTTTTATCTGTGACATACTGTGAGGGTATAATACTAGAGAGGCAACCTATAGGGTTACTAGAAGGTAACATGTAACTGGAAGGTGACATGTAAAAACTTGTAATGAGTTTCAACAGTTGTTTCCACCCACCACCCACTGCCTGCTCACCCTCCCCCCCCCCCCCCCCCCCCCCCTAAGGTTTAACTGAAGCCTACAGAGCTCTTGTGCATTTCTGTGCCCACACAGCAGCACTCTGCAACAATTGTGCTGTCTGACATGGGAATGCAGTGACCGGCAAGGGTTGACCTAAGTCAAGCATTAAAAAGGGATGCACAAAAGAAAGTGCAAGGTCCTTTACAAGGTATTAGCAGGTTTTTAATATTTTCTAAAGCAACAGAACTACATATTCTCATTTTTCACTATTAACTTGATAATGAATAACTTACATTATTCTTGCTTTGTACACTGTTGTTCTCTTAAATATGTTGCATTATATGCTCTGGCATACCAAAAAAATCCCCCCTAAAAAGTGGACACACACTCACATGCACACATACCACTCTACCATACAATTTTCTTTTGAGATCAACATCAGTTAAAAAACATTGATATCTTGGCTTAGACACAAATACCCTGAAGTCTTCTAGCACTTTCATTCACAAAGGAACAAAGCAAGGGGTTTTCCCTTCAGGAGAAACTTAAAACATCCACCATCAGTAATGGCATTGGCTTCTGAGGGAAATGTATCTCTTGTTGGAGGGGAAGTAATTGCTATCAAAGAGCCATAAAGGAAGGAATACTCTTTATAGACTACAATAATTAAAAAAAAATACTTTGACTTCCTTACTCTTGGATGGATGCTCTCCACCAAGACATGTTAGAAAGGTGGCCCTCAACAGCTCGGCTCCATAGGCTGTGAGAGTCCACTCAAGTCCTCCAGAGACAGTGATTGCCAAGGCAGAGCCCTCCTGCCAGCTGCTAGACTCTGTTCTGAAGACAGTGAAAGAGTCTGGTGAAAAGTACTAATTTAAATGGTGTCCACACTATCTTATTGCAAAATTTCTCCACACGGCATTGTATGGCACTGTAGATATACCTTGTGCCTACATCTTAGGTGAAGAGAGCTTGAGGCAGGTGTGGACTGGGCAGGATCACATCACCTTCCACCTGCCTTCACAAAAGGTGTGATTAATATTATGCACCCTCAATGATGAGGTCTCATGAGAGCTAAGGGGTATGGCTGATAAGTCACAGGGTCTCTACAACTCTTTTGACTTTGGCCACGATGGAGTTAATTCTCTTCATAGTAGCTTGTATGGCGCGATGTTTTGCATTTGTGACAAAATCGGTGTTGATAACACAGGAATGCTTTAGATATTGCTGAGCAGTGCTTGCACAGCATCAAGGACTTTTCTGTTCTTCAGGTTGCCCCAGCAGTGAGTAGGCTGGGGGGCACAAGGAGCTGGGAGGTGACACAGCCAGGACAGCTGACCCCAAGTGACCCAAGGGATATCCCATACCATATGACATCACACTCAGCATATAAAGTTGGGGGAAGATGCAGGAAGTGGGGGGGGACATTCGGAATTATGGCATTTATCTTCCTAAGTCACCGTTATGTGTAACGCAGCCATGCTCTCCTGGAGATGGCTGAACACCTGCCTGCTGATGGGAAGTAGTGAATGAATTCCTTATTTTGCTTTGTTTGCGTGTGTGGCTTTTTGTTTACCTATTAAATCACCTTTTCACACTTCTGCCCTTCTGATTCTCTCCCTTATTCTTCCAGGGGGCAGTCAGTGGGCAGCTGTGTGGGACTGAGCTGCCTGCCAGAGTTAAACCACAACATCACCATGTCTCAGGAACGTTGTAGGTGACATTGGAAACCTCATGAGTCAAACGATGGTAGAATTTTTTTTTTTTCCTCCTGGATTGAAGTCCTCAGTTTTCCAGAGATCAGTATAGAGGAGACAATACTTAGAAAGATTTCTTCTCTCACATCTTCCTGCAGGTTTGTCTATGTAGGATTTTCTTTTCTCCAGTTTGCTTGCAGAGTTCTATGCCCCAGATTCATTAAGCTTTGCAGCTCTGTTACCACAACACACATTTTGAATCACACATTGATTATCTGTTTAAGAAATGAAATGCCACACTAAATATAAATATCTTTCCATTTGAAAATAAAGTGCACAACTTAAAGCAGGGATAATCAATACTTGCAATGACTGATGGAAAATCAGGGAAGTGGTGAAATTCATGTATGGCTTGTTATGGCTTCTGTACACATTAAGGCTTACAAATATGTTACATGGAATAACATCTATAAAGTGTTCTCGCTTCTGTTTAAACTTAAAATCTACACTGTGTGAAAGAATCTTACATGAGATAATTACTAACTGGGATAAAAGCATGACTGACATTTTGAACATGCATTTTTCTAAATTCTGTTAAGAGTCGTTTGTAGTATCTAAGCAGCTATAAAACAGATTGGTGGCATCTCTTTTGACATTTTCTGCGTGCAAGCCCTCTGTGCTATACAAACATTGCAACTACTTGTGGTGGTTTAATGCCTTCCTGGATCACAGCTGAAAACTTGTCCTCATCAAAAAGGACAGAAATGCCATTGAATTTTGTTACACCAGAATTTGTTATATATTTGTAAAACCTCCTCTGATCCAATGTTCAGTATAACTCTGAAGATAACTGTGGTGGTAATTAATCTGTCAATGTGACTGGTATTTTTAAAAGATATCTGAGTAGAAGAATTATCTTCCACACAAGAACAGCAGAGAATATTAAGTCAGGATCTCCTGTGCTCTGCCAGGTTTGAGTCTTGGAATCGCCTTGGATTACAGAAGGTGCAATTACTGCCTTGTGTACTGGAGCTGGGACTTGGCTGGGTCTGCACTGTGACTCTGCAGCAGGATGAGGGCCAGCCATTCCCACCCAGGAGCCAGGAGGCACTCCAGCAAGTTCACTAACCTAAATGAGCAGAAGATCAAGGCAGCACAACAGTGTAGAAGTAAACAATATGGATCAACAGTTGTGAAGACTGATGTACCGCCAATGACTTTGTCACTAGGTCTGTGACTCATTTTCCCTGCTATAAATCCCTTTATAAATTGCTTTATCCCTTTTAAAGCCCGGAGAGTTTTGGATAAAAAATGTAGAAGAGGTAAAATATTAATCTTTATAGTTTATGTGATGCAGGAATGCTTTTTATCTTGATGGCAAATATGCTGTGTCCACTGGCTTTCACTGTCCCCATTGTTCCTCTTGGATCACTATTTAGACAGAGGCATGTAAGAAAAGAAAGTGTTACAAACCTGTAACTGCTTTGTCTAAATTACATTTTAACTGAATTGAAAGAGAATCTGTCATGAAATAAAACATATCTGGCTGTCACAGGGGGATTGGCCTGCACAGTCATCATGTTTCATCATGAGGCTACCAAACACCACAGCTAACACATAAGGTTGGAAGAGTTTTTCCCCCTTTACATTGAAGACAAGCTTCCCAAGGTGCAAATCAGGATTCTGGGGTCTCCCTGTGGCCAAAGGCTTCAGAGATTGCTGTCCAATTCCAGTAAAAGAAATATCCTAGATCCATAGATCTTTTCAGTAATTACTTGGCTGACTTTGTAGGTTCACCCGAGTAAGAAAACCCACAGGCATATTTTATATTATGAAGGGTAAGACATTACAAAACTGGTGAAACCACATAGTCTCTATTCTCAAGCAGCCTCAAGCCATCAAGCACATCTTAGTTTACCAGGTAGTGTCTAGCTTTGACACGTTTCATTTTGATTAGAACCTCTCCTGACTTGGAGCAGGTTTCTACTTTCAGCTAGCACAATCATTGCTGGAGGTTTAATGTCTGCCAAGTACTGCTTTTGTGAGGTTAGCAAAAAAATATTGCATTTTGCATTCATTTGCACATTGTAAAGCATGTTTTTATAGCCATTTCACAGACCCAATCCCATGAACAACTGTGGAATTTCATAGAGCTAACAACTGTGAACCTCATGGCTGTGGAAGTATATGGGGAACAGAGGTGGAATGGGTATTGGTTACTTTGAGGTGGTCACTGTCGGATGTACAAATGCAATGTGCATGTCGACATCTGAGATATGTTTCTTAGGTTCCCTTTAAATTAATGGAAGAAAAATAAGTATTTCAACGAATCAGTTCATTTGATCCACTGTAGGTATACGCTTAAGGATGTCAGTCATTAAACAAGGAATTAATTCCTTTCTATTGCCTCAAAAGTGGCTAAGGGTGAATAGGTAAGATGTAGAAGTCTAACCTGTAAACATCTACACATGGGGAGATGAATCCTGCATGAAAACTGCAGAGTCCATCACATCTTGTTAATCAAATTCACAGAAAGATCACTGTGAGATGCGGATATTTAGATGATATAAGTACACTATTTACAAGGTGGTTTCAAAACATCATCTTTCTTAATTGCTTAGGTAATCATAGTAATGCTATGTTTTATTGTGATCTTTTCAAACATCACTGTAAATTATTGTGAAGCAATATTTAAGCTCCTCATAGCTATAGCAATTAAGTCAAGTAGAATTCTAAATTATAGAGCTACATTTACAAAAATTGACAAGAATATTCTAGAGCTTTGTCTACAGTACAGATTATTCCTGGATGTCATCTTATTCAATGACATAAATACTGTTTTGCCACCGTCATGTAAAAAATCTTAGATATGCTTATCTAAGACTAAGTATTGTGTCAGTTGTTTGTTTATCATCATTGACTGTTACAGTAAATGCTATTTAAAGTCTACTAATTCTGGAAAGTATTTAATCTCCTAAGCTTCAAAGGGTAAATAATGTTCAATAAGAGGCATTAGACATCCCTACCCTGTTAGCAACTTCTCTCAGAAGCTCTTACTTGAATATTTATTATTTTTTTAATTACATTCATATCTGAAACGGGAGGAAATGGACTAGATCAGTGGAAGGACACTGTACAATATTGAACTGCTTCGTTTCAGTCTGACAGTTTGCATGTAGAACTTCAGCACATCCTAGGCTTCAGAAATCAAAGCAATTGCAGCCTGCCATCTGATTTGAGCAAACTACAATCTACATTTGTAATGGTCTTCCGTCACTATTCATCTTCAAGACACATGATAGGTCAGGAAGACAACATTTTTCAATACTGTGTTTTCCAAATTTGGTCCTCTGCCTTATCAGTAATTGTTGCTACCTCTAAGCAGTAGACACAGGTCTGTTGTGCACAAGTTGCTTTTTTTGCACATGGAAATGGAGACCACCACAAACCCCTGTGCAGAAGGCCAGTTGGCTGTCAGCTGCCTGCAGACAGATGGCCCCTCCATTCCCTCACCTTGTTATGAGGAAGAACCGTGTGTCAGCTCTAAATAGACTGGTGCAGTGCATGGCCACAGCTGGAGGAGCCACTGGAAGCAGTTGAGGTTCCAGGAGCTGCCCCCCATGCCGGGGCTGGGGGTCTGCTGCACTGGTGTCCAGCCTGGGAGAGCAGCTGTGGGGGCTGTTTCTCAGCCCCACTGCCCGCTCCCCGGCCGCCTGCACATGAATACCTGGTCCTTCAACCTGGGCTTAGCTGCCTTGAAGCCATTTCATTACATTTTGTGTGTCAAACAGTGATTTGTTACCTGTAAGAATAACTGGGGCCATTTTGTCAACATTTCCAAAACCTCATATACATTTTTGTCAGATTCTATAGAATCTTCTGTCAGTACGTTATCAATATGTTACCGAGGTTACTGTCTCATCCTTCGGTGCAAAATTGTTGCACATTATCATATTGTTGCATGTTCTCCTGACCCAGCTGTGAATTCAGGCCTTCCTCATTTTCTCTCAGGGTTTCCAAAAATGCAGTTATTGCTACCCTATATGATCTGAGTATGCCATGATAACTGTTGCCTTGTACAATAAAGGATGTTATTAGTCTTGTTTTACAGAGTGAGGAAGCAAGTCATGGAGATTGGAGCACAAGGTTTATAGGAATTTTGGCCTCCAGGGATGGTGAGGACCTGAGTTATTTTCCCAGCAGGTTTAGTGTGACATAGAAGAATTCCACATGTTCAAAGCACAGCTCCTGTTGACTTTAGTTCCAGGTCTGAGAGCACACTAGCCCACAAATCAGGGACCCAGGAGGAATACACAGTTGTGATCACTATGACTTACGGGGTAAAGACTTACAAACATGATGTTTCTCCCATCAAGCTGTCTCAGGGGAGGAGGAAGCTGGGGTGGTGGATCCTTGTCCAGACCAGGACAACCACTACAGCAACAGGTCAGCCAAAAGAAATGGTCAACATGATCTGAACCAGTGATGATACCAGTCCCAAAATAAACGCAGCACAGTACCATCAACTGCCACCTTATGCTCAGCTTTCTGGTCAAGGGCTCATTAAGGCCACTTGGGAACCAGAGACAGGAAGGGGTTTATTACCACACCAAACACCTGCTCCCCAGATGATTTGCTCTCCCTGGGGTCTTGCATGTGGCCTTGGCAGACGTGACCCCATCCCTTAGAGGACCCAGCAAGGCAAAATTATTGCGAGGTCTCTGAAACCTTCTTCTTTCTTTGTTCTGTCATGCAATGCCTGCTCTCACCGCAGGCCCTCTCCCCCCTGCTCGTCCCCCAGGACTCTGATCTCAGCATGTATGGCCTCACCTCCTGGGCCTGGCTGGGAAGGGGGAGGATGCTGCCAGGCAGGGGAGGCGGGTCCCTGCCTGCTTGCAGCCCTCTGCATCTTTCCTGGCCAGAGAGGAGAGGCCAGTCAGGAAGTGTTGCCCTTGCCATGCCAAAGACGAGCAAGCTGGAGACCACAGTGAAACAGGTCTCGACTCCCACATGGTGAGCCAGTTCCACTGAGCGCTGCAAAATGGTTTGAGTTAGAAAAAATAGATAATGTAAAGCTTTTTTTCATCAGCATTTTCCTATCCAGCAATACTTGTATTTCTGTTAGAAGGGGAATATATTCCACCTTTTAATAAAGAGGGCTTATAGCCAGCCTTTTCTCAGCAAGAGCTGTGGGGTGGTACATGTGCATAGCCCCACGCTTGTGCAGGGGGAGCCCACAGTAGCACAGAAACATGTTTTGTTCACCATTAAAGCAGCCTGGTTAAGCATGCTGAATGAAGGTATCATTTTCAGAAATATTTGGCTCCAGATCTTAACTGACCTGAAAGTTTTACAGGCTTTTAGGATTTGCAGATATTTGATTTGCCTCTCACAGTGACAGTGAAGGTCACTTTTGTTTTACAAAGATGGCCTCTTTGTCAAATTTTTGAATCATGGTAGTGTAAAAGATGCTCATCAGAGATTTTCAGCATGGAGAACACAATGCATTTCCCCCCAGCCTTGCTCTCAGAAATGACTAAAGTCTGCTGTGATATTCACTCCTCCCTTACCTTGCCCCTTTCCAATAGAACAACCTACTGGAGTTTACCATTCTCTGTGCTTGATGCGAACTCTCAAACAACCCTAAAATAGACATCACTATTCACAGCCATTATATCCAAGGCAGCTTACTCTAGTGATGATTAAGTACCCATTCTCCTTACACCCACAGATACACACCTGCCACTAGTGACTCTTACAAACCGTGCGACATGTTCCTGTGGGCAGCACCATAATTATTTCCCTCAGTTTCCTCTCGTATTGCCTTAGAAAACTTGCCAATATAATCAGTTATGGCTGAGTTGGAAGTCTGCTGATTTGGAAGGAAAGAGCTTGTTAAAGGTTCTTTTAAGAGATCAGGCGCGCTGCACGTGCAGAGTTAGAATTAATGGCATCTGTGCTGAGGTGTGCAGTAGCCGTGATAGCTGTGACAGATGTAACACGGCTGCAGATTACACAGTGTTACAGTCACCCCACATCACGTGCCTGGGGTGTGTGTCATCCTCAGCAAGCGTTATCTGTAGGCAGAAAAAGAGCTGGTGCTAAGCCTGCCCCAGCAGTCGCGTTGGGCAGATAGAATTGAGAACCACACCTACGGTAATACAGTTTTCTAGCAAAGTCTAGTTTACATTACAAGGAAGTAAAAACCTCCAACATTTCTTTAATATTTAGCAGTTGCCTTGAACTTCTCTGAGCACAGTGACTTCAGTGATTTTCTGGACTGACAAAGTATATTTAGTCTGGAGCTCATTACAGAGCCGGGCTGTGTCAGAAACAAAGAAGTGGCTTTATGTAAAGACTTGAAAGAAGAGAGGGCAGAGGGTTTGTAAGCCAGCTCAAGAAAGGCATTCAATGCAAAAGGGCCACAGAAGAAGAAGCTGTGGAGACAGTTGCAAGAGAATTTAGCACATAAAAATACGTGCGACGCTACACAGAGCATGTGTATGTAATATTCATAAGACTGTCTTTCAGACGCACTCTTTCTCTAGATTTTGAAGCTGTCTGAAACCTGCAGACTTTCAAACCACTTAAATATAATAAAGCCTGCACTGATTATATCATGATTGCTGACATTTGGTGTCTGTCAGTCTGAAATAACTTTTCCTCCTCGCTATAATTTCCCCTAAAAAGCAAAGCAGAGTCAGTGATTTTCCACAAAGCTTTCTCCAAACAACTCCTGCCTGAATGCCTTGGTGGCTTCTTTCTGAGGTCAAACACTATTGTCCAAAAGCTTTTATTTTCTCCCCACTTTTACTGCATTTGTTTGTCTGGTACTTCTGTGTCTGATGCTCTTGACTGACAAACTGGAGTGCTACCTATGTATAAAAGAATGTTATTAAAAAATCTTAAAAAGATCCTATTAATATTTTATTAGCATTTCTTTTCTTCCTGAGACTGAATGACAGCTTACCCAAGATAGCTGATTTTAATTATTTTTTCAACCTGTATTCCTCTTGTCACTGTCTCTTCCAGCATCAATCCAGTCTGGATGTTTTTCTTTATTATTACCATAAGGCCTCAGCAGCCTATAATTACTCTAAAGAATTTCTTATCTTTTATTTCTGAAGCTTAGATTTTCCCTTTTTTTCATTTTCTTTTTTCTTTTTGAAATATATTTGGGTAAGATCTGTAATTAACCTTGCAGCTGTTGATAGTCTGCTCGATTCTGTAACTATTACACTCCACGTAGCTTCTTTCTGTCCCCACCCCCTCTTTTCCTGCTCAACTGTTCGTGAAGGGCTGGTTACAGTAATGATATTCCTGTCTTCAAAGCCATGAACAAAATGTATACAACAAATTCCTTTGGGGATTGCTTTGCAGAATCCATTTTTAATGCTAAGATGATTAAAAGTCCCACTCTTAATAGCACACAGTGCACATTTCCAGACATTTCCAACTGGCAGCTTCCTAGGATTTGCTGAGGATGGGCAGTGCAGGGGAGATGGCTGTGTGATGGTGTCTGTGTGGCAGCTCTGCTTCCCTAGAAGGGAAGCAGCAGGAGCTGTACACCAGCTTTTGTCTGGGATGAGACCATGCCTGAGCTGACAGAAATCAGATGTAAATAATTGCACAGATTACATGACCACACTGCTTTCCCTGGAAATGAGTCTGTGTCATCTGCTTGAGAGATGGAATTACAGAAACAGGAGAGAAACTGTTCCAGATCTATGATGAAAAATATATAATAAGGCTACTCTCAAGGTACATTTCCTTGTCATTAGATATAAAAGGCTTCTTTCAGAATACTGTATTAGTTTCCCAGAATTATGAGTAGAGCTAAATGCAGATGCAATGTTTCTATGATAATGGCCTTTTCTTATATTTTTACAGAGGTACACCTGCCTTGGGGCAGACTTGTTGACATCACTGTGCTTGTAACATCTCTAAGAGATTTCTTTTTGAAAAGAAGAAAACTACACCCAAACAGAACACGTGAGAAATGTATTTAATGAAGGTATCATCTCAGCATTTTAAGGTTTCAATTTAGCCTTTTGCATGGATGATCAAGAGAAAGTCATGTCCAGTGATGGAGAAACCAGGTAGAGGTTGTTATAGATGTATTTATATCATCAGTACTCTCCTTGAAGGCTTCTACAATGACCTCCACCAGAACATGCAGAGGCCACGTATTTTATGAGTGAAAGATCATTCAGGCCTTTCAAAACCTCAGGTGTGAACTCCTGAGAAGAGATTATGGATTATCAAAGTGGTACATGTCATGATTATAAGCTATCCCCCACAGCACAAGGACAGAACTGAAACTCCTCCACTTGTGTAATTTCTCTTTGTGTAACATACAAAATAAATCAGTATACAGTTATTTGTCTGCAGATTGCTTTCTAACCTTTGGAGCTCATGATAAAAAAAGAGACATAATATAAAAAACATTCTTACAGGCAGTTGGCGTGGTACTTGCATACTAACCTAATTCATTGTTTCACTAGTTTGGTGTCAATATCTCACCTTCTAAGAATCTGTGGTTAAGGAAAATCAAAGCTGGGAGATACTAGAGCCAGGGGCAAGAGTCCCCTTAACTAATTTTAGCTGTTTAACTGCAGCCAGAGCTGGTGGCCTGGGTTCACCATTCTGCCAGTGGAGAGAAAACAGCCTTTTCAAGGAGCAATTCATCCCATCCTAAGATACATGTCTAAAACAGATAAATTAATTTGCTTCTAAAAATACCTGTCTTTCTCCAAGGATTATTATGTGCATCTTGAATAAGAAGCACAGATGAAACACTTAACTTTTCAGCAGGCAATTTTACATTCGGTGAGACTTTCCCATGCAACTAAGTGAGAAACAGTGTTGAAATTTAGCTGGCCTGTCTGTACCCAAGTACTCATATCACTGACATGTATATATTTCTGAGAGAAGTCCTGTGAAAAGTGTCCCAGACAGAAAAAGCAAAATAAAAACTACTAAATGTTGAAAAAAAATAATTTTCAAAATTCTTTTAAAAAGCAAACTGAGCAAAATCCAAGAGTTCTGTTTTAAACACAACAGCTCTCTGAGCAGCATTTGCTGTACTCAGCAGTTCATTTCAATACACACGGTCTTTGGGACTATAAAAGAAAAGACTAATATGAAAAATCCCATCATATGTTACATCTCAACATGTTTCAGGCAGCAAATTCAGTAGTCTGGTACTTCTTCCTTACTGTATCCTAGGAAACAGGCATCAGTTGGAAGTCTAACTGTATTCAGGTTCACGGTAACCCACAGTGGAGATAAAAATTTCCTCTTATTATGGTACAGACATAAGTCTACACTACACTTCATTGCATTTTGCTGCCCTGCTAACAAATCTAGGTGCTCTCTCTTCCTCCCCTTTCGTTCTTTTCCACAAATTTTGTCAAATGCCAGGACATGCTGTGGCAGTCAAAACATCTGAATTCTCTCCTTTAGACTGGACCCATATTGAATGTGAAACCGTGATGTTCAGTCATTGTGTTTTCTGGTATCAGGCAACTCTTCAGAAGTGTGTAGCAATCATGTGTAGTGGACACACAGTGTCCTTAAAACTAAAGGACATTGTTCATGTCAACTAACAAGAACTAACGTCTTAAAGAAAAATGCAACAAGATGAGGAATTCTAAATGGCAACTGGAATGCAATTCTGCCTTGCCACATTCCTTCCATACTATCCTGGTTATTAGTGCAGGTACCTCTGGCTCTCCTCTCCCTTGCTCCTCCCAATTTGTTATCTGCCCATAAAAGCATTTTTTCCAATTCAGGCAGGATTCTTTTCTTTATCTGTGCTGAAACACCTTTCCTCTGCAGATCCAAGCTGGTTTTGAGAACGGGTGACATCAAAATTGTCAAAGCTAATGGTTTTGGCATTGTCAAAAAAATCAGATACAGTCAATGAAATTATCAGGTAGCAGGTTGAAAAAAAACCAAAGGAAGTACTTTTTCACACAGTATAATCAAATTGTGGAACTCATTGCCAGAGGATGTGGTGAAAGCCCAATGAATAAACTTTTTAAGAAGGAACTAGGCAAATTTATGGAGGACAAGTTCCTTGGTGGCTACTGAATGCAAGGGTTAAATTTGACCTTTCCTTGAGCACGACTGATAACAGCCAACAGAAGCTTCCTGGAGTGGATGGGTTCTTTTTCTGGACTGAGGTGGTCGGTCTTATTTTTCCAGAAAGACCCTAGTGGGTTTAAAAGTGGGTGCAGAAAACACCTCATATGTACAATATGTATCAGTTTTATTCCAATCCACCAGCTCCCTCTTATTGTAATTTTACAGTCTATTTATTGAAGTCTTTACATACAAGCTGTAGCCTAAAATGATTGGAAAGATTATTTGTTAGGTATGTCAGTAAAGATGTAAACAAGACTTTGAAGTTTTGTGCTTAAAAGAAAGACACACCTCTTCTATTACTATGATTGCAGAAGTTATATTAATAAAAATTGCAAGGAAAATCACAGATTGCACTTAGTGCTAAGTTTCAAAGAATCAGAGATGGGAAAGACTAATGGCGTTTTTGGCCACAAAGCATGCACAGTGTAGGATTGCTCCTTGATGTACATTTTCCCTTGTTTCAACCATTTCTTCTGGTGAACTACTTTGCATGCAAAAAATGAAATGTGAAAGAAAAAAAGTGCTTGAATCTATTATTATATTTACATTAAAACATTACTTGGTAATGGCTTTAGAAATATTACTTTTATCTTACCTATTTGGCAGAAGAATTCTTTGGGAAAGCTGAGAAGTGGATGGAGACTGACAGCTCTGTCTGCTGAACCATGAACTTCATTTTCCTGAGTTTCAGAGCCATAAGGAAACAGTCTGATGTCTGAAAGATCATCTTTGTCCGATTTTTCCATCACCTGAACCACAATGAGATTAAAGTGTGTATTAATTACTGTCTGATCAGAATATGTCTATTTTCCTAACTAGTATTCTTCACAGCTTTTGTGAATATATGTCATTACACTGTTTCATGGTTCCTAACTATTCCATTTTTCTTTTAAAATGTAGTTCTAGAAAAAGAACTTAGCTTCCAAAGCAGTTCCCGTATTAATATTAACTATTTATTATCATTATTATTACTACTACTACTGTTTTGGATCACAAAAGGCCAGGGTTCCAGTCTCTGGGATGTTGAATACATCTCAGCAAAGACAAAGGCACAATCTCTTTCCCAAGGATGTTGCAAACTGTTGTGAAATGCAAAAGTTTGGGACACGTGTCCCATAAATAGAAGGTGAGTTTTCAAGGTGATGGAAGAGAGCAGCAAAAATACGGTCCTGTCATTAGATACATTAATTTCATATGCAACTTGAAGGTTCAAATAATTCTAGGGTTTTGGTTTTCTGTGGATTTTGTTTGTTTGTTTTAATAAACAGGTACATGTTTCTTGTCCCTAGGTGTTCTTCTGTGCTGCATTTGGGGGTCTGGGGTAGATACTACAGATGAACTGTGCTCTGCAGGAATGTGAACGGACCAGTGGACTTCTGGATTAGATCTGTGGTTCGATCTTTTCTTTAAAATAAAGCTACATTTGTGCAGTTTTGCTCATCCATCTGGACAGCTTGAAAATAACTGCTTCTGCTTCTAAGTTTCTTGTTATAATTCTAAGTGCCTCAGAATTGCAGCTCTATTTTAAGCCTTTTAAAAATGAATTTGGTGTTCATTAAAGCCTTCCTCCTCATAGCCTCCTTAGTGAAATGATACTGTCTGGTTGCTTTTGCTAAGTCAGGGATCATGACAGAACTCTTGTTCTGCCTTCTGGAATTTCAGCCTTTTTACCTAACAGTAAGCAAAGAAATAAGAAATCAGATGTCACAATGTTTCTTTCCTAATCAGTATTTTTGCTGATGCAGGGAGATAGACTCTGGTTTTGCACACTTAGATTGAGATCCAGCATGACCTATGATAAAAAAATTATTCTGGTTTTACCTGGGTTTAAACAGAACCAGAATTTGGAAAGGTAGATGTTATTTTACTTTGTGTTTTTTTTTTCCAGAAGCTGCCATGGGTTCCAATCACATGCCTACTAGTGTTTTATTATTTCTCAGTCACCTGACTTTAGGATTTCAAGTTTATCATCCCATTTCTGCAAAATAATAATTTCCTGTGTCTTTCACCAGTCACAGACCAGTTCTACTAAACTGTTGTCATGGTTTAACCCCAGCCAGAAGTTCAGCCCCATGCAGCCGCACACTCCCCCCTTGGTGGCATGGGGGAGACAATCAGAAGGGTGAAAATCAGAAAACTCATGGGTTGAGATAAAGACAGTTTAATAGGTAAAGCAGAAGCTGTGCATGTAAGCAAAGCAAAACAAGGAATTCGCCCACCACTTCCCATCAGCAGGCAGGTGTTTAACAGTCCCCTGGAAAGCAGGGCTGCAACATGGGTAATGGTTACTTGGGGAAACAAATGCCATCACTTCAAATGTCCTTTCCTTCCTGCATCTTCCCCCAGCTTTATATTGCTGAGTGTGATGTCATATGGTATGGGATATCCCTTGGGTCAGTTGGGGTCAGCTGTCCCAGCTGTGTCCTCTCCTAACTCCTTGTGCACCGCAGCCTGCTGGCTGGTGGGGTGCAGTGAGGAGCAGCAAAGTCCTTGGCTCTGTGTAAGTGCTGCTCAGCAGTAACGAATGCATCCCTGGGTTATCAACACTTTTTTCAGCACAAATCCAAAACATAGTCCCATACTAGCCATTATGAAGAAAATTAACTCTATCCCAGCCAAAACTGGTACAAGTGTTCTTCATGCCAGTGAGAAATTTCTTGCCACCAGAACTACACACATCAGAAAATAAAGGGGAATTTGACCAAAGACTTTATTTCAATGCATCACAACAGAAGTACTTCATCTACTTCATGCTTTTCTTTTCTCAGCAGCAGTCGCTTTCAGCCTTTTTCAGCAGATTCTTTTTTTTAAAGCATGAATCCCTGAGAAACAAATGTAAGCTTTCTGATAATCTCTTTTTCTAAGTTACCTTTCACATCTCAAGAAATCACACCCAGACCACTAGTAGCCCACACACAGAAAACTTACTTTGCTGTAAGAAACATAAAGATGCTTCAACAGCAGTGTATTGCTGTTCGAGAATTTCAGTGTCTTTACCTGAAGTCATCTTCTAGTCTCTGTTTCACACCTGCTTAGTATTTTAGTGGAGCCTTGTCTTGGCTTCGTGCATGCCTCCACTTGTACTAGTTCTTATTTGAAAGTGAGAGCTGGTGGGTGACACGGCATGGGCAGAGGTTGCATGCTCACTGTGCTGGACTGAAAAGCACAAGGGGACAAAGTCAAAGCAGGATGGAGTTGAAGTATAAACACCCAAGTACTCTAACATGCTTTCAGTTTAAGCATTTCAGCTGGACTCCTTAATATGTCCACAGCCCATCTCCAGCCTCATTTAGTCTTTCTTACACTTTCTCAATAGAGATACCATGGTGATGGTGGGATTTTTTAATGTGGATCTTTGCACACTAAGAGATGGACCAGAGTACTATTTATTTTCACCTGAAGGCCTTGCATCTACATTCTCAGTGTTTTGGGGACTCCAGTTAATTCCTTTTTTTTTTATTTTCTTTTTTTTTTTTTTTTTTCTCCCCAAAAAGCCATTAAAAGATAAAAAAAAAACCAAAACTGGGAGAGGAAAAAATCCACCACCTAAAGGTCTTTAAGCACGTGTTATATACGATAGTAACAGCTGCAGTCCCCAGGATGTAACACCACTGTAATCCCCAGGATATAACTCAGATGCTGAATTTTAGATTGCAGAAGAATGGTGCTTGAAAATTCTTGAAAAAAATTATGTTTGGGTCCACTGGAAGGGGAAAGTAGAACAAAGAGGAGGTATGCTGGTGGCCCAGTGCAGAACCCACAATTACAGATTGGTAAAGAAAAGTAAAGTTAGTACACCAATGATAAATGCATTTGTCTAATATGCACACTTTTTCTGCTATTATCTTAAGTCTTCAAGGTTTATTTGGTTTCAGTGCTATTAGGGACCGAAGCACATAGTGAAGGCCATTGCTTTTATATTGACATGCTGCTAACAAACAACACATGCTAACATTAGAACAATATCAGGAACAAAAATAATATCAGTGAGGTAACTGATGGATATTGAGAGAACAAGACATTTCTTCTCTTCCTTTACAATAAGAAATGCCAAGAGAAGTTGCAAGGCAACTTTTAATTCTTTTTCCTTCTTTAATTACAGTGATGATTGCTTTCTAGAAAGAATTAATTGTAAAACATGCCTGCTTCAAGAAATAAAAGCATAGACCTTGTTCCAGTTTCTACTATGAATGAAAGCTTCCACTCTGTTAATATTAAAAAAAAAAAAAAAAAAAAAAAAAAAAAGTTATGGAGTAAATTTAACAGCTTTGTTTACAATATGATATCTGCTTCTTATCTTTGCTAAACACACTAGTTTTATGGGATAAACAGTTCTCAGAAAAGATAAGAAACTATCAACCCCTTATTCCTAGCATTGCCCACTGCACTCAATCTCCTCATCACGATTGCATAGGAAGAACATACACAACAGGAGAGCCCCAACAGGGAGCAACGCCCAGGCCCACGCTGCTGAGCAAAGGCCAGCTCCTCATGTTGCCTACCTGCTGGGACAACTCTGAGGATGACCGTGGAGACTGATTCACGGTCCCAAGGGAAAAGTTCATTTGCAGTCTTCACAGAGCACTTTGAGCAACACCCACTTACCCCATGAGTGTACCCTGCTATTCTGTGCCTGATCTGATGGCAGCTTGATCATCTGCTCAGCCCAAGGTGGTCTGAATGCCCCCTTCGAAAGGTCCAAGTTACCTATCAAAGGACAGGCAGACTTTCTGGAAATCTTTCTTCAGCCTTCCTGCACAGGAGATGCAAACACATCTGGTGGAGTTTGTATCAGCCTGACTCTGAACTCTTGCAAAGGGGATGAGCTGGTAGCAGAAGGCTCTTGTTTGAGCAGTGCAGAGAAACAGCCAGCAGTAAAGCACTGACTCATCTGTCCTGTTTTAGATGTCTAGTTTAAGATGAAGTGAATCACGCCTGTACTCTGAAAGTACTGTAAGGAAGTTAATATCAACATTGCAGATTTTTTATCATTAGTCAGATGAATCCTACACAAGAAGCTGGGCTTCAGAAGGAACCCAGAATTGGCATCTTCACCAAATTCCATAGATTTACCACAGAAGTAGAAACACAGACTGAGAGAGGTTTAACTGTGTAATGTCTCTGTGCATGGTTCATTACTGTCCAGTCAGCGATGCTAGTCATTACAGAACAAGTGAAAACAGGATCCAGAATGCTCCCAGGCAAGAAAACAAGTGTCTGATGTTCAACTGCACTGGCGAAAGTAATAAAACAAGATTGTATGTGACAGAAAATCAGAATCTCAGAGTCAAGCACTAGATTTAGTGCATACCAGGTCCCACTGACTGTAAGAATATGCTGTGTTTGAAAAAAGTCTTAACATGTCATTATGCATAGTTCTCCCTTGCTGCTAACTTCAGTTACATGGAACAATCAGAAGTGTGAAAGGGGATAAAAGGAAAGAACACTCATTCAAGTTTTCCAATGTCAAAAAAAAAAAAAAGAAAAAGAAAAAAAAAAAAAAAAAAGAAAAAAAGAGGTATATGAGAAGGTAAGTCAGTTTTCCTGTAAAACAAGAGTACCAGAGAAGAAAGAAACACCCATAGACAACCCCAATCAGTCCTGAAGCAGTGTTGAACAAGATCTGTCTTATTTCACACAAAAATAGGCTGTCAACACTCACATCACCAGTTCCTACATTTTAACTGAAGGACAGCTGAGGGCAGAGGAATTACGATAACTCAATAGCTATAGAGTTATTTTGGATGATGTTGGCCTGTCCCTTCTTTAGAGATAGTTGGGCTGCACGAAAGACCAGAGAAAATAAGCAAGATCCTAATGGGCAAAGCCCCTAGGTATTCAGAGAAATTGCTAAATGCATATATTTATTTGCCTAGAGAAATTCCCCAGCAAGTATTTCTATAAGTTGAGACTCCTCTACTGATGGAGATTTTCAGCACAGAATAAACCTATGGTCTTTCTGATGAGCAAGGCTGCTCAGAGATGTTTTCAGAAAAGCTTCAGCTTCCTAAATGGTTCTAATATAATTTAGTTCTAATACAATATAATGTTACCAGTTTTAGTAAAGAGTCATTTTAGTCATTTACCTTTTTTTTTTCTCCAAGTTTGGAAGTTGCTCCTGACTGGGGACATGGCTGCACACAAAACCTCTTGGGCACAGGATTACAGGCACTACCACCACAGAGAGGTCACAGCCACCGCAAGAATAAAGGCACCTACCTGATCCTAACTTCTTCCTGAGTAGTGAAACAAAATAAATTATACCAGTATAAGCGCATACATACAAAGCAAGAAAATCTCAGCTCCTGGGTGACAGATGTGGGCAACTCTATAGGTAACCACACTGACTCTGAAAACATTCAGAAAAGATTTGGTCGATACCTGGAGGTCTATTACAGAGTAAATACGCAGTTCTCTTAAAAACACAGTTGGGTTGTTGATTTGGGGTTGTTGGTTGGGTTTTTTTTTTCCTTTCTCTCTTCTCACTAGTCTCCTTTTCCCTCTGCTCCAGAGAATGGTGGTGAATGTTCTTACTTATGCTGCCCTCTTGGCCCACATAAAGCAAATTCTATGGAAAGTAAAATACCTGACACATACTTCTTCAGATCTCAACTAAGTGAAGCAACACAGACAGTCATAATAAACCAAATTACACTCTAAATCCTCAGAACTGTCAGATATCTGAAGCTGTGTAGGCTCCTTTTGTACTTGCCAGCTGTACAAATGGATACTTTTTAAATCTAAATGGTCAGCAAGTGTAAGCAAAAATAATAATTAAATAACAAATAATTACATATCAAATATGCTATTATTCTTCCATACTACTTTAACCTCCAGTAATTATTACCCTTCGTATTTATTTTGCTTTCATTGGTAGTTGAGCCTGAGCTTGGGCTATGCTAACACATAGTAAATTCTAACATAAATCATGGTTGGGAAAACGCTCAGGCAAGCTTAAGCTTTTCTTTCAGGGAAGCTTTACAAGATCGGGCTTGCTGGCGGTTATAATGTTCATCTCTTCTTCCATTACATTTCCACTTTTTTTCTTTTTTCCCTTTCTTTTTTTTTTTTTTCTCCCAGAGAATAGCTAAGTTGCAATTTTAATGCCTTTAGTGAGCTTCTGGAAATCAGTATTAGAACATTATCTACATCTTGAAGCCAAGCTGTGTCTGGAGAATTTCAACCTCATCATTTTATGAGATTCTACAAAACAAATGCTGAGAAGTCTTCTGTGGCATTTTTCTTTAAAACAGAGCAGGGAGGAAAGGGGAGGGGAAAACTAAGAAAACAAGAGTGAAACTTTGCACGGCAAATTCATGTTTCACTTTTCAGTATTAATAATTTACCAGTGCATTTGTATTAACGTGGCATCATTGCTGTAGATTTTATTTAGAATAGCTTTATAGACAAGCTATGCTCTGATACTGAATTTTATTTCACAGAATCCTTGCTTAATCTAGACTTAATGAAAAAGCAATATTATTAAATGGATAGTAAGATGTACAAGAGATTCTCCAGAGCTGTAAAGGGTGTTTCAAGCCTCATACACAGTACAAAGGAGAAGAAAAATTTGTACACACTTAGAGCAAGCATGCAAACCACTAATCTGAACTAGAAGAAATGCTGCAATGACCTCAAAAAATGAATTTCAGAGGGGAAATTTGCAGTATCATGATGATGGTTGTAAATGAGATGTGGCAAAACCTACCATTAAATTGCTGATTTAACATAAAGTGATAGTTAGTAGTAGATTTAACATAAAGTTAGTAGTAGACAGAGCAGATCCTGAGAGCACAGACTGTGCCACAGTCATCCCGTCATCCTTCGTATTATTTGTGTGAAGAGAATGGCTAACAGATCATGTTTGAGAATGTCCAGGTGCTTTGTGCTATATTTTATCAAAGTCGTATGGCCTGCTAATGAAAGCAAGGTAAAGTTGCAAACCACAGTCTCTTCCTAAGTAATCTTTCCAATCCCGTTAAAGTCAATGGAACTGTGTGGAACCATGAAAAGCAAAATTTGTCCTTACATATCTCTCCAGGAGCAGCACATATGAAGTTCCAGCAGACATTAAAGCTGTACGTTTTTTACAGACAGGGCCTGATTGGGTTGATTCAAAAGAAATCTTGCTACTTCAATTTTTTTTCTGTTAAGCTGTTTGATTTTGAGCTTGTCTGACTACTGATATATTAAAACTGGCAGCAATACCTTAGAATGGGTTCTCTCTTATTGAAGACCAATAAAAACTAATCACTGTAATTGTGTGTGGGTAAAGATTAGAACAATAGGAATCTTAACATCTCTTAACAACAATAGTGGTTGATATTTCACATCTTCAGTCAAAGCATTGCACAAACATTAACTAGTTAACCATCTCAGTGATACTACAGCTTGGTAAGTACTATACATTTACTTTTCAAATGTATTTGTCTTTCTATAGCTGAGAAAAGCAAAATACTAACAAACCATATATTGTGCCCAGCATTGCATCACCCGAGTGTTTCCATTATTTCTGGATGAAAGGTCTTGGTATCGCTCCCCCCCATGTCATACCAATGGTTCTCAGGCTGTATTTGCTGCACATTCATCTCAAACAGGGAAGAGAGGAGTTCATGCAGCTACACCCTTGGTCTTCTCTACCTTCCCATGTAGGTGCTTCGGACAGTTGTAAGGTGGATTTGTGACATGAATAAATGAGAAATAAATATCTAATTCAGTAACCCATGCACAAAGTTACAAAGTTTTGCTGTTGATCCAAAGGAAGAAACTCTGCTGGGAGGCAGGGTATGGACAACAGTACAACTTCTTTTTGCGCCTCTAGATGCTGATACATCTGAAGGTGAGATCCTGACCCTGGCTGCCATTTTCAAGCACTGTTAGTTGCTACTCAGCCCACAACAACATGGCCATCATCATCCAGGCAAATTCTTCTGGAGGTTGTACTCTACAAGATACATGGATTGAAAAAGCTCATCGACACTGTATGCCAGAACACCATCTGTGCAGAGAGGATGCATGACACTATCCCATTTTAAATGAAGTAGAAGCAGAAGGGAATGGACCAGCAGTTGGTGTTGGTAGTCCGTGGTCTTCTTTCCTATTAGCTATTTCTGCACCTTGAGTAGGAAGCTACAGAAGGAGCCAACAACCTTTCTTATGATGGGTATGGGTCCTTCCTTCCCCAGTCCCTACTTTCCCAAAAGAGTTTTCTTCAACCACTGCTACCCCCAAAGAAAATGCTATTTCTTGATCATATAGATCAGCTTACCAGTAATGCAGCTTCTACCAGAGCAGTTAGAGGCATATGTACCTCTTCTTTTTTTCCTTTTTTGTGTCAACAAGACACCTCTTCAGCACACACACTTTCTTTAGACTACAGCCAGGTTGATCACATATCTATGTCTACATCAGATTGGCCTCTTGTTTAAATTATTCTGCATATACGTGTATGTTTGGTTTTTGTTTTTTTTTTTTTAATATATATATGTTTGATGATAGATTGGTCATTCTAAGTGTTGTGCCTATCAGAGGTTGAGATCCTTGCATATTTTTCTCTGTCACAGGCACAGTGTGGAGGACACAGACTGTCTCAGTGTCTCATATCTAGGTAACAAAGATATGGGAGGAGAGCAATTGCTGAAAGGTACTGGCTGCCTGCATAGGGTATTTAACTGTCTGGTTTTATAGAGGCTTTTCATTTTGCATGCCTGACCCTGTTGTAACCCCACAGATATTATATATGAGAAAGACTGGGATCACAAGAGTAAGGGATGCTTTAAAGAGATATCATGGTTTATTGCATAGGTGTGTGAGGGAAGAGAGATGTGAATTCATGTATTTATTTTTTAATAGCTGTGAGGATTGGGAGAACTAATTTACACTTTATCTGTGTGGTATTTTGTAATAGGGAGATGTGATAGGAGGACTCAGGAGAAACATAATTCATATTTCAGTATTTTTTATAGAGGAGGAGTTGGAGGGTAAAGAAGTCTATCAATATTTTAGACTTTGTGAGGAAGATTTCAGAAGGGCTTGTTTATATCTTATATGTCGTATTTGTCTACATTGCGTTTATCAGCTGATTTGATAGCCATGAGGGCTGGAGTAATGTGCTTCTGGTTATGCTTTGCTAGACCTGTATTAAAATCATCCTTTAGCACTGAAAAGCACTAAAGAAAGCTTTTCAGCATGTGTAGTATAAAGTGCCCTAATACAGGACAAGCCAGCATGGAACACATAGGAACCTCTACCACCACACTTGCTGGTAGGACACAAATGTGGAAAATGTTGTGAGCTGGGAAGGCTTATGTGGAAAGAGATGCAAAAGGGTTGTGCTACAGGCATCAAAGATTTGTTTCCTTAATACACCACATGAACAAAGCTAGTCCTTTCCGCAAGGTAATGTCATTGAACAGTACAGACATGAGACAGTCTGGTTGCTGTGAGGACCAGGGATTCCTTCCTAGTGTGATAGTGAAAGTATACCCTAAATGCCTTCTAGGTATACATGTTATGGATGTATGCAATGCCTTTTGTAGGTCTGCGTCTCAGTGACTCATTCAGTGTCACACAGAGATCCTTGAGAAAACATCAACTGGTCTACACACAAGAAGTGAGGAGCACTATTCTGCCCTCTTTCTCTCCCATTTCACATGTGTAACCATAACTCAAAGAGTGGGGAAAGTCAGTGGAGGCAGAAACCCTCGTTTGGCTTTAAGTCCAGATTTCATCTCTGTTCTGTAAATTTGTTACTGTATGTGTCTCAGTAATATGAGCTGAGAGGAGCTGTAGAAATCCATGAGGGGAAGCTCTTCCAAAAATGTTTTATTGCTTCAATCTTCGAAACAGCTGGTTTCTTTCTGAGGAAAAGCTGACAGCTACACCAGACTCTGTTGAATTATGTATTGTACATTTGGGGAGAAAGCTGCAATATGCAATACAGTGAGCAAAGCTCTCCATATGCATTCATCTGAAGATAAGACACAAATCCAAGTCCAAGATGTGATAAACCCAGTGGTTTGTGTTCCAATCAGTTATAGCTGTGCTCAAAAATAATACTGTGTAAGTGCACGTTAGGAGCAATGAAGCACAATATTACACATGCAAATATAACTGAAGACACTGAGCCTTGTTGTTGGAAAAGGATTCTCCTCTTTTGTAAAAGAGCACTGAAGAGTAGTGCTGTTTGCAGGGTTATTTTGCCATCTAAATTATGACCCTTACAGAGAAGGAGAGCAGGTGTAAAAAAGATTTCACTCAGGTACAAGAGTGAGGTACAACAGTGTTGTATGACAACATTGAACCATAAACGCTTTGGTTATGAGAAATCTTCCTGATTATGAGGATTACTAATCCTGAAGTTGGAGAAGAAGTGAAGGTTAGGCCTTTGCATTAGCGGTCATGCTCCTGAATAACAATGCCAGCTGCTTTCATAGTAAGATATTATTTTACAGGTTATAAATTCACTGATGACATTCAACATCAAACCCCCAAGAAATGGCAAAAAAGAAGAAATGTCCTTGTCAACATGACCTATATAGGGTCACTTCACCTGGATGATGGACATAAACACTCAGAAAATTGCAAAGCTGAAGATAATGAATTCACCATCGTTGCTGGGATAGTAGACCACCTCTACGAGCCACAGGATCCTTCCATTTACACAAGCAGATTCACAGCGCGTACTCCCATACCTTACCATGTATACAGCATGATTCCCTGCCATGAAACATCTGGCTGTGAACTTCCTGACTCTAATTAACATTGTTTCCCCAAATTATTTTCTCTCACCTAGGGCATTTCTGAAATAATTTGCTGCTGCTCAGTAGTAAACATAGGTACTTAATACTTATAAAGATGCCTGGTAAATTCAGCCTCTGGATATTCCCTTGAAAGGTGTAGTTCAGGTTAAGCATCTGCTCTGTAGGTGGTTAATTAGCAATAAACAAGTTGTCTTCTGCATTCTAACAGCAATAACATGTTAACGCCTTTCCAGGAAACAAAAAAAGACGGCCTCCTTCTTAATAAAAATTACTCGATATTGAGAATTTATTATTATTAATCCCCTCAGATGTTTGTAATACTGATGACTCAGAAAGGCTGAAGGCTCTGCCCTGAGGAACAGACCACAAACCAGGGTTTTCTTACTGACAAAGGCTCTATGTGTTCATCGAATTAAGAACACAGCTGACTCTCCTAAAACAGACAAAAAGAGAGTGAATGATTGACACCAAGATGGGGAAAAGGGTATAAAACATGGTGCAATGTGAACAAAAACACTCAAATGAGAGGAAGAAAGATGACAAGGAAAGAAAGAGGTGAGATACTAAGCATCAGAGAGGAGACAGACTATGAGAGGAATGGTCTAAGGGGATTCTGCTCTCTATCAAAGATCAGCTACTGATCCATAAGTGTTATGGAGTCATAGAATCATTTAGGTTGGGAAAGACCTTTAAGATCACTGAGTCCAACCATTAACCTAACATTGCCAAGTCCACCACTAAACCATGTCCCTAAGTGCCACATCTACAAGTCTTTTAAATACCTCCAGGGACTCCAAGGACTCAACCACAACCCTGGGCGGCTTGTTCCAGTGCTTGATAACCCTTTCGGTAAACAAAATTTTCCCTAACATCCAATCTAAAATGGCACTAGAGATGACTCCACTCTCTAGTTTCACACTTTCTTTGACATTGCATTTAGAAGTGGATAGCTACTAGTTCAGAGGAGTTTGGACACAAGGGTAAGAAAGATTTGGAAGGCTGGCAGCTTTAGATGACATGTTTAAATTCTGCAGAAAGATAAGAGTCACCAGCAGGAAGGCAATTCCTGGCTGTAATCGCTTCTACTGCCATTCAGCTGTTACCTGGATAGGCTATCAGATGTGAAGATAAAAGTCACAAAATTTAACAAATGAACAGGAGTATCAAAATAACAGATACATACATCCATATTTTTTCCAAGCTTTGCCTTACAGAGAGAAAAAGTTGGAAGGGCTTATCCTAGGAGCTGTGGGACAGCTTGAGCAGGATGTATGGGATTATATAACAGAAATCCCACCTTGAAGCACTAGCACATGGATAACAAGTAATCCTCACTGGCGTAATGACATTTCAGTTTGGAGAAGACAATAGAGGTAAAATTCCACTAGATGGAATAGTTGAAGCAGATATTAACAGGCCATATATGGAAACATACATTTTGGCCAACACATCCTATTATCTGCTTTACTGGGAACATGAGCAGAAACAGCCAAAATACACATTCTTGCTCATGCTTGGGAGCAAGCTGCAGCACTACTTTTATGAGGCCTTCCTGTGTAGGACCTGAGTAAAAGAGAATATTTTTTCCTAGGACCCTCCAGATTTAGGACCGAGTAACAAAAAGAGAGTTTTAGTTATTTAATAATATAGTAGCATTGGTATTAGTAACAATGGTTTTACAGGTATTATAGATATATTTAGTGACTGCGATTAAAAAAAAAATATCCAATTTTTGCTTCAGATTGAATAACCCTGTTTCATTTAGGGATTATTCAAAGTACTAATAAACAAAGATAGCAAAAAAAAATATATTCTGCCTTGCTGTGACTTTGCTGCATGAGATTACTTTTGTAATGGTGAAATCCATAGCTAATTAGGTCCAACCACCTCTCCAGCCATAGTGGAGTGATAGACTAGAAACCTCCTCCATGAGAAAGCATATCTGTGACAGTACTCAGGACTTCAAGTAGACTTGGCAGAATAAAAGCCTTGTTAAACAGGGAACTCATGACTAAGCTTCAGCGCAAAAGTACAGCAAAGATGGACTGAAAAGGAGGAATTTAGAAATATTATGTGGTTTTGTGGGAATGGTGTCAGGACAGTCAAAGCTCCACTGGAGTTAAGACTTAAAAGGGACACTGAGGGCAACAAAAAGAGCTTCTATCGCTATATTAGTAATAAAAGGGTGAAAAAGGGAAATGTGGGACTGTTGCTGAATGGGCCATATGAAAATGGACACAAAATTGAGGTTCTTTGGGATGAGAGGAATAGGCCCCAAGTTAGGATGAGAGGAAACAGCCTCAGGTTGCACCAGGGGAGGTTTAGATTGGATGTTAGGGAAAATTTGTTTACTGAAAGGGTTATCAAGCACTGGAACAGGCTGCCCAGGGAGGTGGTTGAGTCACTATCCCTGGAGGTATTTAAAAGACATGTAGATGTGGTGCTTAGGGACATGGTTTAGTGGTGGGTTTGGCAGTGCTAGGGTAATGGTTGGACTCAATGATCTTAAAGGTCTTTTGAAACGGTTTGGCAGTGCTACGGTAATGGTTGGACTCAATGATCTTAAAGGTCTTTTGCAACCTAAATGACTCTTTGATTCTATGATTCTATTTTTGAAGCTCTTCAGTTTCAAAATGCAAACACTGTTTTCAATATTTGTGAAAAGCTGAAATATAATCTTACCCAAATGAGAGCTATTTCTCTTGAAAGCATTTATACAGAACATTCCAATGTTTTCAAAACTTTACTCTGGTCTTTTTTTCTTAAAAGTGTTTACAAAATCAGAGAGACAATACGAAAGTCTGGTTCTTAGCTGTTGATGGGCAGCTGCTGATTGCTCTGAAACTACTTTTTTTCTTAATTTATTACATTTGAAAACGTTTTATCCTGCTCTAGGGCAAAGTCCAGATGCATGAGAGCTGTGGTGGGGGCTTGACTATCAGGGAATAGCTTTAGCTGTCGAAAAAAGATAATATGATCAGCACAGGACCGTCAGGGAAAAGACAGAGAACTCCTTTCACCAGGTCTCACTTTCCTCTGAAAGCCTACTGCTTTTCATCTTTTGTTGCTGGCATTTTTGACACACCACCACTCTGGAAATTGGAAACCCAGGCTACCATGGTCAGGCAATATGTCTCGCTCCTTTGTGCACCTGGTCAATAGTCTCTTGTATCGCTGAACTCAGGGCACAGATGGTTTACATAGCTGAAAGACCTACCACACTCTTACTGCAATACGATCCACCACCAGGATTTGGGTCCTTAGGCAGAAGATATTATTTTTAATTTAACTGGATGATTAAAATACTCTAATGAATTTCAAAGATCCATTAAAATTTGCTTAGAGAATATAAAAAAATCTGCATCTTTGTTATAATAAAAAAACTTTAGAAATACTAATGCGTTATGTGTTCCATAACATTTATAGAAGGAGGTTTCGTTACATCACAGCAGTTTTTCTCAGTCTGCATTTCCTGGATATCATTAGAATTTTACAGTCAATAAAAAGATGTCATGAGATTTACTGCAAAGCATTAAGCCACATTTATTCTGCTGTTCTTAGAAGTTGAACTGGTGGTGAGGCACTTTTAATAACACTCTAATCTTGAACCCAACTCCCAGTTTCATCACTGAAATTCATACGAGTGTATTACGTGCATAAATGTCTTCCTGACCCAATTACTCCTAATGGGATAAACATAGCAAAAATCAATGTCACCATCTTTTAAGTGATGCATTCAGAATGCCTGACCTGTACTACATTCATTCATTTTCAAAACTTTGGCCTACTTCTGTAATATTTCCCTTTGTGAATGACGGCAATGCTTTATCAGTGAGTAAGCAACATTCTCCTGCAATGTATGAATAAGTGTTAAGGAGCCAGGACAATTACAGTACAAGCAAGGAAGTTGTATCAACTTCAGGAACTGGTCTGAAGCTGTTCACCTGATCATTGTCAAAGATGGAGATTGCCTAGAGGAAGCTGATTGCCTTGAAGCAAGCTGAAAAATGAGTTCTGAGGGCTTGTTTTAGATGTTTCTTCCCATCCCACCCATGTGTCAGAGGTTATCTCACACTGTTGAGGAGTATCAGCACTAGCCACACTGATTCCCAAGCTAATATCTGAACTTACGTTGCCTGGGCAAGTCGGTCTGGACTAAGATACAGAATACAAACAGGACTTGCTAAATGTGCACTCAAATCCTCCTATGCTACCATTGTGACAGGGATGGCAACTTCTGGCAAGCCAGTCAAACCATCAGATGGAGATACAAACCACTGCAGAGAAATTCACAGGAGCCCATCTATCAGACCCTAAACTCTTTCTCTCCATGTAGGAAACAGCTGGTTGACAGCTGAAAAAGGACACTTCCAACTTCTCCAGCTACAAAGAGCAGCAGCGTTGTAAGCCCAGCTCCTGTCCCACCTGCCGGCGGCAGTCCCCTTCACCCCTGCTGCCCTGCAGGTGCACAGCCAGCCAGAGCTCTAACCAGGGGACGGGTTAGCAGGCACAGCCTTTCTCTGCAATTGACTTGCAATCGCTTTTGATATGTATAGCTTTACAGTTAACTTCGGGGATACTGTTCTTCCCATGAAAAAAACAAACCACTTTCTGAATGAGCAAATTTTCATAATTTGTTATTATGTAATTATTTCATTTTAAAATATTTTATCATGAATTCATTAAAAAATCATTTTCATTTCAGGTTATCAATATTGGGGTTTCCTTAGAGAAGCAGAACTTGATTTTATTTACATTTGATCAGCGTATAATTTATTCCACTTAATTTGCTTCAGATACTGCAGGGAATCCTGCAGGACAGAAGTTCACGGCTTCAAGCCTTTTCTCGGTTTTGCTTCCTTTTTCACTCTTTCTTTCCCTCCCAGTTCTGATACTCAGCAGTCAGATCTCATTAAAACCTTCAGAACATTCACACAGTTAAAGATACACAGATGTTGATACCAATGTCTCTGTAGTCTGGATTCAAATTTATTCTTATGGGAAGCATTCTTTAAGTATTGCAGTTTTTGCAGAAACTTTCCATGACTTGCTATTCATCTCAGGTAATTATCATAATCTTCTACTTTTCTACCAGGTGTTTCGTCTTTTTCAAATAATAAGCTGGAATCAATACAACATGCGCTGATGTTTTCTAGGCAATTCACATAATTTGTGACCCTAATTGTGACCTACTTTTGTCATATGTAGCCAACATTTGGTAACAGTTAAGAGTGTATTTATAAATAGAAGGGATCACATCCCTTGTTACAGGATATTTTCCTAACCATAAAGTGTGTGTAAATCTAGATCTGAGCACCCATCATCTCTCATCCAGAAGCTGAGCTGCTGGACCAGGAATGGAAAATTCATGGGTACAGAAAAAAGGACAAACAAAAGACAGACCAGTTCCACTGATCAGTCACAAGATTGCTGAACTGGAAGGAGAACTGAATCTCCAAATCCTACTCATTGAAGTGTTTCCATTTGTTGGTTGTTGATTATGTATTAATAATCCACTGCCCAGGGAGCAAGAGAGTCTCTGCTCACGTCTTCAATTAAAGTCTTAAAAGCCATTTGAGTGCCTAGCAAAACATGTAGACCACCACTGTACAAAGAAACTGTGCCAGCTGTGACACATCACATCAGCTCCCTGTGTGACACTGCCCACCAAGAAACTTTTGAAAGTGCAGAGAAAAGAACCTGGAGAAGAAGTTAACTTCTGTATGGAAGCACCATCTAAAACTGGAATAAGCTATGTGAGCACTGGTTAAACAGGAGTAATACCTTGATAAGTTGGAGAAGATTTGGAGAATGAAAGATATAATTAATTTAGCCTTATTAAGAAAAGGTTGTTCACCTCTAAGCAATACTTGTACGGAAAAAGAGATATTTGATAGTATTTTCTGCCATTTTCAAATTCAAGATCAACAGTTTTTCAGAAAGCGGTGTCATCCATTCTTCAGCATCTTTTATTCATGAAATCAAACAAGGACCTTTGTGGTCCTTTCAGACTTTATAGTCAGCGGATTTCTGATCAGAATCAGTTGCGTGTACATTGGAAATATTGAGAAGCTAGCTTTATTCCTCATTGTAGCTGTGAAATCCATGTGTGAAATGGGCAAAAAAAATATGCGATTTTTTTCAGAAACAGACAACTTAGCTTTTTCAGATAAGGTTGCTCTCTGCATTAACTGCTAGTCAAAGCAAATTTTCCTCTTGTATAGGTCTAAGCCTGAGATCTCTTTGCTTTCTCTGTCGTAAGCATTATAAAATAATTATTGACATCGCTTTATCAATTGACTCTTAATTTCAGTACCATTGCAGAATCCTCATATTCTGTCCAAGAATAAGATGCTATAAAAGTGTAAAATACTGCTTCTAAGAAAAGCAAAAGAATGCACTCCAGAATCTGTTACTTTTAAATTCCACATGTGCCACTGTGTGCTTCTTTAAAAAAATATTAATTAATAACAAATTTTGCTGCAAACCTCTGAGTACAAAAGACAACCAAAATAAAACCTCATGTAAAAACAGTCAGCAAAGTCTCTAAGACTAACACAGTCTTCAAGATCCTCATAGATCTTTAGACAAAATGGAAATAAGCAAAATCAACAAACTAAAAAAGAGGTGATACAGAAAGTGGACATGGGAGCAGCATGGGATTTCATACATTGGCACAAGCATGGTATACATGGTAGCTGTCTTTTGCAACAGTGGCAAGGAAACCATGAAGTAGACTGTAGCATTTGTTTTCCCCTACAAAGGGAGTAGGATTAACATAAATACACATCCTCCTAAATATTAATTAAGCAGTTGTTGCTTATTGGTGACACTGGCATATAGCATATAATATGCAATTGTCAGTGCCTGAGCAGTATAATTAAGACCACATCTCAGCCATTGCTCCTTCAGTGCTTCCTTTGCTTTTCCTTTTCCACTGCTGAAGTGAAGAATGTATTTTACCAGCAGTTATACATTTGTGAGCAGATATATTTTACCTGGCAGTTAGTTCTGACAGTTTGATTAATTAGTCTTCAGTTGCTCTAAAGAACAACAACTACCACAACACAAACCCACTGTCGTTTTTTTCTAAAGTGGGAAATTAATTTAAAAAGCATTCTTCCATTTTTGCTTAGAGAAATCTGCAAATTCAGGTTTAGAGTCTATTTTTTCCCTATCCCTTTCAATACAAAGTGATTGAAAATGAAAGGAAAATGTAACAGTAGAGTTCCTGATATCCAGTTTATTGGAGTTAATCAACAAAGCATCAGTAAAGATCCGTGCTGCCTAACTGGACTTACACTGCAATTTCAGGTGCTAACAAAGTGCCAGGGCTAAAGCAGATGAAGCTCTGTGTCTGAACAACAGATATCCCCAAAACAAAAATCTGTTAGCACAATCTAGACATGACAGCCCTTGGGGTGTGGTTCAGAAGCACTTGCCTCTGTTGGCTATATAGGATGTACTTACCTGCAAAGGGTACATTCTCAAGGATACATATGTACCTGTTTATGAGATATGTTTGGGACAATTCTCTGCCACTGAGGCTGACTGCCAGAGCACAGCCTGTGCCCATGCTGCAGTCAGCTCTCTCATCCTCCAGAATGGGGTAGCTTCCTCGAAAACACTGATGGCAAAGGTTTCTCTCACCTGACACTACTGTCATGCAAACTCTTCCTGGGAGCTGTTTGGAAAAGTGCTACCTATTGGAGGAAAACGTTTCTAGAATTATTCCAGCAATTAAATTCTAAATAATTAAGTCTTAGTGCTTAGCTCCAGTCCCAGACTTTTTAACTTACTAGCACAGATGTAGCCTACGTCTTCAAAAACCAGGAGCAAGTTAGGCAAACCAGATCCTACACAGAGGTCTACCCCAGGCACAGACCTAGCCACATCTCTGAAACGGATACTCTCTTTTTGGCAGCTGAGGGAAGACAAGAACAAGACATGTAGGCTGCAACCTGAAAAATGAGGGGAGTGCTTTCTTTTAATAATTCTTATATGTGATATTTTGAACACTGAGAAATGGCTGCTTGGACAAAACTTGATTAGATCAGGTCATTGCAAAAGTAAGAGTAATAAATCTGGAATGTTCTTTAAAACTGAGTGGACATTTAATGCATTGCAAAAAATTCCAAGAAGAATTAGGTTTAGCAGGTTTCAAACAAGAATTTGAGTATCCAGTTATACTGGTTAACACTTTAATAGAACATTGGGAGCAATATAAAACCTGATTTTTCAAGTTGTAAAAATATCCTTAAATTTTAAGGATTAGCATGAGATCTTCCTGGCAAGGAGACGGGGACAGATTATCCCCCATGTGCCTGCAGTGGAATTTCCTACATGTTTTTCTGAAGCATCTGGTGCTGGCTGCCATCTGAAGTAGGCAAGACTGAATAAGCCAAGGTATTCTGCCCCTCTGTCTTCCCCAAATGGCACTCTCTGTGCTTCCAAATTGAGATGGAGTTGATTGTTTTTTGCTGATTATTTTCTCCACACCATTCAGCACATACACTGAGATTTATGATTTCTGGGGCTCCTTTTGGCCATCATTTTCCCCGGTTTTATTAAAGTGCTAGCTCAGGGACCATTGCAATACCGGTTGCAATCAATAAATCTTCAGCCGTTTGCACTTACTTTACCAGAAAAGTTATATTTCTGTATTTCAGTCCCCTGACTCCTGGAGTGTTTGCTTATTTTTCCATTATTCTCCCTCACTTCCTCAACCAACTGATGTGAGTTTCTGCCAAAGTACAAGCGGTCATAGGGAGTTAACAGCAATCTCCCTTGGAGAAGCACCACTTGCATAGCTTCTTCTGGTTTAAGGAAACACATGCTGAGGTAGTTTGCAGCAGAAACCAGCTCTTTTCTTCATAGAGTCCCACGATCTCTCAGCAATTTGCTGACAGATATGAGAATCTGCAGCTCCAGCTGATAAATATTCAAAAGGTTTGTTGCATTCCCAGATTACCACCATAATTTCATGTTTATAGTGCAAGGAATCCATGATGTGACTAATTTTTTTACCCTAGTATTTTCAATAGCTGCTTTAGGCTTCCTATACCTGCACATTCTCACCTTACGTGCATAGACTAGAGCACATAGACCAGCAGAGGATTAAAGACAGAAGTGTTGCAGGAGCTGTCATTTTGGACATTTAATTACTTTGAAGTACAGAGAAAGTGGAAGAAAGGTCTTTGAGTTAAAAAAAGAAAACCTGGAGGCTTAACAGCAGTACTGGAAATCCCACCTTCTGACACATTCACCCAGTCACCTCCACGGCCTGTGTATTGAACCAACTCCAGCAGTCAGTAACAGCTTCTTTTCAAAGGATGATATCTAATTAAGCACTTTGAAACATGCTTGGATTCTGGGGGGATTTGAGTAGGGAGCTAAATTCCAGTTTGTACCTCCTTGTACTTTCATAGCAGTAATGTGACAGTTTTGTTTGGTGTTTCTACTTATTGGATTATTCTAATACATCTGCACGCATGCTCATCCTTTTTAAGTAGGTGAAACAGAAAAAAAAAAAAAAAAAAAAAAAGAAGGAAAGAAAGAAGATAAACCCAACCAATCCTATTTTTTAGATAAGATTTCAGATTCATGGTGAAGACACAAGGCTTCTGCAATGGATTCATGTTCCACATGTTACATACCCTATTTGGGGGGGTTACTCTTGGCTGCTGCAGTCTCAGCTTTTCAAGATGCATTGTATTCCTGAATGCCAAATGCAATTGGTAGTGTTTGCCAGTTTTCCAGATTTACAACAAAAGAAAGGGGCAGCAGCCTGCTGACCCGTTATCTGATGGAGAAATTAAAAAAAATGGTGTCAGAAGACATACAGCTACTAGGTTAAGAACCTAGGGAACATCTTGAATAAAAGAGTTACTTGAACACTTGAGGGTTTTACAGATCAGAGCCGATTCACAAAGGACCATCTTAAAATTAATCTTCTGGTTTACAAGGCATTTGTGACCAATGAAGGCATGCGCCCTGCTCACTGTAAAATGCAGCTGAATAAGCTGCAAGTGGATGCACCTAGCAGGACTGAGACCTACATATATCACAAAGTGTTTCACCAGCAAAAAATCAGGTTAATAATTAAGTAATAATTAATTTTCCAGCAGGTCTGTAGGACTTTGTCTCAAGTCCAAGTTACATTTTGTTGTTTTTTTTATTACTGACACGTCTAAAGAGACGATACGTGTAAATGGTAAGTAAAAGGCTATGAAAATGGAACAGAATTCATAAATGCTACAGGTAGGATGGATCTCAACCATGTTAGGTACTTAAAAGTTAGGTTGTCCAACTCTGAGTCAAATTCCAAAGGTAGGCGATATGTTACCCTCTGCTGACACATACTTCTTTCTGTCCATGATAAAAGGAAGCACTGTGTGACCAAGTTAGACAATTAACTTGTAGGCAGCTTAAATTAGGTGAGGAAAATCCCACTTTACATGACCAGGCTTGTAAGGTAAAATTTGCACCTATTGGACTGCGGGGAACTGTTGCAAAAACAAAAGGAAAGAAAACGGTTTCACATAGAAGTGCTCAAAAAAAAATCCACTCCAGAAAAGCACCATTCCCAGTGGATTGCTAGACTCATTGCTAAATCTGGGGGCTAGAGGCAGTCAGGGTAATAAAACAGTGACTTTGTCTTGGCAAAGAAAGTATGAACATGATAAAAAGAAGGTGACCCTTAGAAGCCTCATCCTTAGATGGTAGAAGTGAGAACAGATTAATGAGTTGAAAGAACAGCATACACAAGCTGAGATTTCAAGGGTCTTTAAAACCTCAGCACTACCAGCATCTCACTGGAATATAGTAAGTTATCTGACAAGTTCGATTTTTATTATTTTAACACTTTTTTATTTTTTCAAAATGTTTCTGTTCCAAATATGTTGCTTTAAGGACATTGTTTCACCTCTGGCTATAATTGCTATTGCTCCCAGTGTGAGGAGACATCTAGATGATGGATATGCCAGAGGTGCTAGGGTAATTGCTGTCAGTGTACATGGGATTTCAAACTCCAGGTCTGGCCTGAAAACGGGAGAACCATATGCAGCTGAGGCATTCAGAATAAGTTACACACTGAATTAAACCAAAATGAAGATCAAGTGATAAAACTCTCCAGTCTCAACTGGAACGTCAGTAGTTCAAGCATGCAAAGTGATTACAGTCCAGTTCTGAGCTGTAAGGAGGTTTTTGCCTACTTGATGTTAAGACTAGACACTGTAAAATCTTCAGTATGTTAGAAGGTAAGCACGAGCACTGCCTGCCACAGAACAGGATTTTGGGTGTCTTAAGGGTGCATCAGAAAACAGCTCTTTTGAGACCTCATCAGACTGTCAAAGTGCTTATTGATAGCAAATATTTTTAAGGGCATTTCCAGTTGCATTTTCACTTCTGCATGAGACCTTTCCCCATCACTCTATCCATCCTATATAACTTCTCTCCTCTCACCCACTGCTGTGAAGCCCATGTGAAGCATATAGAATCATTGCTTTCCCCCCCTGTTCTTTTGATATACTTTCCAAGGCTTTCACTTTAATGATAGCTCCAAACCGTTTCCTGTATTTTCGTTAATCTTTCAGTACAGATCTACTCTCGGCAGACGGCTCCTCTTATTTGCATGCCAGCACAATGTTAAGCCCTTTCAGCCTGTTTTGAGTGATTGACAATTTTAGTTCCTTTTAGCAGTCTGGAACAACTGATTTACCACTGTGGGTGTAACTGCTTTCTTTCTGACACTGCTAATTTACCAAATGAATTGTGTTCTTGCACATTTACTGAGATTAACAGAAATTGGAAGTTAAAATTATGTAAATCAGTTGCAAACTTATTCTGAATATTTGACTTAAACTGCTTTTTATCTTTGCAAAAGTAGGCTCCATGTGCTGCCATTAACCAAAGTATAATTGATACAGATGGCTATTGCATTTTTATTATTAAGTAAATAAAAAAAAAATCCACATCTGAAATATAGCTAATGTTCATGGTAAAATCGATAGCATAGCAATATCTTCCTGCATGTGTCTTCTACCATTGCTTTTCTCATTCTTCTTCATTCTATACAACTACAAATGAAACTAAATTAAAAAGAAAGTACTTGCAGTTAGCCCAGGATTAATTTCAAATTCAGGATTTAACTGAATTTACATTGAAGAAAAACAGGCGAATTGCCGAGGTAGTTAATGACTTTCATATGCTTTATTTTAGACTGTTTTGGGTTTTTGTCAGGAGCAAGGAAGGTATGACAAAGAATGCAGTGATATTTTGAAATGTGTAAACAAATGTTACATTATGTACCTTCTTTGTTTGCAGACCTGCTCTCTGTGGCCTTGCTATGCCAAATCTGAGCTCTGTGTTCCTAAGGAAGTACGAGACGGCTTCTTTGCTTTGCAGTATGGCTGGTCTGAAATTATACAAATCTAGTTGGGGTAGGGCTGAAAGCTTTCCTGGAAATTCCCACCCATCAAAACAAAAACTATTTTCATAATGAATTGAATTTCAAGGGTTTCCAGCCTTACAGAAAAAGCATTATAGGGTTTTCTTTTTTTTTCACATTTATTAAAATCCCTCTCATTGGATAAAGAACTTCTATTTTGTAATTTAAAATTGACTTGCCATGTACTTACATTCAGTTATAGAAAAAAAACACACTCATTTTGACATAGGATGAAATTAGTTACATAAGTAATTTCTCTTTCCAAGTGTTATATGTTGAAGTTACTCAATCTAAATTTCCATCAGTATGATTTTAATTTTCTTGCTAATGTATTGTGGAAATATTTCCTTTTTTGTTTGTTTGTTTGTTTGTTTAAAATCCTAATTTAGGTTGAAATTTTATTTTAATTTCATGTATTTTTCACTTCAATACAGATCTCACTTGCAGGGTACCCTGAAGGGAACAAGAACATTCACAATAAGAAATCTCAGACAATGTTAACAGAGGGAGTTAATATATAACTTCTTGCAAGGAGAGAACAATAAAATAACTTATTTTGCATTTGTTAATAGAGGAAAATATTTAATAGTGAAGAAAATGGAACAAACTGACCACCTAACTTCCATATGCAAGTCATGCCTTATTGAAGGACCAGGTGAACATTTTAAAGTGAGATTTAAAGAAATTTTTAGCTGAAGAACAAGGTGTGGTAAACCTACAAAATTGCTGAGGAGCAATATATTGCCATGCTCCTGCTCACATTGCTGTACTTAGTGTCTGTTGACACAAGCAAGTGGGGAACCAGGTCAAACATGTTCGCCGCTCTCAGGAAGCAACTCTGGCCAACATCTACCAAGCACAGTATTTGCAAGGATGATGCCATCCTGTGGAGCACACACCTAAAGGAATGCACCAAGCAGCGGTAAGTGTGTTGAAGTCTTGTCCCTGGTGCCTGATGAGGTCCAGGAAGAGAAATGATGCCAGGCACACATATGGCAGCAGTCCTTTAAGAAGCCAGAAGAAAAGTGCCCTGCACCAGGCTTGCTAGAAAATACAGCTCAGTCAAAAAGTAGCTGTACAGCACAAGAGAGGAGGAGGGGATTGCAGGAACCGTGTAAGCATCCCGCACCAGGAGTTAGCATTGCCATGTGTTCGCTGTTACTGTCAGCCGGTTCACTAGATAACACTGAAAATTTGGTTTACTCCAGGCTGCAATTGCCCTTCCGAGTGGGACGTGGATCCATCTCCTCTAAGGAGTTGCTTTTGCTTCTCCTAATCTCTGTGGTACCAAAGAAGGTCTCCCCCAGTGCTTGCTGGGCTGGCAGCCCACTGCTAAGTGAGCAACATTTCCAGGGTAATGGATACGGGCAGTTGCGTCTCAGTGTAGGGTCAGTTAAAAGGCACACAGCAGAATGTTTTGAAATGGACATCTGGCATGCAGTAAATGCATTTAGGAAGCAATAAACAGCTCATTTTGAATGACTTCTGCAATTGGTTTCAACACAAGCAGTTGGTGGAAAAACAAGCTTTTAGAAAGGTCATTTAGTGCCATATATAACCCATCTCTTCCAGTTAAACTGCTTAGCAGTGTACAAAGCAAATCCCAGCCCATTTCTGGTCTGATAATTAATAGAGTCTTCTACTCTAGCTGGAGCAGTACAAAGAAAGTGAATGTTTTCCTTGTTATCCAGACTTAATAATTCACCATTTGAATTGTCAGGGTGTCTTTGAAAGAAGCTGATTGTTGAAATCCAAGTGCAGTAGATGTGAATTATTGTATATTGTATCTTCAAGATGAGCATGGAATTCACATGCTTTTAGTCAGCAATAGATTACTGATGGCCCTTGGAAACAGCAAAAAGATTTTTTGATCGTAAGATGTAATACTGCAATTTTCTTGCTGATATTCTGTTCAAAGAGTATAAATAAAATATGAATACTAAAATATTTAAATTTCTAACCCTTAAAAAAGGGAAAATATTTTCTTCCTTTTATCTATCATTGGATATGGTAGACAATCAACATGAACATTACAAATGTAAGTTTCCAGTGATAAATAAAATTATCAGATTTCTAAACTGGCCAGACAAATTGACACTGACAAATATATTGCAATTACCCTGAGAGAGGCTATTAGTTAGTTCCTAAAATAAAAAATATAGTTGAGTTAGTAAGCTGTGAATACTAGAGAAATTGAATCCACATGCTCAATATTCAAAACTGGTGATCTTTACTCCTGAAAATCAATGTGTTTAGTTTGATTTAGATATATCATCTGTACTTCTGTAAATGAATGCAAGTAAATCACGTTTCAAGTTGTGCACAAAAATTGCAATGCCCCAGAACAGGTTAATCTGAGTTTTTGAGCCTGTAAAAATGTCATGAAGAGAGCTCAGCGGAATGTTTCAGATTAGCATCATATTAACTGAAATTACAATGATGTCAGCAACTGTTCATGAACTTAGTCCATGGTGAGCAGGAAAAAAAAGAAGGGAAGAGAATTTTGGAAAATTTTCATTTAAGATTTCATGTTAGGATATTCTAAATGAAAACTTTGGTTTGGAAGTTCACTTTGAAAAATCAAACCAGAACATTAGTTCCTAATTTTGCTTTTGATCATCACTTGAAGAAAAATGGTTTATGCTATTTTAACCAGAAGTCCCACCCACAATATATGGCTCTTTACTAAGAACAAAGGTGTCTCCTTTTCTAAGTATTATTGTCTTAATTATCTGTGAAGAATCAAAAGACACGCAAATTACGTTTCATGGTACAGGGGAGAAAATGTAAAGTGAGTGTGGAGTCCCACACGGGCCTGACTCAGAAACAAGCTCAGAAATTTGTAGTGATGAGCAGGAATCTGAAGAAAGGAGAAAACTAATCCTGTCTGTGCCCTTCCCGTATCTCCTAAATTACAAGATCTTTCTGCTGAAAGAACCTGCAAAAAGGTAGTTAACACTGACCTTAAATGGTCATAATTAGGTCTGTAAGTTAACAAGCTATTGAAGCCAGCAATTCCAGCTGCATTTCTTCAAAAACTGCAATTCAAAGGCAACTGTCTCTGGACCTTGGCACAGCCTAACATGAGGTATGACTGCACTTATAGCTTGTGCAGACACAGCCAATCTGCATCTCACTAATTTACTGCAAATAACATCAGAGGGCTCAGCACAGGCCAGTCCCTCAGACACTCACCAAAGACCTGAGGTGGGCACTTCCAGCAATGGTTGAGCAATGTCACGGCCACCCTCCACGGCCTCCTAAGCCAGCCAAGTCAGCTCAGGATGGCTAAACGGAGCCACCACCCTTGGGTCCAGAAATCTGCAAGTCTCGCATTGCTGGGAGATTGGGAAATACTCTGGGCAAACATTTTTCTGTGCCAGCTGGGGTTTCACGGTCTTTTTGGCCACAGCTGGTGGTGGAGGACTGTGCTGGCTGGAGCTGCCGTCCGACCTACTGAGAAATTCCTGAGTAAGTTCTCTTGCAGATATATCTCTAAGAGCGTCCAGCTTTGGACAGAAATACGAAATATCAGAGCATTTCATTTTCAGATGAAGCCCACCAAGGGCTTTAGTGGGCCAACAACATTTACACCAGCACGGCTCAAACCATAAAAAGCAAGCCTACACACAAACCCCACAGCCTCGCTAGTGCATACAAGCCGGTGAGCCTCCTTTTTCCTTGCTTAGTTCTTAACACCACAGCTTTTTCCTTTAGTATTCACAGCCTGCCACGCAGACTGATGAGACGTACAGCTGAGATGGAGGGTTCACACTGAACCCTTTACAAGGGATTAGTGCTGTTTGAGGGCTGGAGACTGCCAGCAAGGGGAAGGTCACCTGTCTTGTTGGAAAAGTTAAGCATTTCATTGAACACGGAGATTTGACAGTGGCGCATGACACGCCAGTGACTTTATCGCACCTAGCTGGAAGTTTATATGCATTAAATCATCCTGCACTTTTCCCACTTAAAGGAGGATCAGGTTGGGCTGAACACCTTTCAGACTGAAACCACTCTAAGCAGAATGGATATTTGTGACAGTAGCTGGAGATTGTTCTGTCTTGGTAAATCAAAATTTGAAGCATCAGGAGTGCAATAATTAAATAAGGGCACACTGCTGGATCACATCTGGTCATTGCAGCACTGCCCTGGTTTCAGCCTGGACAGAGTTAATTTTCTTCTCAGTAGCTGGTACAGTGCTGTGTTTTGGATTTAGTGTGCAAATAATTTTGATAGCACACTGATGTGTTTAGCTGTTCATAAGTAATGCTTACACTAAGTCAAGGACTTTTCAGCTTCTCAGGCCCTGCCAGCGAGGGGGCTGAAGGGGCACAAGAAGCCGGGAGGGAGCAGAGCCAGGACAGCTGACCCGAACCGGCCAAAGGGATATTCCATACCATAGAGCGTCACGCTCAGTATATAAACTGGGGGGGGGAGTGGGCCAGGAAGGGCCAGTGGCTGCCCAGGGACTGGAAGGGCACCAGTCAGCAGGTGGTGAGCAACAGTATTGTGCATCACTTATTTTTTTCCCCTTTTGGGTTTTATTCCTTTCTCCCTCTATCTCCTTCTCATTACAATTGTCATTGCCATTATTATTTTATTAATTAATTAATATTTTATTATTAATTAATATTTTATTATTAATTAATATTTTATTATTGATCTTTTTATTTTATTTTATTTTATTTTATTTTATTTTATTTCTATTATTAAACTGTTCTTACCTCAACCCACAGATTTTGCCTTTTTCCCAAATCTCCTCCCCATCCCTCTGTGGGGCGAGGGAAGTGAGCGAGCAGCTGTGTGGTATTTAGTTGCCAGCTGGGGTTAAACCATGACAAGCAGCTTTGAAAATTTATGGGATATTTAAATCATTGTGATGCACAATTTGAGTTGCTGATTAAGATTTCTGGTTAAATATAAAATAAATTATTTAAACATTGTATGCTTATATGAAATTGAGCAATATTAGAAACGTAATTGTAATAGAAGTGTAGAAGAATACAGTTATAACACAGTAATGTCTATTTTTCTAGGACAATTTTGCTTCTTGCAAATTTTGTTGGAAGCAGAGTCACCTTATTGAGAGATTTATTATAAATCAATGTAAAGAATTTGTTGGATTAGAAGTGAAGGGAAGGGAGATGGTAAAGTAAATAATTACGTTTGATTTCCTGTACTCTTAACAGACTGTGCGGAACCAGGGAAATTTTGAGGGGAAGGTGGGAGCTGGCTGACTTTTGTCCTTGTCTAGAAAAGGGACTACATATGTACAGACAGGTTGTATTCCATCTCCAGATATAAATGTCAACCTCAGGTATTAATAGATTACATCATCTGAAGAAATTAACAGCATGTCTTCTCGTCTGTAAAAAAGCATTGCAATGATTCTGTGCCAACATTTTCTTGGCACAACCACAATGACTTCAGAGATCATTTTGGTTGGAGAACTGCCTGTTTCCGATTGCACAGACACTTGCGGAAATGGATGCAGGTAAGCTAGGGATGGAATAGATCTGCTAAGTACTGCAGATGAAGGAAATTGCAATGGAGTCCTCACACAGCAGGTCCTCACACTAATTATGAAGTGGGAAGAATGACTAAGGAGGGATGACCTTCGGAAAAAGCAGCTCTGTTTCTTCTGCTCCCTGAATTAATCTACAATTATGTCAACTCATCTGTATCTTAGCAATAAATAAATAAATATTTCCTTCTATGCTTGAAAAATCAAAAATTTAGCAGTTCAGTTCTAGTAGGGGCACTACCATTGCCTAACCATATGTTACCCCCCAGACAGCTAAGAAACCACTTCTTATTCAAAAAAAGCCAAGCTTTTAAAATCCACTTTGATAATATGCTGGGGGGTTTTTGAGGGGGAGGGGAGATTTTCCTCCAGAACTGGCATAATTCCTCACCTTTAAGAATGGAGTCAAGGAGGCATCTAGCTGTTATCAGAGCTACAAGCTGCCTGAGCTCACCACCTGCACATGACAAGGAATAAATGTTGTCTTCAGGCTGTGATGAGCACCTGGCTCCTCAACTACCTCTCCTGAAGTGCTGAGCTAAAAGATGGAGACAAAAAGGAGGGACAGTATGAAACTGTAGATCTGAACTGTCTTCAGAAAGGAAATTAAGGTACCTGGCTGTATCCATAGATCTCCCCCTTGTAAAGCCCTGCTTTTTTTTAAACATTCTAAGCAAAGAGTGAACTTAGAACAAATGTTCAGTGTGGGAGATGGGCATGCAGGGGCACAGACTTCAGCAAAAAACAAAGCACGGAGAGAGAGGGCTTTGTCCTCAGTCCAATCCTCAAAAAGCTGTCTTCCCTCAAGAAACAGCACTCTGCACAGAACTGATCCCTTATTTCACTCTGACCCCTTGGTCAGATGTCATGGTGGTCAACGTACCGAAAACAAATGCTCCGTGTGTGAGAAACAAACAGAGAATACATCGGCTGTGAGAAAGGACATTATCAGTAATACTGTAATGCCAGGCAATAAACTGGTCATACTCACTGGTGTTTAAAATATTTAAATCCTACATCATATTGATGTACCAAAGTGTTAGGTACAGTAGCCTGTGGAGGGACACTCAGGCACTCCTGGGATTCACAGACAAGGCATGGGACGCCTCTGCCCTGCTGTGGGCATCCTTGTTATAGGATATCAGTGTCTCAAGGCAGGCATCTGAGTCTCACTTCACTATCAAACAGTAAAAATGAACATCTTTAGCATTTAATAAAAATAATGATGCCTAACATTGATCAGACAAATTACTATAAAAGGAGACAAGACATACCAACTCATACATTTTCTGTACTGCAGACTCCTTGACTCAGACAGAGTGAATCACACCATGAGTGTCTGCGTGCCTGGGTTTCCCAAAAGTGTCAGATCCAGTAGATCTTCTCAGAATATAATTAACTCATGTGGAGAGCACTCATCTGGCCAAAAGAACAGCAGCTGTGATCACTCTCAATAAAAAATAAAATAAGACAAAGGTTGCAGCAGCCTAATTTTGGATAAGGATCTAGTAGATCATTCACCCAGGAAGAAAGTGGATGATGTGTGTACCCCAGATAATAAAGGGGCCTGATGCTGCACAGCTCTTTGACCACTCGTGTTTTTGTCTCCTTGTCCTCAAGAGTAATTTGTGGTGCTGTGAGCCCGAGGACTCCAACTCTTGACTGTCGTCAGGAACTGTGAGCAACAAGACCACCTTCAGCCTGGCTTCTGGAGAGAATAGGGCTTAGTGTGATGGTGCAGCTTAGCAGCGTTCCTGTTCTCCACATCGCCGCAACAACCTTTGAACCCAACAGTCAGTCCCAACTGGGCAGTGTGTTGCCACTGTCAGTAGCTGCTATCATGTGAGCTTTGGCATTTTAATGAAATAAGACATTGCTTCAAATATTGCTCCTGATGTAAATCCAATCCCAAACAATTTTTTTTTTTTTTTTTTTAAATCAGAGATTCATATTTCTCTTATTTGAAAGAAGCTTTTTTTTTGCTTTTTAACTGGTGCAACAGCTCACAGAGGGATTGCTCTGTTCCTCCTTCGGTCTTCAGGAAGGGCACAGAAACAGTTGGGCTTCAGTTCCTCTGCTGAGAGTTACTGGAGGAAAGATAAGGGAAAGGAGAAGAGAAGCAGACAGCATAGTAATTAACATTAACTGCAGGCACATATGATTAATGTTATTTATATAATAGCATTTAACCAACAGCAGCACCCTCATAACAATAGGTGGTTTGAGGGAATGTTGTGGCAAATGTGAGGAGCTGCTGTTGGTGGATAATAATGTGCTTCTGCAAAAAGGCTCTTTTCATGATTCATGAATTAGAGTTGCAAAAATAACAGTAAGGGGGAAAAAATAGTACCTTGGTACAAATACCAGACTGCTGCTGAACCTAGCCAGAATAAGAACCCTAGCACCTTTATGAATATTATAAGGACACTGAATTATCACCAGGGTATTTTCTATATAGCACAGTCTTCAAATTGTTAATAGGGCTGAATGAAACTCTCTGCAAGTCTTGTTTCTTTGTCTGTATCCTATTCTGGTATCTAGACCTTATAACACCAAAATACTCTTTTAAATATTTAAGCCTACAGATATTTTTGTGAGAATTATCCTTCAGTACTACCTCTTCCAGTAATGCAAGCAAAGGAAAGAAAATTGTCCCAAACTTTCTTCCACAGGCCAGAGAAACAGACAGCTTTTATTCTAAGTGCTTGCACTGCTGTTCATCTGCAGCCTGCAGGAAATCAGGTCTGTGAGGGTCACATCCTTAAGTCATTTTTCTGTAGCCATCTAATGGTTTGTTCAAGTCACTTTTCCATGCTGGTCCTGGGGAACATTAGGAATGTTCTGTTATACAAGCTATGGCTCCAGCTCTACAAAGATATGTGTGATATGCTAAATTTAACCCCCTCCAAGTCTTGCTGACTTCAATGAGATTATACATTTGAGCAGAATAGTTCACCAGTGATGTGGTTTAACATAGCAGGCAGCTAAACATGCCATTCATTCACACACCCACCCATGGGATGGGGGAGAGAACTGGAAAAAAAGTAAAACTAATAGGTTGAGATAAAGGCAGTTTAATAGGGCAGAAAAGGAAGGGAAAATAATAATAATGATAAAACAAGATACAAAAAAAGTGATGCACAATGCAATTGCTCACCACCTGCCGATGATGCCCAGACAGTCCCTGAGAAACAGGGAACCACCCCGGGCCAACTGCCCCCAGTTTTATTGTTCAGCATGATGTCATATGGTATGGAACATCCCTTTGGTCAGCTGGGGTCAGCTGTCCTGGCTGTGCCCCCTCCCGGTTTCTTGTGCACCCCCAGCCTACTCACTGGCAAAGCAGTATGAGAAGCTGAAAAGTCCTAGACTTAGTGTAAACACTGCTCAGCAACAACATATCAGTGTGTCATCAACATTATTCTCACCCTAAATCCAAAACACAGCATTGTACCAGCTGCTAGGAGGAAAACTAATATTATCCCAGCCAAAACCAGGACAACCAGCTATAAAAATAAGCATGGGTGAGCTATGCATTCAGGATCCCTAATTTTAACTGTTGTGAGCTACTATTATCTATGTAGTTGCTAAACATACACAATTTGCTTAGCACTAGCCATCACTAGCCACATTACAAGAATGTGAGGGTTAAGTCTAGATGCCATTAAGTCAAAGACAAAACTATCTTAGTGTCCAGTGGGGGTCATTATTTCAGCCTAGCAATCTGTAAGATGGATCTGAAAATAAGACACCCCAGAAACTCTTAACTGTACTTCAGCAAATAACGAAAGGGTTATTTAAAGTATTTGCTAAATACCAGAAAAAGTTGCAAATGAATATAACATTGTTTTTCTTCTTGGAGATTACATGCTTCATGTAAACACTTTAAGAGCCTTGTGATGTTCTGATATGACAGAAATCCAAGTCATGCAGGGATCTTTGGTGCACTTCTGGACTTAGGTACGTACCCAAATGCAAAAGCAGCACAAAAATAGCCAAACAAGATGTTTATATGGTATCTGGAACAGGAATAGGAGAGTGAAAATAAGATAATAATACCTTCACAGAAGCAAACAGTATGTTTTCATCTGTTCTGCTGTGTACAATATTGGCCATTCTGCAGGAAGAGAGAAATTCCTGCTGATATTGCTGGCAACAGCAGACGTGCTTTGGGGCATATGTTGCCTTCACCGTCTCTGATGAAGAAACAGCAAATTCCAGAGGTTAGAAGCAATAACATTGTTGGAAGCAACACAGACCTGGAACACCCTGAACTCCTCTGGCTGCAGGTTCCACCCTCTCTTCTGACCCACAGATATATGGTTCGTCCCTACATTACAGAACAGTACCCAAAAATACAGAGGTACATATTTCCAAATCACCTCATGGCAATACTAAAAATTAATTCTGCAAAATACTGTGATCCACAACTATATAATCCCAATGGTTGATTGCAGAGGAGGAGCAGGAACATGTGGTTTGGACAGCAGCTGGGGATACGCTTGACCCTTTCAACACAGCATGGTTACAGGCTGGCTTGAACATACCATGAAACTGTATTCTTCAATTATAGTGTGTCTAGAGAACAAATGTCAGTGTTGAGTCCAGAGCTTTTTGCAGACCATCAAGCAAAGAATTTGAGCTTCCAGGCTCCCTTTGTGCCTGCTTTCTGTGAGTCTCCCTGGAAAAGCATGAGGGAGAGGTCAGGGATGGAATGGATGTTTTCTGAAACATCTGCCTGCTTGCCACTGGACACTGATGTCCTTTATTCATTGAGAATTCACTCCACAGTCACAATAATGCCTGTTCAATTTTCAACCATATAGGGCGACAGCATTTTAGATAAGACTTGGTTCTACGTGATATTTCTACTAGAAGATCTTCTGATGATGATTTCAGAGATTTTAGAGAAGGTTATTTACATTTAGATGTTTTAGAAAGGGAATTTGTGGTTTTATTATTTTGAAACTATAATCTTTTTCTGGTGTAAATTAAAATGGCTTAATTATTTTCTGTGTAGAGTTCAGCATTATGTGCTGTTATATTATCCACAGGTGTGTACAGTCGTTGAAGTCTTTCTTTCCAAGCAATAAGCTTATGTGATGACATGAGCATCTTGTACTAAATTAAAATTTATCTCACAAGAGAAGTAACCCCCTGCTAAGAGTTTGGTTTTTTTTTTTTTTTTTGTCTTGGCAAATTGGGTGTTGTGACTGTTTCTAAAAACAGATGCAACATTATCTGAAAGCTCAACTAAATGCCAGAGAATATTGGTTTTATTTAGAGGATTACTAGCTTTCTGGCAGTAAGTGTGTTGATCTCTGGATTTTTTGAACACGTTAATTGCATATGACAGGTTATCTTTTCTGTATTTATTGAGTAGTCTAGCAGTCTAATGTTGATGGAACACTAGTGGTATCTACTCAATTCTTGATGAAATTAACTCTAAAACTATGCTCCAAACTCCTAGTTTGAAGTTCAGATGTATTATAAGAACAGCATAGTTTTGGTTACATGACTGTCCAAAAAGAGCTGACTTACGTGGGTCATGGAAAGAGTTACATGATGGAGTGAGGGCTGCTCTCAATCCGTTCATCACCCAGTCTGTATTGGTATTGGGGATTGTCCCAGCCCAAGCTCAGGAACTTGCACTTGGCCATGTTGAACTTCATCAGATTTCCATGAGCCCACTCGTCCTGTCAAGGTCCCTCTGGATGACATCCCTTCCTTCTAACATACCAACTGCACCACTCAGCTTGGTGTCATCTGCAAACTTGCTGAGGGTGTACTCAATCCAACTATCCATGTAGTTGATGAAGATGTTAAATAGTGTTGGTCCCACTATGGACCTTTGAGAGAAACTATTCATTACTGATTTTCACTTGCACATCAAGCCATTGACTGTAACTTTTTGGATGTGGAAATTCAGTCAGTTCTTTATTCACCTAACAATCCATCCATCAAAGTGGTAAGAATGTTGCGGGGACCTATATCAAAGGCCTTTCAGAAGTTTATGTAGATAACGTCAGTAGAAGTATATGTAGGTGACATCCTTTGTCCACTAACACAGTAACTCCATTACAGAAAACTACTAGATTAGTCAGTTCTACAGGCCAGGGTGGGTCTATGAATTCTGACATTTCTTTAGTGACGCAATTATATGTGATAGACTGTCCTAATTCTACTTCTTTATAAAATTTGTGAAGCAGGTGAACAGTTCGTGTGGTAAGAGTGTGAAAGAAGATTGCAGGGGACTCATACAAAAGGGCTTTGCTGACAGCATGAATGAAAGGACAAACGGAATGTTTACTGTTTTGATTTACCTTTCCTCCATGTTTTAAAGATTGCAAAAAAGAAAAAAATAGAGTGTTATAGTTTTCAAGACTATCACATAAGCACAAGGAGACTGTTAACTCTGTGTGTGAATTCAATTCTGGCACTGGGTAACTACCGTACATTTGGAATTTTTGCCACTATGACCTTGTATTGCAACTTTTTGTACTTTAATTCTTAATTCTGGATGGAATGTTAAGAATTCAGTTACTGCGCTCTACAGAGCACGAGTTAACTAAGAGTTGTTGGTTTAAAACTTGAAACTCAAAACCTGGAATAATTATGACAGGAGGGATAAAGGCACACCTTTGACACCAAGACAACAGCTTTTCAGTTTTCCAGTTCCTGCTCAAAAGCCAAGCAATATGCAGGCTTTTCAGTTTAGAGTCATATGAATAACTTAATATAAAAACATAGGGTATTTTTCTTTGATGTCACTGGAAGAAACAGCTTCCCTGTTTCAACTGATTTTTTTTTTTTTTTCGTTGGGAAATCAGATTGTGGCAAATATTTGGCAGGGAAATTTTTCATTGCAAACAGGTAAAGTCACAAAATTTCAAGCAACTTAAGCTTTTCAATCAACAACATATTGGACTGATTTTAGGCATCACAACTTATCTTATAATACATAAGCAGATGACCTTTCAATTAATTAAAAAAAAGCTAAGCTTCAAAACCAACAAAGATTTTTTAAATAATGAATTGTGCAGTTAGACTGGGTAACACATCTCCACAGGGAATTGTTAGTGTCAAATTAAGTAAAATTTAGAAAAAACCTTCCTTTTCTGATTCTAGTAACTAGGCTGCTCAACACTGAAAATTAATTATAATGTCCTTTTGTTTTAAGTCAGGGATAGAAGATTCAGAACTTGAGCCTTTCAGGATGGGGTCTAATACATATCATATTTTATATCTGCCTTTCTGTATAATAATTGCTACTGATTATGGTCAGAAACAGATTATAGGATAAAATGGACGTGACATCTCACCCCTTGCAATAACTGTCCTGTAGAATAATTCTGTGGTGTAAAGTGTTGCTTAAGATAAATAAAGGCAGCAGAATACAAATGTACTCAGTTTCTGTCCTTGAACTTCGATGAAAGTTTCTGGTAAGGAACCAGAATTGTTAGCTTCACTTAGATGCACTTGACTGTTGCACTAGGAGCAACTGCACTCATCTACCTTATCTATGGAGAGCTTTAGTTATTACTTATTATATTTACTTTGAAAGTTTAGTAATCCTATAAATATTAAGAGCTGGTACATAATATTCATCTTATATATAAAAAAAACATTTCCACATGATACATATTTTGTGAAATTCCTTGCAGGATGCGTCTAACACTGGTGCCATTCTTACAACAGCTGATGGAAGGTAGCTCACTGCAGTAATGCTTTGTCTGCAGAAATTGTGATCTAATTAGAAATGGATTTTTAGAAGTTGATGAAAGCCTGTGAAAAAACCATCTGTTTCCTGTCTTGAATCAAGAGGGGAAATGTAATATGGGATTTTTCCCCATAGGTTCAAAAGTGTACAAACATAGCAGCACTGAAGATACAGTTACTGTATTTTGCTATTTTATTGGTTAAGTGGGAAAAAAATATTCTTGAAATTGATGTCTTAAAAATTTTGCTGATCTCATGCAGGATAAGGCTACACTGGAGCAGGTACACCCCTAAGGGACTGCAGTCTGTGGATAAATCCATGCTGAAGCAAGTGCAAGAGGGAGAATTCATGTCGATGTTAAACCCTATGGCTTGGTCCAAAGGGCCTAGGGGCGGAGACTGTAATGCATACACCTGTAAGTTTTTGTAACACATTATTTGAGTTGCATTTTATAAGAAGTACTACAGCAGAAACCACCCAAACTAACGGAGGATGAGCCTTACAAGAAACCGTTCACGTTACCTGGCCTGAGCTGGCTTTGGTGCCCAATAGCTCTACACAACAAACCACCCCTCCTGCCCTGACTGACCGCCATAGAAGTTGGAGCCCAAAGTCATGGACTAAATAAACTCAATGGACATTTTGTGGACACTTAAAGACATTTTACAGAAGTGCTCCATAGACTATAGGAATGACATCTGTGTATCATAAGTGTGGGGAAAGTACCACAAAGGCTGGGAATGAGGACAGTAGTTAATGAGTATCTGTTGGATAGTGCAGGACCATGACATAAATGATAAGGAACAAGACATGGAGAATGTGTTGGGTTTTCCTGAGATAGAGTTAATTTTCTTCACAGTAGCTGGTATGGGGCTAAGATTTGGATTTCTGCTGAAAACAGTGTTGATAACCCAGGGATGATTTAGTTATTGCTGAACAGCGCTTACACAGCCTGAAGGTCTTTTCTGCTCTTCACATTGCCTCAACAGCAAGTAGGCTGGAGGTGCACAAGGAGCTGGGAGAGGACACAGTTGGGACAGCTGACCCCAACTGACCCAGGAGATATCCCACACCATATGATGTTGTGCTCAGCAATAAAAACTGGGGGAAGAAGGAGGAGGTGGAAGGGTATTTGGCATTATGGCATTTGACTTCCCAAGTCACCATTATGGTGATGGAGCTCTGCTTTCTTGCAGATGTCTGAACACCTGCCTGCTGATGGGAAGTAGTGAATTAATTCCTTAACCTGCTTTGCTTGCATGTGCAGATTTTGCTTTATCTATTAAACTGTCTTTATCTAAACCCACAAGTTTTCACACTCATGAAAGTGAGCAAGTGGCTGGGTAATGCTTAGCAGCCAGGGTTAAACCACAGCAGTACACCAGAACATTAATTCCCAATCTTCCCGGCTTTGTGAATGGCACTGTCTCCAAGTTGTGCAGCTGTTGCGGTAAAAAATGTGTGAAATTTCATCTTCAAGCCTTATTCTATGAATTGCTTTAATAATAATGGACTGAAGCTTTAACTTTACATCATGAAATGAATGAGGATTATTAGAGATACTTAAGCATAAGCCAGTTGCATGACTTAGAGCCTGTGCTTGTGATCCATGATTCCTCTTCAGGCACAAGTAGTCGCAGGTGATCCAGCCCTGAGGTAAGAAATAATTTGTAGGTATTTCTCAAGGGAAGGTGCAAACCTTGTTTAGGAGGATGGAGAAACACTTCAGCATTGAGCTGCCTCACACAAAAGTATTCAGATCACGTCAAAAAATCAAAATACACTGAAGAATGTTGATTTGGAGTAATAGTTTCTTTTTTTATTTATTTTTGTGTTTTACCTACAGAAGTTCAAAGAACAACGCAGAGATTAATTTATTTTTGAAGAGAAACATAACTATTACAGAATTGGAGAATTCCAGTAAAACATTCTTTATCATCTCCACCCAAAATATAATTCCTTCCCTGAGGAGATTTACTCCCTCTCACACTCACACATAGTCATACCCAATATGATTTCTACCCATTGTGGCCTCTGTAATATTAATAACAACCATAATTACATTATGCCTTCTGACCCCAGTTTAACATAACACATTTGAGTTCACATACTAAGTAAAATGTTTAATCAGGAGCATGCTGAGGGAAGAGCAGGTGTTCTCAATATCTCACCTCAAAATGCTTGCCCTATGGCTGGTTTCCTCTTACACACCCATTTATTATAAAGCTGATGGAACTCGCTGCTCCTGCCTCTCTGAGCTTCTTAAGTAGCACCTCCGGCATCAGCTTTATTAAAAAATAAAATCATACGTGAAAGAAATAGGGCAGGTGGATGGTCATAAGGACTTGGTGCTATTTAGATTACACAGCTCCTTAGGTATGTCCTTACATTTAACGATAAGTATTTGGTACTTGCAAGTGTATAATCACCTTAGCTCATGTCATTACTTGGTTTAACAGCTAATGCTTAAATCATGGTTCTTGATGGATTGACAAGAGAATGCTTTTGCCTTCCATTGAAATGCAAAGGATAGGGATCCAGGCTTCCTTTTTTTTCTAAGGGTTGTTAAGATTGCTTCGTTCCCGAACCTGCAAGGGCTAGTCAAGGGATTTCATGTAATAATGTGAGAAATGCATTTGATACAAAACTTGTGTCATTCTGTGCAGAAAGGTAAAGCACAGGTCACTTTCTTTTTAGCAGAGAAGAACTATTCAGGGTAAAGTAAATCTGGATTCTCATTGTGCATCTCTGAGGTTCAAAATAATGAAAATGAAGCCCTTGAAATGTTTTCAAAAGCCAATGGAGGCAGATGCTTGTTATGCACAACTGACATATTGATGAGAATTCTTAGAAATTGCTACCACTTGTATGTTTGCAATGCATTTGGAACTTTCCCAGTGCTGACCTATGTTTTAAGGCCAGAAATGACTGCTATCCCTGATGCCTCTGACCTCCAACACAACACAGACTGGAGAATATTGCTTGTTAATACCTGAATAAAGCCTGTAACTCCTGGTCGAGATAGAGCAGCTGTCCTTTAGAAAGCCATTTGAAGACCTTAAGTGATGAGGAATGCATGAAATGCTTAGAAAATTAACCACTGTAAGAAGTTATTTTTATATAAAAAGGTAATTCAAGCTACTAAATTGTATGTTGTCTGTTGAGATGAAGAGCCTTCTTTACTCAAAAACAATCTTTCAAAGGCAGTATTGTGCTCTATAAACAAGTCACCTCTTAGCCCTCCCTCAGATACACTAAAGAAATCAAACTTCTTTATCCTCTGCTGAAAACATGTTTTTCCTGAACATGATTCGTTCATATAACTCTTGTCACCCTTTAGCACAGACACCAGAACAGACAGTAATGCTCTCATTAATGCCAAGGAGAGCCATACAACTACTGCTTTATAATTTTCCTTGTTTCCACTTCCAAAGTTCCCACAGGTTCTTTTCACACTTAATATTGTTGGAAATGGGCGCTCAGTAGGTTGACTACTGTGACCCTCTATCATCTTCAGCATTACCAGTTGCTAAAATAGAATCTCTTCCTATAAGTGTGACCCATTTCCTTGTAGCTGAATATATAAAAATGTGAATTGCTAAACACTTATATCTATTATTTATATTGAATCTCAGATCACTCTGTAGAACTGGCCTTCTCTGCACATTATTTACTGTTCCCCAGATTTTTCTTCAGCTGCTAATTGTCTGTTTTGTTCAATTTAGCATCAATATCCCATTAGTTACTCCTCAGACTATTCCATAACCCATCTGTTCTCACCAAAAGAAAGTTATATTCATCTTAGTCCTTTTTCTTTCTTAAGTTCATCCATTACTTCTATTAATATTCCTTTGTGCAGTCTGAAGCCTTTCTTCTTTCACTCCGGGAAGCCAGTCTCCAGTGCTAAGCCTGGCAAAGGCAGTGATTGCAATAGGTGAAAATCTGTTTTGTTTATTTTTAACCTGCTTTTTTGCCCTCTGCAGCTGTTTTTAACTGATTTGGGAATGACCTGCAGGCAGTCAGCAAGCACCTCCTCTCCCTATCCATCATAACTTGGCCCTTCTTTTATTCTGTCTCATCAAGTTCACTAAAGCATTTTTCAAAGGATCTGTTCTTTTAATTCCAGTATTTTCCACATGGCAGTGCAGTAACAAGGCTGGCACAAGACACACTGCATGGAATGAAATTTGCCCTAAACTCAACTAAGCCATTTTCACAGCCCAAAGCTTAGCCAAAAAAATAATTATAAATTCCCTCTGCTATTCCTTTGTCCACTCAGTTTACTGCAGTCCCTGTATCAGGAAAAGGCTTTTCCCCCACAAGGGAAAATGACGTAGGCTAAGAGAGATGTTGCTTTGTACAGCACAACAGGAGTACTGGGAGACATTCCATTTCTGTCTGTAGGATAACACTCTGTTCTAACCAAGCAACATCTTCTCTTACTAGAAGTTAGCCACAAATGGATCTTTAAGCATCACACGTGGGCTACTGAGAAATATTTGACCACGTGTCAACACTCACATTTCAGCATGTTGCTCATATGCCAGTGCTCACATACTTGTCTGAGCTGATGTGCTGATGCTGCACCCAAGATAGATGCATCCTTGCCTCTCCTCCTCAGCTGTGCACACAGCATATCCTCCACAAAAAAAAAAAAAAAAAAAAAAAAAGTTGGAGGATCTTTTCAAGCTTACTCCAGGAACTGAGAAATGCACCTGAGAGAATCATGACCTGCACACAGATCCAATTTCTGCCTGATTTTGAGCAAAGACTTTGATTCCAAATTATGGCAGATATTTGGAGGAGTCACTTTCTGCACAGCTTTTTAAAATACTTTTTTTATTTTAAAGGTTTTTTAGAATACCTTTATTTAAACAATATTTGAAGGGGCTGATGCTTGCATCCTCATTCCCAGGAGAAAGATTATATCCTTGGTTGTAGCAGGGAATCTCCCTGATCTTCTGATGGGACTGCCCTTCCAAGCAGCAAAACATCCACAGCATGTGGAAGGGGCCAGAAGTGAGCAGCGGAAAAGTCTAAAGATCAAGACTCAGAGTCTGAACTGGAGGAAGTAATCCAAATATCTGGTCTCTGCTGCAGGGGATGCTGATCTATGTTATCTGATGGCTTTTCTGTGCAAATTGCAAAAACAAGGATGCAAAGCAGTAATTTCGGAAACACTGATCTGTACTCTGTAGCAGCTGTAGATGTCTGCCCTCAAAACAAAGTTTTGAACCAGAGGGGATACAAATGCCTGCCTAAAGCCCCTACTGGAAGTATTCAAGCACTGGAAGGAAGAGGAATTTTACTGTTCTGTGCTAAATATTCCTTTTTGTTTAGCAGTAAAGTGACCTTCGTTCAGTGTGCAGAATTTCTATTGATGTTTTTTGTTGGCTTACCTTTTAAGTAACTCAGAGCTCTGGATGCTGTTCTAGGGCCTCAGGATGCTTAGAAGGTAAGTATTATAGCACTGACATGGTGAGGGGTGCCCAAAACCTGTGCTGACTCTAACCTCAGCTAAAGCAGGAGAAAAGCAGGTCAAGAATGGGTAGTGAATTTGCCTTGGACTGATGAAAATGATGGTTATGAAGGGGAAGTCCCTCCAGCTGGGATGCATTAGGGCAGGATGATGTAAGGATGAGAATGAAACAGATTTTTCCCAAAGAAGGAGTTGAGACACAGAGGGGAGGGGGGGGGAAGATTTCTTATAGTGAGAAATCCTTAAAAGTCACAAAGGCATAGTAAGGCCCTAGGTAAGAGTATTTCTCATGATCTTTTCTTCTTCTGAGTCGCAAAATGATTCCTGACAAAAAAAGTATTTTTTCCTCAGTCTGGGGTGGTCCAGGGGTCAGAGCTTCTCCTGTCTCTGTAGTCCTTAAATGGTTCTTGCTGCTTTCTCTTTCTTCACTCTTTTTGTTTATCCCTAACGAAGCCATCTGGCCCAGCTTTCACAAGGCTGCTCAATACCTCGCTGGGCAGGGCCTCAGACTCCCTTATTCATGTCAAGAGTTTTTTAGTCAGACACCACTTACAGGGTGTTTTTTTACTTCTAAAAACTACTAGAGCTTAGAAACAATAACTGTGGGTTGTTTTTTTAAAAATTTCTATTTGCTATTGTAATAAAAATAACAGACCACGATAATAAAACCACTCTTCTACACTAATTAAATTAAAGCAAAACAGTAATGCTCTGATTCAAACATGGAGGAAAAGGGAATTTAAAGCTAGGGTTCAAAATGCCTGAGTCCAGACAAGCTGACCGAGACTGAGTTAATCCTTTGTGCTGGGGAACCAGAACCTTTTTCAAAAAGTCTCCAACTTCGAACAAGAAGCATATCTGAATTTCCTGGATTTTTACGTTCTCAAAATGGTGCCTTGTATTTTAACCTTAAGCCAACAATGGATTTAGTGGGCCTTAGGGTGCATCAGGTTTCTCTGGCATAACAGTTTCCCACCAAACCTCCTCCTTCCCGAAAGTCCTGTCACCGGTCACTACTGACTGCATTTGTAGTGGTAAATAAAACCTCCTGGGGCTGCCCAGCTGGCTTCAGGGACAAATGGTATAGAAAGGCTCATGTCTACACAGCTTGACTCTCTTAACCCTTCCTCAGACTACCCATGGAGAGTGTTTTCTGGCCTGAGCTGGCTCCCAGATTATCCCCATGATAGCAATAACTGGCTGAGACCAAAACTGTGCCAAAAATTTCACAGAATAAATGGTTGCATTCATACCGTGCTCAGGCCCATGTGCTGACCTTGTTTAGGTCATTATTAGTTTAACTGTAACCATTGTGGCCACTTCCGATTCCCCATAGACTGCTCATTGGCTTTAAGTAAGGCTGGGTTTGTATACTCAGTCCTGGATGTGAATTTAGAGATAGACTGCAGGATTTTACTCAGGTAACATCACATCCACAAAACCCACAAACAAACAAAGAAGGAAACCCAAACCTTTACTTTAATATGTAATTAAAGGGGTTTTTTCTGAACTTTTTATCCTTTTGTTTTAAAATTTAGATACTGGAAATCAGTTGAAAACAATTCAACCATTCTAAAAAAATCCATTAATAAAAATAAGAAATTACAAGTGTTATATATGGAATGTGTAGTTTTGAAAAGAGAGAAAAAATTAATATCTATTATATGAAGCATATTAACAAGTAAACAAACAAGCAAACCTAAAAATGCATATTTAGTCACTGATTAGCCTTTGACCACCCCAAACTGACTCACTGTAAGTTCTGTTGGTTAAAAAAATGTTCAAATTATCACACAGAAATATAGCAATGATATAAGAACTAGTTTCTGTCTCACCAAAAATTATTTTTAGAGGAGTGATTGTTATCAGATGCTGAAAATGCTTTTTAGTTCTCATCCCCAGAGTGGGCTTCAGCAGTGATATGACAACTGCTGAACTGGGAGGTGGACAACCCCAGGTGGACAGAAGTCAGCTTTATCGTGAAAGAGGAGGCTCGATATGCCTAAAATAGCTGTGACTGTTTTTACAAATATCTAGGTTTTTTTCCCCTCAGCCTGCAAACAAAATCTTGTAGCACAGAGTCCCGTATGTATTTATTTCTTCTGTTTAAAAAAATATTGCTATTTTTTTTCTCCTTTTTACTTATATTATCGTCTTGTCATTACAGCTCCATCCCTGCTATTTTCAAAAAGAAGAAAAAAATTGGTAACTACCTTGCTGGATATGGATGATATGACTTAAACTCCTAAAAGGCTTGGAGATAGTTGATTTACCATATTGTGGTGCCAGTACTTAATTGGTAGATTACAGTATAAGAAGCAGAAAAGGTGCTGGTACCACTGCTTCCCCCTGCTGTGCAAGGCGTGGTGGCTGTGAGCGTGGGTGAGGGGTCTCGTTCTAAAGGGCAATAGCTTGCTCAGCATTTATTATAGGGGTGCCAATTTTTCATGAAAGATATCTTAGACTTTAATTTTAAAGACTTTTCCATAGTCAGATGTGCCTGCTCCAGAGAAGCAGGTGATTTGCTTTCTTCTGCAGTGCTTTTTCAGTTCAGCAATAGCAAGCGTGCATCAAAACTGTTAACCTGCACATTGCCAGCACAACTGCCCAGTGGTCAGGCCAGGTGCTCAGTGGTCAGGGGGGATCTGGCCCTTGTCTGCGGTCCCTAACCCAAAGGGGAGGTGATGGAGAGAGCGCAGGAGACTTTCCTATCCTGAGGCACATCATACCTTAGATATTTGGGATCAGACTGAAGGCTGAAAGTGCTCCTCAAACACATGTCCCTCACTTCCCAGGCATTGCTTTAATTATCATTAGGCTACCTGGCTTTGCAAGCCTGCTTTGGGAATCCTTTGCGACCGCCTTTGCAGAGATGGTGCCAGAGCACAACTGCTACTCTTGATACTAGATAACCCTTCTCAGTTTATGAAGCACAGGCCTGAAGTGATATGGTTATGGCATATTTCTGTTGTGCTGTGCCCTTGAAATAAAGACACAACATCCAGTAGAATACAGCAGATGAAATCAGCAAGTAATAGCCATTAAATAAATGCTGCTTTGAAGAATAAAAATGCTGCAGAACGCTAGCAAGAACTTTGACTGTCACGTGAAAATGCAGCGTTAACTATATGGTTATTAAAAGTCAGGCCATATTTTCCATCCGTTTTTATTTGTGAGGTCTCCTTGAAATGACTTATAAAACTTGGGAACCTAGGCAGCTTTTCTCTAGGGAATATAAAACTATAGCAGCTGATACTGGTAAAATAGGTTATACAGAGCCTTAGAAATGACTGCTTGATTTGTCCAGTATTTATTGCCTGAGTAATGTACAGAAACAGTAAAACAGAAAAGCACAACTTTCCATCTGTGCTGCATTATGCCATACATAAGAACTATTTTTCATTTGAAATGATGGTAGCCCCGTAGGCTTTCTTGCTTTGATATCCTATGCTACCACACATGATATGATAGAGTATAAACAGACTGACTATAAATCTGAATCTTTACAGTTTTGAAAGGTGAAACATTCCAGCACTCGCTTCCCAACAAACAGGCCTCCTAAAGTGTAGTTTGTGTCAGGTGTTTGGATTTTTTTTAAAGTGGAGACCAAAGGTTGTTGCATCAGAAACCTGAAGCCAGCTAGCAAAATAGAAAAAAAGGCCAAAACCAAGCAAACAAAAAAGCATGCACATCTGGTACACAAGATGCCCAGCCCAAAAGCTCATCAGAACATAAGGAAAGGGTTTGCTGTTTTATACATACAACTTTCAAGCATTAATTTCCCTTTATTCCATAAAGCTCTGCTCATAAGTTTGCACGGCTTACACGTCAGTAAAGTGTGAGCCTGAATGACACTGTCTTCCTTTATCTCTACCCATTTGTAACCAGGGAGAGACAGCAGGTTAAAACAGATGGGCTGGTAGCCTTAAAAAGGGATCAAAGTTGTTGTCTGGCAGGAGGGGTCAGTTTATATTTTTTGCTGTTCTGTGCCTTTATGTTTTTAAAGAATATAAGTTAGAACTTCTATAACTAACTTTCTGGAACATAGTGGATTTTGTGAATTAAATGCCTTTCATTATTTCAATATTTTTTTTTTATTTTTCTGACGTGAACCTTATATACGTTGATATGAGTATGAAACTGTATGCACTTTCTAGTGCTTAGCAGCACTTCAGAGCCCAACAAAATCCTGACCACAATGAGGAGTGTGGGAGGATGAGTGCCAGGTATTCTGAACAAAAGCTTTCTATACATATAGATAGGTATCCACCACTGGTGGCAATAAAATCTGTGTATGGAGCTTAAATTATTGTGGGGAGGGCTGTGTGTGGAAGAATGAAAAAACAAAGCTATGTGATAGCATTTCAGCAGAAACAAATACAACAGCAATAAATCATTCTGGTAAGAAGAGGGCTAGGGGTGGTGAAATCCAGATGGTTTGCCCACAATATTCTGTCATTGCCTTGAGATGTTTTAAATCCTCATACTGGAGGAAAGAAAGGAAGAGCAGGTGAAGAGGCTCCCAGGTCCAGGGGGACCAGGGCAGCGGAGACAAGCGGGGTTCCTGGTCTCAGCCGTAGCGGGGAGCCACGAGCCTGCAGCTGAGATGTAGCACCACGTGATTTCCAGCTCTCTCTGCGGGACCCCCACGTGCTGGTAGGAGCCAGGTCAACTAATCTGCAACCATCAAGCTGCCTGCATGTATGCAACAGCCCAAATGAGCACACACAGGCACAAGGTTACAAATACAAACCACATTATTACATTATGGAGAAAACAGGTGCTCAGGAGGAAAAATCTGAAGAGAATCCACCAGCAATGCTTAGAGAAACTACGCTATTCTTGAAGATGTACAGGTCCTGGAAATGTTGAAAATTTAGGCAGCGCAGGGGAAAAGGTGTTCCTGTGTCTCCTGGCATTCTTCAAAAAAAAACCCCAAACCTGGAAAAAAATGTGTGCAGTTTAGTTCTTTGTTCGTCACAACTAAATTTATTTCCTTCCTTAAGAACAGCATTGTTTATAATCTTCATTACAAAGGAAGCACTGTTGGGTGTGTTTAAGAACCAAAATACAAATTCTTCTTCTTGGAACAACAGGAATATCTGTATTAGAAATGAAGTTTCTTAAACTCTAGAGCATTTATACATATGTATACTTATAAAGTACTACTACTTAAAAAAGGAAAAAAGTTCAAAGAATTCTTCAGTATTTTTGACTTGTAAACAAAAAAGAAGATTCTAACTTCGAGATCAGAAAGACTTTGAACTTTGTAATGCAGTTACTAAAGGAAAACATTCCCAGGGGAAAAATAGGAAAACAAAAATTACATCCCCCTGTATATAGTCATTATAATGTAGTCCAAGGGGATGACAGATACATATAATGTACACTGCAGATTTAGTGGAATTAGAGTTCCTTAATATGAAAGACTTTAAATGGAGTTATTTCAAATCTTATATAAATTAAAAAGATGTTTTGAATGACTGAAGTGCAATAGCTATGCCATTTTAGATTTCTCTTTTAAAAAAAACAACTTCCAGTGCTCATGTAATGAAAAAAGGATGATTTTGGGGTTGTTTGGGTGGTTGTTTTTTTTTTTTTTTTGCTAAATTGCCTGATTTACTGTCAGGCCTTGAGTCAGAGGCAAAGTGGTCTGTTCCCTCCCTCCCCAAGTCTCCCTCAGGTACAATTCTTGAAACTGGCTGTATCACACCAGATTTTTGTCTTGACTTGGAACTAACCACCTGTTCTCTAAAACACTGAGCCAGCTCCACTTTTGCAAACATTTTCTTACTAAAAAGATAGAGTAAAGCATCAACTAAATGCAGGTGCCCACACAACCCAATAACCTTCTTGTGTTGCCCAGCAGTGCCGCACTGTTTCCTCTGATCCAGAGTGTACAGCAGAGCCCTCTGCACACCTCTGCATGGGGACAGGCTTCACCCTTCAAAGCAATGTCTGTAGCTTCTACATAAAAAGAAAAAAATCACCTTTCTGAGTCAGATAGGGTATGTCAAGTTTTTTCATGACCTGTGGTGTCAAAGGCAGATGCCTGTCTTTGCTCCATTGCTTGCAGATGACTTAGTGACAGGAGGAGGGAAATTCCCAGACTTGAAGCATGTTATTGTGTTGTTTGCCTCATCTGCTGAAATTGTGCATGGTTAGTTGGATTTCTTCCAGTGCATGTGTCTGCGCTGACCGCTTGGGTGCTCCAGAAATGGCCAGGACCTCTCCTGTCTCAGCAAGGCTGTGGGTACAGCTGGAGCCTGTCCGCAGGAGCAGGCAGGACCAGCCTGGCCAGAGGGGCTGTGCCAGCTGGGACCCTGCCAGACGTGGTGAGACAGACCATCCTTGGCAAATATCCTTGGGATGTATGTAGAGGGCACAGGCCTCAGCGCTTGCCGATCCCTCCAGCACCACTCTTCAGAGGGGTCTAGACACAGCACTGCTCAACCTTACTAGCAGCTACCATGGAATAGAGGAGGAAAATGATTGAGAACTCTTAATGATCAGGAGGATCACACTCCTTCCTATGGTCATGCATCACTGACACCAAACTTCATAACTCGGATGAACGTAATTCAGGCAGACATTGCCATTATCTGAGGAAACACACTAAAACACTACAGAGCCAAGCAGCTTCATAACTATATGTTATGGTTAATCTTTTCCCTAGAAATCCTGGACATGCCTTTTTGTCTTCGTTATTTGAAACTTGCTGTAGCTGTTACACATGACACAACTCTGGAATGACCCTCCTACTTTACTCATCAGTTTTCGGTTCCACATCCTTGTCAGAAACAATTTTTCCCCTCAAATTTCTCTTACCCTGCAGTTTCTTAGCTGGGATAGGATGATGGCATTGCGAGTCTGCCAGTCTGTGAGGACAGGCGCTAGTTGCTCAGCCTTGTTCTGATCATCTCATAGTATATTTTCTTATGAACTGTCCCCAGCTTGACAGATATTTTTAAAAGCAATGTTCTCTTAAAACACAGAAAGTGTTTGTGATACATGAACAAGACTAACTGAGAGTCAGTAATCCTTTTCTTTAGAACTGCAAAGTAAGCTTTCACATCAGTTCTAAACCGGTAATTTCTTCACTACCTAGCATATGCTTGGCTCAGGATATTACTGAAAATAATAGAAAAAATATAAACTATAATGTGAAATAGCAGAAACAGACGAACTTCTAATTTTGATTCTAAACTGATAATTCAAAATGCAAGTTATTCAGAGAATGATAACTCCAATTAAGAAACAATTAAGAACCAATTAGTAATCAATGCAGTACCATCAGCACAAAAAAGGGGTGCCATAATAATAGCTTACATATTTTGCATTCATGAAGTATACATATGCTGTACCCATTAAAGCCAACTTAAGTTACTTAACATTCAATTGTGCATTTTGTGGAGTGAGTCAATAGAGTGACTCACTAGCCCACTATAGTGCCATATGGGAAACTTTCCCTCTCCTGAGCAGATGGAGACTAAGCATGTCACAGACAAAATGTGTTTTGTCTCTGGAGAAGGGATGTTGGCTGCTTTGTTCTTAGATTTTCAACATGCCAAGCCTTCTGCTTGCATCGGGAGTCCTACATTTTGGGGTCTTACGGGTATTTCAGCATATATCTGAAATGCTGAGCTACAGAAGACAGACAAAACCAGGCTATCCAGAAGCTTGCAAGTAAAATATGAGTATTGCTGTGCAATCCAAGATTTAACTGGTGGAAAAAAGCAGAAGAAATCATCACCTTTTCCATCCTTTTAACACATAATCCTCTCTGAAGGAAGCAAGTGCTTTCCATTTCCCTGTGGAAGATTTAGATGGAGGGTGATTTAGATGGTGTTATACTTTTGCAGGTGACAGGCCACAGAAACCCCATTTTCTATTCCCTCTGGCTGCATCTACCTAGATCTACATTTTATTTTCTTTTTTCCCTTCTTCCCCCTCCACCACCCCACCACCCCCAATCCCTTTTGTACTCATTTTTCCTGCTGTACTTTTCCTCATTTTCTGTGGGTAAAAGATGACCACATTCCTATAAATTATTCTGAAAACAGCAAAAGGAAAATACTAAAAGATATTACTATTTTCCTTCCTTTCTTAAAGAAATACAGTCAGGACCACATACCTCCACCCTAACTTTTGTAAGTTAACAGGGGCAACAGGGACAGGAGTCTAGGCATCATTGGCTCTGCCAGCTCTCAATGGGCAAAATGGCCATTCAACCTATGCAAAATGTAAACCACCTTCTGAAAGTATCTGTCTACCACTACATGCTGATCATATTGAAACTTAAGGTAACCCCTAATTTAAATGCATCCAGGGCTGGATGAGTCTGACATTGTTTGCAAGAAATCTGGGCCTACGCATGGCCAAGTACAATATATTTTATACAGCTCTTTCTTTACTAATTCTCCATAGCTTTACAAATTGTACACTTCTAGGTTCAAGAGCATGAATTTTATGTTTCTGCAGTGTCTACCACAGTAAGATGCAGTCTAACTAGTGTCTTGAGTATAACGACTCTATGGCCTTTGCCAGATTCAACCCCAGAAAGACCTCGGTTTTTCTAACCCTGCCCTTGCACACTCAGATAGTGTCTCTGTATTCCTTCTGGGTCCTATTCCTCCCAGGGAAGCAATATACCTGCTTCCACCTTCTGTTCATTTCCTTTTTATGTTTAATTTTAGTTTTAATTTTAGCTCTTTGCTCATCCACGCAGGTCTTCTGCCATTTTTGCTTGAACACTCATCAGGATGGATGAATCTTGAGCTTGGGGAAAGTGATCCTTGAAAATCAACCAGCTCTTCTGGACCCCTCTTCCACCTTGTTTCACTGTTTTCGAGGTCTCTTCTGCCAACACCACCCTGCACCCTCTTACCAATCCACTCCACAACCTGTTCAATTGATTGTGGGTCACCATCACCTCCCCTCCCTCCCTCTTCATTCCTAGTTTAAAGCTCTCCTCCCCAGGTTGGTCAGCCTGTTGACAAAGAGTCTTTGCCACTTGGCACTTGCTCCACTTTGTCAGGTGGATGCCATCTTTAACTCAGTCCTCAGAAAGGGTCTCAGGGTTGTAAAAGCCAAACCCCTGTTGTCAACACTGGCTGTGCAACTGTTTGTTGACCCACAAGATCCATTGATTTTTCATCAAACCCTTCCCCCTCACTGGACGAATCAAGGAGACGCCACCTGGGCCTCCATGCCCTTGGCCTTCGCCTCAAGTGCGATGTAGTGATGCTTGCCACACTCTAGGTTTCCCCTGCCAGTATCACTGGTGCCCACATGGAAGAGCAGCAGGGGGAAATAGTCTGAGGACCAGACAGACCTTGGCAATCTCTCCACAGCATCCTGGATCCAAATGCCTGGCAAGCAGCAAACATCCCTAGACAACAGGTCAGACCAGCAGATGATGGCCTCCATCCCCTGCAGCAGGGAGGCTCCCACAGCTAATGCTCCTGCTTCCTGCTACTGCTGCTGCAAGGCTTAGGCTCAGCCAGCTCAGGTGCTTCATTGGACACAGCTCCCACCTCTTCATGAACCTCCTCTGTAGTTGCAGACTCGCAGTTGAGGCAAGAGTTATCCTCCTAGTGCAGGAAGTCACAGGATTCCAGCCTTTACCATCATGGAAGTCTTTGGTAAACACAGGCATGGCCAGGCTCTTGAAGAAGGTTAGTTAGTGTCTTTCTCACAATCTCTGTTGCTGCACTGCCTGCTGACCTCCTCCCATAGCTGCTTTACTTGATTACACAGACCCTTCCCCAGTGCGCACCTCCCGCAGGCAAGGAGCCCATATCCCCCCACCCCAGAAAGAGGACCTGGTCAACCCTGCAGCCCCAGGCCACAGGGCTGCATCCTCCCTCAGGAGCTCGATTTGAGTTGAGCTCTTTGGCACACCAGGGAGAGCTGCTCCATTGAGTGGTGGGGGACCATGCTCTGTCGCACTTCATCACCATCACCATGTACCATCTGTGTACAGCAGAACCTCTGACACCCTCCTGTGCATACTTCTCCATAAATGGTTATATAGGAGTCTCCTTAGCACCTACTGGAAGGGTGCTTGGCCCTCCAAAATCAGGAGTCAGCTGGAAAAAGAAAACTGAAAGCACCTTTGGATCAAGAACAGCTAACAGAGCTGTTAGAGGCTTGCTAACCACCCCAGTCCCTGTAGCCACACATTTCCAGTGGCAGCACTCACCCCAAAGGTTCCTCAAAGAGTCCCTCAGAGAAATTCTTAGAAGACCTAGGAGCAGAGACCAGAAACTGCTTGCACAAACTGCTGCATCCACTGGTTACCTCTTTTAGCTGTGGCTCCTGAGGCGGGGTGTTCAGTGCCGTTCATTATGAGCTAAATTCAGACATCAGGTTTGTGGGGTTTTTTATTGTTTGTTTGGGTTTGGGGTTTTTTTTGTGGTGGTTTTTTTTGTTTGTTTGTTTTGTTTTTTTTTTTAATTACACTGACTTACAACAGATTAAGTTTCTGAAAAGGGACCTTCTTCAGAAGCAACAGCCATCAGAGTTGACAGCTGTGCTTGTATTGAACCTCCAGATTTTAATAAGTCTCCATGTAGTTTTTCAGCTTTAAATATGCTATTGCAATTCCTGGGTTAGAAGTTGCTACCTAATGGTCAGATACTGCGGGATCAAAGAACTACAGCTGGTATAAGCTGCTTTACCTCCACCAAAACAAGAGGAATCACAGCAATTCACAATCTTTCCGCATCTGGAGAGTGTGGTTTCTCCATTGTACGTGTGAGTGACAGCTTCAGTGATGAGACGGGACCAGACTGAGCCTTCAGAATTCACTTAAATCACTGTCACCCATACATTTGTAACAGGAGAAAATGTCAACTGTGGCAAATCAAAATACGTTTTCAGAAGCTGTCTCTTAGCACAAAGTACTATTAATGACATTACACAGAACAAATATTTATTTTATTCAAAATCTGATAATGAAGGATCAAGATTTTAAATATCATGGTTGCTGGAGGACGGGCGGCTTTACAGATAGTACATTTGTTGGTGCTGTATAGGCAATATAGGTCAACTGAAGTCAACCGATTTGTAAATTTTTATAGCTAGCCTTTTCAGTTGTAATTTTAATGAGGTATTGAATGCACAGAAGTATAACACATTGAGGTGCATAAGTTAGTGTTAACACATTTTAGATATTCACATGTACATTATAAAAAAACTGTTAGAAAATGATATGCTAAAAGGTTATAAAAGCAACAGAAATTGAGAGTTTCTTGACTATAAAAGTTTTCCATCCATCACTTCCATAAAACACTAGAATAAGAACTTCCTTTAGTTATCAAGCCACAAGTTTATACTCAAATGAGAAGGGGAATATTCACCAGCCAAGAGAAAATACCTGTTGAAGGAGTATATTAGGAATGGAAATAAGATGATTGTGAAGCCTCTCAAATTAAAAGCCATAATCTCATTGGCCATTTAAATACTTGGAAGAATGAAAAAGGGATATGCCAGAAATCCGTAATGTGATTTATAAAATGTGGGTCTCAACATCTTCCTGCCTACTTGTTTTTTTATTCTTTTTTTAATTGTGAGATGTTATTTCATCAGCTTGGAGGAAAGAAGTGTGGCCACAACCCACTTATAATATGGACAATTATGGAGTTCTTCCCTGAGATAACACAGATTATTCCCCTCACTCTCTTCTTGCAGGAATTCAAAACCTAGTTCAACTCAAAATTAAAGCACACATGTGACAGACATCAAGCTAATTTGTGATCTATAGATTTTGAATATTCCTCTTTTCTCCTCTGAAATTCTTTTTTTAATACTTATTTAATTGACTCCAGTTCACTGTTTTACGCTTTGTTTACTGATGTTTATATCTTTATTTTTATTGAATTTATTATTTTTATTATTTTTTTAATTTTACTTATGACTGATACAATGAGATGCAAACACTGTAGGCTCCAGAAAATTTTAATATATCACCTGGTTTGTCTGAAGTGGAGCCTAAATTTCAGGAACCAGCAAAAGCAAAGGAAACCCACGTGAGATTAAACCTGTGGTAGATTTTGGAGGAAGAAATTGTCATCTGGGACCTGCCTGCTTGCATTTGCCATAAGAGATAGCAAGCCTGTTTCGGAGAGAATACACAATTATTTGCTTTTCCTAAAATCTTGTCTCCCAAAAACTTTATCCACATGTGACTGAGGTCAAACATCACTTGGGAACGTAAGAAGATTGCTCGATCAGTCCATTCACCACAGGTTTCTAACCACAGCTGGATTTGTTGGAAAAGGGAAGCTGGCTTTGTGTCCCTGCTCTCTTGCAGCCAAGCACTGCTGTCTGGGAGCAGAGGTGGGGCCAGAGCCCAGATGCTTTATTTATTTAGAATGCATCTTCATCATTACATCTTCAGGGAAAGTTTGTTAGCTTTGGCAGAGTTCTCACTTCCCTGCACTTTTATCTTGTGATACAAGTTGATGACAAAGTCACAAATGATTCACAGAGGTTGGAGTTTTCGTAATACTTGGTGAAAGTGTCAGGACTTCCAGAGAAATTATCCAATTAATACCGCAAATACTCCTTAAATGCAAATGTGAATGACTGGTTTAAAAGTATCGTTTAAAATTCTAGCATCTACTCACTAAGATGGATTGTCATCAACTTTTTTAATTGTCCAGGAACAGCAAGGTCCTGCCTGTCCAGCCTGGCTGTGACCTCAACTCCTGGCTTTCCTGCCCCTGCAGACCAGACTTTGCTGCTCCCAGGCACTGGCGCAGCACCCCACGAAGCTGGTGGCAAGATGTACCCATGGCTTCTCACTTAGGCTGGCCAGCAAAAGAGTAGTCATCTCAGGTCATCTATCCAGAAGTGACTTGCCTAAGGCTGAACTTACCAAATAGAAATAGGGACCACTAGGGAAAAAATCACCCCTTTTTCTGAACCAGGTGACAGGAGGAAAGACACTATGGAGGTGTCTCCCTCTCTCCATGGGAAGAAAGGCTGGCAGCCCAGATTTAAATGACTATTTTTCCTGTGTGAGAAATTAAGTGAGATGAATCCCACCTCCAGTACTTGAATTAGGAGCCACAGCTATTTCTTTCCCACCAGCTGCAGTGGAGGCAAGATGTGGCAGGCCTGCGTAGCCTGGATCACTCATCTCAGTCTTAGATTTAAATGCTGTATTAGTAGAAATGCCTAAATTAGGCATTTAGAGTATTTGGTTTAAATATGGTCCCCAATCATAATTTCATATACTTTTACAGTGCCTGGAAACACTTGGGCTTCTTTCCAGACTGAAACATCCAAATAGTATTGCATTATAAAGATATCCTGAATGATGTATAGCTCTGTATCACAAAGTAATGCATAGCATTTTTATCTATGTTTACTTTTTCCCTGAGTTTCGTTTGAATGTCCCCAGCGATGTTGCTGATATTAACTACAACAGTGACCAAAATATGATTGCCCCACTGTAAAAAAAAAAAATAAAAAAAGAGAAGTCGTTTTCATATCTGAATATTCCTTTCTCCCCCCCCCATTGTCATTGTTGAAAGATATTACTTCAGAAATTGGCCAGTTCAGTTCATTCCAAGTTTTAAGAGGCAGTAAGAAGGTTGCAGACCTACCAGTTAGCCTTATCTAGTTATTTAATCAAAGAATGTATACTAATTGTATCCTGAACACTGTATTGTCTGCTCTGCCAGGAAAAAGTAGTCTCCAACTCAGTACCTTGCTGGCTTACGGTTCATGTAACAATGAGGAAGGTTTTATGGAATTTAATGTAAGGCAGAGAATGTAAATTCACTTGGCTTTTTTTGGGAAAAGAAGTATCAGGGGCCAGGATAAAGGAAAAAAAAAAAAAAAAAAGACAACCTTAGAGGAAAAAGTTCCAGTTTATGGGCCTCATAAATATGGATAGATGTAAGTCCAAAAAAAGTTATATACGTATGTTTCATCTGTTTCTGTTATACTCTGGGGTTTTTAATCTTATGTTTAGTTTTTCTATTCACAGTAATGACACCGTTATTAATTGAATGGGAATCAATGCAGAGATGATCTGGAAAGTACATTGAAAATACAGGTATTTAGCTTTTGTGAAAAATACAGAATTACTATGCGTGATTCCGTGCACCTTTATTCATATGATACTAGGGAGGAATATACCTGCTTTTGAAACTATATCCTGCTGTCTGTTACATAAATCCTCATTTTATTTAAAGGTAACGGAAAATGAACATTCACTTTGGACATTCTCTAGAGCTTCCTCAGCTTCTGGAAAGGTGGGTTCTGCTTTTGGAGAATGAAAGAACAGTGAAGCCCGGTGAGAGAGAAGAGGCTGAGTCTTACATCTCCATGTGTTTATGTGAATGCTTTGTAGAAGTGCAGCCAAACTGCATTTAATCCAGGTCTTATTCTTTTCTCTGTTAAGGTGAGTGTCTTTTACAGACAAACCATGATCCTTGAAGATAAACCCATTGAGTGGCAAGATCTAAAAATGTCTCTCATCTGCCATATTTTGTATAAATTAAACCTTGCAGAGACCCCAGCATGTCCACTTTTTTGCACATGGCTCATAATACAGTGGCACCATACATTCAAAACTCCTTTATCTGACCATCACCACTCCATTCCTGCTAATTATTTTCTCTTCATCTGCTCCCAGACAGCTCAAATAAATGATTCCAAGCCCCTTTTTGGTTCTTTGGAATGAAATATAGTTACATACCATAGAAACATACATCCAGCGCAGGCCAGCGAGAGATTTGCACAGTTTCCATTAGTGCAGGAACTCCTTGGAGTATAGTTTAAACTGACTCCAGGAAAATGTATTTGAAGATGCCATATAAGAGAAAGGAGGAATCCTCTGTTTAGAACAAGCTTTGAAGCAAAGCCTTTGTGGGTTGCATTCCCCTATTCTAGCACAGAAAGACCAAATATAAGCTTTCTCATAGACAATTTCTGGATGGAGGAAAAAGTTGTAAACATAAGTTCAGCGATGCATGGATACTCTCAAAGTATTTCAGTATGACATGGAATTTACAGCCACCGTGACGTCTGTAGTCACTGCAAAGCAAGACCTGTGAAGTCACACAACACAGCTAACAGGCTGAGAGACCTCTGAGAACATTTAGCAAGTGGGAAGCTAACAGCTTCTCAAGGTGAGGCCAAGAATAGGCAGTGTTGCTAGAAACCTGTGCTAATAAAACTGAACCACAGGTTTGCATGAAAGAAAATATTCAAAGGTATTGTTATTTTTAGACTTCTATTATTTTTAAAAAGAAATACTCTCTTAGAACCTTGTAAATAGAAAATTTACTTTCATGAAAAAGATTTAAGGAAGATTTTCCTGGCTTGTGTGCCACAAAAGACCTTACCTTACTTGGTATGCACGAGTGAAATCGGTATTAGTTAGGAAATGTTTGATGCTTTTTGCTATGAAAGCATTAAATTTAGATGCTGTGTAGGTTTTTGCATAGATATTCTGGCATTAACAGCCATAACCGTATCTTTAAGTGTAGTCATGTTTGTTCAACACTGTCAGTTAGAAATCCATGTTTCAAGTATTCATAATTTTGTTAAATTTTAATAAACCAAGATGAAATTTCCCATATTAGAGGACTGCCTTAGGCTTATTTAATTTATTTTTTAATTTTGACAAAATGCATTAGATAATGTTTTTGAGACCAGGTGACACATATAGTTGTGTCCACGCTAAGAAATTCTTACAACCTTTTTATTGAAAGGCTGTATCAATACAGTGCTTTGAAGCATGGACCCAAAAGTTGGCAGTGGATGCGATATTGTGTGGATGTCAAAGATGTCATTTTATGCATAGACATGTTGAACTTTGCAGCTAAATTCAGTGTATACTGTCTCTGCTAAATGTGCAGGTTTACAGTTTAGCTCTTCAGACTACATGTCAGCACCATGCCTCCAGAGCAAGTGAGCAGCTGCCTTTCCAAGCACTGGGCAAGCAGATTCCTTTCCCCGCTGCTGCTGTAGGAGCAAAGCAAGGTGCAGAATATTGTGTCTTCACTGACCTCAACCAAACTGGACAAACTGAAAGAATGGGTCGATTGTTCTTTTCCTTGCTTCATTCTTGGAAATCACTCAGCCGTTTGTAACTTAAGGAAGGAAAGAAGGAAGCAGGAGCCTGAGGCACATTGTTGAACTTTGATCATTTGGGTTAAAAAAAACAGTTACAAGTGGGACCTTGTGAAGGAAGATAAAGGAAGTGTTTTGCATAGGGACAAATCTTCATCTTCTGCAAATGTGTAACATCCGTGACTTTCAATGACAGATACCTCTTAAAGATGGAATATCTTGGATTACATACATCACATGCTACAATTCATTGGTCTTCCCATCAGGAAAATAAAACCAGATCAGGCCCAAAGCACAACTGGAGTCAGTTTTTAAGCATTGCAGTTTGGAGAAAGTGTCATTTTACTGTGTATTTCATGGCTGAGAAACAGAAACACTGGAAGGAAAGCTGTTGATGCTGTGCCGTATGTCTAACCAAACTGGAAAATAAATAACAGAGTATCTCATGAGATCTTGTCCTCATGAGATTTACAGATTTGAGAAAGTGTTAAGTATATGAAACTATGAATGCTCGAATCTCAGAATCTCAAAAGATTTATGGCTTGTCAGTTGTTTTTAACAAGTTGTAGTCTACTTTATTATGAACTCAAAGTATCTAAACTTCTTTTAGCTTTCTTTCTAATTCTGTATTTCTGTAAAGCTATTTAAAACTACCTTTCATGCCACCACTGAGGTCAGAAAGTTTTATAATACCAAGGAGTGCATAATTTCCAGAAAAGATAGAGCATTTTATGTGCTTGCGCTTATACAACGTGCATGTGGTGTATTTGTTGTAGAGCTTCTAATCATGCTTTTTTAAAAAGCATAGAAGTTTTAATTCAGAACACACCAGTCCTGACAAAAAGAACAGAAATTCCCTGACAACCAAGGATTTATCCACACATCCCACTAGAGAAATCCACATCTCCCATTAGATAAAATCTTCCATGATTTGTTCAACCTACTAATCTTGATTTAAATTCGGAATCAGTCAGGTTTTGGAGCAATCCGAAAGTCACTTCTGCCTGTAATCATAAAGTATTTTTTTCCAAAAGCTGCATGTGATTTCTCAACCTGAGATTAGTGTCACTCTACATAAAGTTTCTACTGATGTGAGATTAAATTTCTAAGGCCAAATACCAAGTGCAAATCTATTGTATTGATATAATAACAAAACTCCTGACAGTGATCCTGGTCAAAGGAACCAGTCCCAAGACCACAGGCTACATACAGAGTCAGGTAATAAATCTGGAGTCTGCAATTTCTTCGTTGACCCTTTCCAATAAACTCCTGCTCATACCTTTTAACCCTTTTGCTTCCCTATTTGAAATACTTCCCTCTTCCTCAGGACTTTCAAAAAGCTGCTTCTGAAGACCATAAGCCTTGTACCACTGGTGCTGATTAGACGGAGTCATAAGTCCCATGAGGTGCTCTCTCTCCAGTGAGTTCTGAGCTGAGCTTCAAGGACAAGGGATTTTTTAATTTTTCACTGAGGCACAGTTGCTAAGTATGATGGTATATCAAATGGAAGGAAGTTAGGTAGATGTGTGGGACAAATTCAGGCTGTATAAATGATTTTTTGGTGCTTCACAACACCTAAAGGTCTCAGAGAACAGTAAGAAAATGAGATCAGAAAAGAATGATCTGTGCAGTGTGGGTGAGCTGGTGATTAAGGTGCTGCACTGGCATGGGATGCTCTGGTTTCTCTGCCCATTCCGTGATGTGTCATCAAGGCGGTCACTGATCCAGGTATCATCTTCCAGCTTTCACCAGTTTTTTCTGAGTTCAGCTGTAAATTCACTGTGGCCTCAACATTCACTGTGCAAATTTAGTTCTTCAGACAACTTTGAAGCATCTCAGCCCTTCCTTACCCAGTCAGAAAGAATATGAATTCTGCTTTAGCTTTTGTGAGAAGAAACTCTAGGGTTTTATAGCATACAAATATTTCCATTCCCAATCCCCAAGTGAAATTTCACCAAAAAAACTTATTAAGGGAACTACATTACACTCTTCCAAATGTTTCTGCTGCTGTCTTTCTCTTACAAGTTTGCTTTCTCAACCTTTTCCCAAAGATTTTCTTGCTCCACTTCTGATCTTGTCCTCCCTCTCTATTCTCTGCTAGACTTTTCCTCATTGGTCTCTGTCTCCTTCCTTACTTCTTTCAGAAGGGATGTGGGTCAGCACTGGTCAGCCATGCTTCTCCAGGCTGATTGGACACTTCTGTCTCTGTTTGATGGATGAAATTCCCAAAGCTCCTAGTTAATTTTAGGGTGGCTGGGGGAGGAAGGAGCCTGGCACTGAACCAAACACACATTTAAATGTGCCAGAGAATTACAAAGCAGTCAGAAAATTGCAAAATCTGCAATTTTTATGCAGCCCACAATTTTCTAGAGGTCTTGATTGTCATCCGGAGTTCAGTGTTTTACAGGAAGTGCAAAAGGTTACGTTTCCAGTGATTTTTAGGTGACCCCAAAACTATTACACTGGAAAAAAGTCATATCAGGATTAACTATTTCAGTGATATTTATGCTTATTTCAAGAGCAGTGAACATGGAGAAAAAGCGTTTTTTATGAAACAGATTGCAGTTTTGAAGGTGATTTTTATGTAAGTTTATATCCACAACAAATCATTCAAGCAATGGTGGATCTAACACATTTTGTCTTTGGGGACATCCAAACTGAAAATTCTGCTGTAGGAGTGTAGTTTTGTGCATAACTATATAACAAAATGGAGGTTGGAGAGAACAGTATCTTACAAGGCCAGAGCAGTATAAGTTATTTGTTGTATAAATAATGCTAACATGAGAACATGTAGCTGCTGCCTGTTGGAAAAAAACAAAGAATGGAAGAATGGACATTACCTTGTGACTGATCTAGCAATTTGCTCCAGTGTGACTACTCTGCATGCACTCCAAGCTGCCAAGCACCAGCTTGCGATCTTGTGCACAGCCAGCAAAAAAACACTGGAGGTGACAGTGCAGGCACCTGAAGGTACAGAGCTCTATAACATGATTTTCAGCACAAAAAACCACCCTATTTTATTCAGCTTCTTCATTAAAAGGAGCACAAACCCACAAATATATGCCATGAATTCTCATGACTCAGCTCATGGATAAAATGTCAGGACAGCTGGGGTGTCAGCAGCATCTAATTTTCTCCTGGGTACTGCCTTCTGTGCTTAGGCAGAGTCGCCACAAGTGTGCATCTGCAGCTTTAAGGATAGCTGATGAAATCCCCCCATGGTGGGCTACTGCAAAGCCACAGCATGCTTTCTGTCCCAGTGTGTCATGGTGCCAGGTGAGGGGCTAGTACTTGTGCTGTTTGCCTTCAGTGCAAGAGGAAAATAAGAGATTTTACTGATGGTTGCCAAGACCCCATGGACCCTAAGAGCTGCATCTATATCCAAGAATCCTTTTAAGGTTTCCCTTTGAGCTTTTGCTTCTCTCAACTCTTTAATTCTCATCAACAGACAGTTGCAAATGTCGAAACTTGCAGAGATTGTCTTCACTTGCAGAAGCTGTCTTATTTGGGGCCCTAGCCTGGAATAAAACTTATACAGCTGTGATTACAGTCTACTGTGCACCCCACAGCTCTGGCCTCTCATGCACAGCCCAGTCAGTGTGGCTTTGATGCAGGGATGGGAGCTGGGCACACACAGCCACTTCTGAGGGGACTCAGTGAGCAAGGAGCAGGGAGTTGGACTAGCTGATACTTATGGGTCTCTTCCAACTCAAGGTATTCTATGAAGAGAGCAGGTACTGTCCTGCTGGTTCCTCAGTCTCCAAAAACATGGATTGTTTGGGGTCTTGCATTGAACCCAGATCCCCAGAGGTGAAGGATGTCCCATGTGTCCCAGTAGACTGTTAAGTACATGAGCACACATGCACAGCATACGTGTGAGGGATAGCACTTTATATACAAAGACAATCTGGTTTTCAGTATATGAATTTCCTACATGAAGAGTCATTTTTGGCCTACCTATCTTGAGAAAATCCTGCAAAAAAAATACAGCTTGCTAATTTCCTCTAACAGGAATTCATATCAAATTAATCAAACAATTGTTACTTACATCACTGAGATCATCCGTTTAATGAAATGATGTCTCTCTTTTCTATTGACATACTTCCTAAGCTGATATTTAAGAACAGCATCAGAAATATGTGTTTATAAGCTTAATTTCTCCATGCTAAGTCTCTTTATAACTTAAAATCATGCATCAACTTACACTTGTGCTCCTTGACACTGGAGAAATGGTGATGACTGTGAGGTTCTTTTTATAAAAAAGAAGACTAATAAAATTAAGCAATAATCTATAAGCATGAGAAGGTTACAGTTTTAAATAATGTCTCCTGCTGTGAATGGAATGGCAAGGTAAAGTAAAGGTTTTAGCATTTATAAATGTCAAGGCAACACAGACGTTCACTTTAACAGCATGACATCCATATCACTTTTAAACTTATTGCACTTAAAGATTATTACCACTATACTATACAGGTGGTTTCGGGATCCAACTTAAAATTTTAAATGGTTTTGTATTTTAAGGCTTTGTTGAAATAACTGATAATTCTGCTAGAGGTCTTATCACTAAAGCCAGGAATAACAGTAATGCTACAAAAAGCATCACATGTTTACATGATATTAAATTTTCTAATGAGAACAGAAAATCCTAAACAATTTGACTACAGTCCTGGATGCTGTCTCAAATGTTCTGATTAAAAAGCACTACAACTGGAATTGGCCAGAAATGTCATTTAGCTCAAGCAGTATTTTCTGTCTGCTTGCTGTCAAGAGACACAGGAAATGCTGGAATTAAATGGTATGGATTCACACTGTCATCAAGACACCGCGCTTTCAAAACAGTGGTGAAATGTATTTACTTAGCCAGAAAGAAATGAGGTTGAAAAAGTTAGAGATGTCATGTCAGCACCTCCAACTGGGAAATAAGATGTGGTCTATATGCCAGTTTATTGCTCTGATCAGGGACCCTGACATTTTCCTTCCCTCTCCCTCCCTCCTATCCTCCAACCTGCTCAGCTGAAAAGAATGATGAAAATGCACCACGGTGGTTTCTTCCAGGATGCCACTGCCATTTGGTGATCTAATTGGCCCCAGAGGGCCACTCAACCATTTCCATCAGAGATAGAAAAGATTTTCTTCCTTTTGCTAAAGACTGATAGGAGACATTAATTATGCGGACAGCATCCAAGAGAGCAACAGTCATTCTCAACTAAATCAACATGCAAAACAGCCATGGAAATTGTCACATCATAACAGCAAATCGCTATGGCAGGAGGAAAAAACCCTCCAATTTATTATAGAAAGGAACCAATGCAGAATTGCTTTCAATGTGCAGATTCTACAAAGTACAAAAGCTGCACTTGCTATTGTCTCGTTTTATTTCACTAAAATAGAGTATTTCCACAGTTTCTGAAGAAAAGATATTGTAATAAAAGCCAGAGAAGGATTCTTCAATCTTTTATTTGAGGTTCTTAAACTATTAGGAAACAAATACATTTCAGCCAGCCATAATGGGTTATGCTTACTTTTATAGGACCACTCTTTTCCCCACTTTGAAAGAATAAAAGAAAAAAAATGGGGGGAAAATCTCAGATTCCAGTCATTTCTCTCTCAGAAAACATGAATCTTTCTTAAAGTATGAATTGAAAATCCTGGGAGAGGAAGAGAAAAAGAAGAGGTTTTGGACAATGAAGGCTGCTCCATTTTCTAGCAGTACAAAATTGGAGAAAATGATTCTTCCTTCAGAAAAAAAGCAAAAGGAAATATTACTTGGGGATGAGGGGGGGGGGGGGAATGGAAAGGGGAATTATTGCAGAATGAATATTAATAAGATAAAACAGGGCAAACAGCCCCAGTTCTACAGAGTACATACATATTGCAGACAGCTGCATAATTTACCCAGCAGAGAAGTGTCACACGGAGCTATTGTCAGTACCAAAGCAAACTCATTTGAAGCTAGCACCAGCCCCCTGACACTGCACTGCCACCCCCATGGAGGTACCCTACTATCATCTCTAAGAAGAAAAGTCAGTCACTGGAGAAAGCTCTGGGCTGTGCTATCACCATGACTTAGCCCCACCAGGGCCAACAGACTCTGTGCGCAGGCAGGCACTTTGCATCTGTGCTGCAGCACGGTTGATGCCATCAGTGTCAAGTCTGTGATCTGTCAATGTCAGGGAGCAGCAGCATGTCATCCACACACCATAGAACGTAAATCCACATGCTGTCCAGGAAATTGTAAAAATATGCACATAATAGCTGGCAAACCCTCGTATTTTGGAAAGGACAAGTAAAAGCAGTGTAGGCAAGCTCATGGTTTGAGGTGGGCTTTGTTTGTCTTCCATGCATATGCAGCATGCCAGAGCACTTCAGCTTCGGTCAGAAGTGTTTCAGGTCATGGGCAAACAGTCCCTGCTCTTCCTGTGCCAAAGCATATGCTTGAGTACCTGAGGAAATTTGGGAATATCCAGAGGGCTGATCTTTCTTGCTCAGTTCTTGGCTTAAGCAATCAGTGGGATGCAGATAGGTGGATTCATCCTTCTCCCATCTTTGGAGTAGTAGAAAAAATTCTGGCCCAGCATCTGGAAATCGTCTCTGTGAGTCTGATTCCAGCCAAAAAAGATTCAAGCCAACATTATACATTGCATTACTAGACAACAAGCTGTAGTCTGCAGAGCTGAACTCTTCCCTGTACAGTCTTAGAAACCTCCAGAAACACTCCTCATGAATTCCCATCAAGAAAATTCCATTATCCCATGCTGCACAGCCAAGACATATTAATTCCACTGCAGAGTGTGTTGGAAAAAAAGAGGAGTTTACCAACATAGTATGCCTCATGGGTCTTCCCTGACAAAAGAGTACCTTTGCCAGTAACTTAGATATTAAGAGGACCAAGACAAAATAGTGAAGGTGAAAGCACAGTGCTCACTGTCATTGTTTTGCTGCTTTTACACTGCTTTTAATTAGAAGTATCTCACTTTTTGCACAAGTGCCTCTTGTCAATCAAACCTCACTGAAATTGGCATAGATAACTGTAGGTTAAATCACATCATTTCACAAGTCACAGGATTTTATGATAACATATCAAACACTTTCATGATGCCAACCAATCTGTCAGCATCACTATGAGAAACAGATTTTTTTTAAATTAAGAAAAGATGGTAAATGTAGTTAAAATGGTAATACAACCAGTGGAGCCAGAACATAATGAAGTCAACATTGTACAATACATAGAGTGTGCTTTCTGCTTGAGAGAATGTCTTCTGGCAGCCAGTGACCAGTAAAATCACCCTCTTGGCTTAGGAAATCTGTTTCATCTTGAAAGGTAAGGGGTTTGGGGTTTTTTGCAAACAAATGTCTTTGCATAGCACTGGGTCCCGCACAGACCCAAGTCAATGGACTCTAATCACCATTGACCATTAGCTGTGGTCATTGGGACTCCATGCAGAAGCAAGTGTCTTCCTGCACTGTGTGTGGCAAGTCTAACATCCTGGTCTAGTTAAGCACTTAACTAGAATCACCTGAGCACAGTAACACTGGTTATATAGTGAAAACTGATCATCAGTTAAGAAATCTGCCAGATCAAAGACCTAATAGATTTCTAAGAATGCGATGAAAATATGTTCTACATAACAAGCATCAGTGGGTGCAAATCTGTGCTCCTTCCACTCTAGACACTGCTTTTCAGGGACAGAGGCAAGTGTTTCACAGCTGGAGCTGGTCTTTTTTTTTTTTTTTTTTTTTTTTTTTTTAATTCTAAAGTAAATTTTGTTTTAATTGGCAGCTAATGGAAAAGAGTGTTCCTGTTTTTTAAAGAGAGGCAGAAAAATGTAGGGCTGGTTTCAAGCTGCCATAATTGTAACAACATTCATTTGTCAGACCCACAGGGAAGCTAGGGTGAAATGGTAGCATGCAATACCAGTGTGTATGCTACAGATGCTACCCAGGGATTCAGGTTAATTACATACCAGGCATGCTTAGGGACCACCCATGTAAAACAGCTGGCAGGATGGAGATTTAAAATTGCTCCCTGCTGGTCCCACCGTTGCACACTGCCCTCTTCAATTCAGTATGAATCTCTTCGTCTGGGCTCATTTACTTCAGCCAGGATAAGTAACTTAGACTCACTTATCTCTGCTCTCTGAGGCTTGTTGGCTTTGGAATTGATCTTCTCCACTCCCTACCTCCTATATTGCTTCAATTGTCTAAACCTGAAGAGTTTATTGATGTGGATGGATATAGATTTCCAAGTGCTGTACACATCACTGCAAAAGCCAAAGGAAGCAGGTATTAATTTAAAAGAAAAATTAGTAACAAAGACTCTCTCTAGTGTGTGAGCTCATCTACCCAAGGAATGATTCACTGTTTTACACAATGTTCTGATGTTGTTATACAAAATATTCTTTTCTTATCTTCACTATAATACTGAATCATCTGAGATGCCACTGAGGTCATCTTGTTATATTTGTCTTAATTCTGCACGTCTAGGGTCTTCCGGCTTTTAGCTGAACCACTACAGTGCTTCAGGATAGGGAGAACTTTGTGCTTTTTAAAAAAAGTGACGCATTATGAACACCAGTATGACCGTAGGTGATAGAGGGTAATGGAATATATTTGTAGTAATTCTTTTCACCCAGATCATGAATTGGGTTTCATTTCTTAAGCCATTCCATAACCATAAATTAAAATGGTGATAAAACGTCCTTGGCTTTAGAGATATCAGCTATGAATGACCATCATTCTTCATATAATTTTTATTGTTAAATTGTTTGCCTGGTATTGCTATACAGTAAATATAATATTTCAAGAGGGTGGTTATTACAGGCTGGATATTGTCAGGCAGGTTTTCCAAAAAGATTTAGTAAACTGAATGCAATGAGTAGCGCTAATGTATACATTGCATTGCTGATGCTCTCATTTTGCTTAGCCTGTGGAAAAGAGATTTTTTTCTTTAGATAAGGCATGACAAACTGCCTGTAAACAACATGGACAATTAAACAGCAGTCTCTGACAGTGAAAATACCGTGCAGACTTCCACTTTCACCCTCCCATTCTCCCACTGTAATGTCCTTTAAGCAGAAGTTTGCTCCTTGACTTCAGTTCACTTTTCTACCGCAGTTGTTGAGTAGGCAGCCTGAGACCCAGCTCTGGCCTCAATAACCAACATTCATAGTACTAAAGACCCTGCTCCAGCACTTATATGTAACTTGAGTAGCTGCTGGCACTTGAAACTCAATCCACAGCCCACTAAAGCCACAGGAGAGACTGTCACTGACTCTGGTAGGCTTTAGAGTAGACTCTTAAGCAGTGCTGTGTGCATTCCTTTCTTATTCATGGGTATCTATATCTACACTAGCATCAAATTCAATAGTATATGGAAAGGGTCCTACAAAAAGAAGCTGTCCCGAAGTTCCACTGTTTTTTCACTGGTATCAATAATGTGATGTCCTTTGATCTGAACAAGCCTATTAAGAAGCAATGTTAATAAAGAACTGTTAGTTAACAGCAACTGAAAATATAGATATAAATCAATTTATAAGCTTTACACAGTCAAAGGATATGAGAGACATCCAGTAAGTGGGGCTGAGGGAAATTCATTCAATGTTCAATGACCAAAATGAGAGGTTGAATCATACAAAATCTTCTGAATCTCACCTCTGCCTGAAAGACATCCTCTGTTTGGGAGGATGAGCTGCTTCACTCACTTTTGAGAGTTAAAGCAGTATAAGACATATCTACTTGCATTTTAAAAAGACGTGGCAAATACATTGGCCCCTATCCACTAGAAGTTGCCGTTATGGCTCTATTTCTACCTAACTCTTTTTGACCTGACCAGGCATGGGCTATGCAGGGTCAGACAGAAGGTAGTATTACCTTAAGCTCCCATGCAGCAGGAATGTAAGCATCCTCTGGAAGGAGTGACTTTGACAGGACTAGTTAAAGCCAAGGTTGCATAGTAACTCCCAGCAGTGAGACAGAAATCACTAACCACGTTCAAGTATGCTACTGGGAGGAAAGGGAAAGTTTATATCCTTCTTAGCCCACTTCATATACCTGTTATAACTCCCTCTGCCCTCATTCCTGGCATCTGACTACAGCCTGCCTTGTGCTTCACATGAAATCAAGTATCAAAACACAATAAAACTAATCTAGTCCATTTATATGTATAAATATATAGGTATACATGTATAAGTATATACAGTATATAAATATATAGTCCACCAGTGAATTACAATAATAGCAATAGATGGAATTTTAATGGAGTAGAGGCACGACCACCCTGCATTACAATTGCAGTCCCACCTAGCTTAGCACCCAGCCTCTCACAGTGGCAAACAATATACTTCAAGGTACTGGAATCCAGTAATGAGGGACTTGAGCTAATTTGGCCTGAACTCTAGGCTGCACAAGATTTCATCTTCCTTTCCAAGAATGTTATGATAACCAAGTTTTGATCCCAACCTCTGCGGCTGGCAACAGGCTCCACAGTCTAACCTCCCCATGCCGTGGAAACAATTTCTTATTGCCCCTTTTGAATTTCTCACTTTTAAATGTCATTGATTGCTCCCATTTTTCCCTGTCATTAAAAAGGAACAGCCGGTTTCTGACATCTTTCTTAGATGTGTTTTAGCTATGTAGATATGGTTTTATCTTGAATCTCTAATAAGCAATCTCATGCTTTTCATAGCAAAATAATCCATGGAGCAGAGTCAAAATGAGCATTACTTTGAATACACCTGAATACACCAGCCTTAAGAGTGAGGCTCATTCTTTGGAGCCGTGCATTTTAAACTGGTTACTCTGTGGTGGATTAGATCCAATAGTAAGAGCATTTTGTTGCTTGGTGGCCCCTAGCCAGATGGGTAGAAAACCTTCCTGAGAGATGAAATGAAAACTCTGATTCTCTTCAGTTTGAGGGAAACGGACTGGACCAATGTCTCCCTCAACATATGCCCCACTGGAATGCAAGTACTAAACATGGGAGGTAACAGGCATTTTAAAACATATGTGATGCAGACTCCTTTTCTGAGGGACAGTTCAGCTCCTTGCTGTCTACACAACAGATCCACGATTCACCCTTAGGGACTCAGTAAGACTGCACTGAAAAACTTCATGAAAGGATGTCACCAATTTTGCAGGTTTAGGGTGTTTTTATATTTGAAAAGCCCATCTATATTTTGTATGGCTTTTAATTTTTTCAGTCTCTGATCTGACAGGTGTGCTCTGTAAATGCCTATCAGATCAGGCTTCACATTGAATTTAGGTGTAGTTCTGGGCAAACCTGAACCAGGAGGTTTAGATATTTGAAGACCATTTGTGTCAAATGAAAAGCTTCTGTGAAGCATTGGTGCCCCCAGGAATGAGCAGGGATCAGGAGGTGCCCAGGTCCCTTTTTCAGAGCTGCTTAATTCCAGTTTGTCATAGCCTCATCACTTCAGCACCTTCTGTCACCTACCACAACCTCCAGCGTCATCTTACAGCACCTAAATCTCCACTGCTTTACAAGCTGCTGTCAGGAATTTAGTACCTTAAGGCTGACTTCAACACCTTTCTTTTATGTTTTATGTTTTTTCCAGTTTTATGGCCATTACACAACTGCTGTAAATGGCAACAAATCAAGTGAATGACTTAAAGCACTGCAGAAAAAAAAAAAAACCTTTTCTGCCCATGCTGCTCTCTCAAAAAGAGTTAAGTGCTTATTAGAGTAATAAGTAATATTTTGACCTGCAGAACAGCACATTTTCTTCTTTTCCTTGTTGACTTTTTAATATAAACAAAATAAATTACTCTCCTGTAAGCTCTTTTTGATGAAGCAATGCTAATAAACAGCACCTGATTTCAGACTCCAGCCATTCCAGGTGCAGCTCACACTTGGCTCGGTGCTGTCAACAGACCCTTGGGGAGCCCTGCTTTCTGCTCCATGAAAATAATTAACCCCCCCAGTTCTGGCTGCTCAGGGTGTGTCATTATATGATTATTCAAAGCCTGGTTACTTCACTTTTGATGTCAATGGGCTTCAAATTGGGCTTTAAGTTGAGTGGCACCCACAGCCTTGTGATCAAAGAGTTAACTAGGCACATTTGGCTTTTCCCTTGGGTTTATTACATGGGTCAGCCAGTGAGCCAACGAGCTATTTCTATAGCTTATATTTTTTCTAACTCCCGGATATGGCATATATCCACCGGCAACAGGCCCAGGAACTCCAAGTGTAATCCCAAAAGAGCACCTGAGAACAATCAGATGATTACAATATGCTGTTGTTAAAAATGTGACCAATCTTCAGTCAAATGCAATCTAGGAAATTTCTAGAAAGTTGAGTTTATCACAGTGCTAGTGTAGTCTTCATTCCTCCCCTGAAAAACTTTCCAATGTTTTTATATATATTCTCTCCCACACACAGGTACAGTGATACAAAATAATTTAAAAAAAGATTATACGACCTAAAAAATATTTATATGATGTTATCAGCTCCTGCTTTCCCACCAGTTCAAATTAATCAAATCAACCCTGAATAGAAAACACCAGACCAAGGATAATTATTGCAACCAAGAAAACAAAAACATGTAGCTGGTGCAAAGTATAGATACAGACTGCAAAATTTTTCACCTAAGCCTGTCCTAGAACACAGAATTCTTTTTAAAGACTACTTTCATTCTTCCCACTAGATCCTGAGACTTCATTTCATATTTGTTTGCAAGTAATTGGTTTTAACATTTACAAGAGGAACACAACAACCAGCATTGATGTAGCATGAGCCTGCTGGACTGTTTCTAGACTAAGTGCGTGTGTGACTGTAAAATATAGCTGGGGCTGGAGAAAAGTGGTAATTGTGCTGTTCTTTATAACTTTTCCCAGATGACTATCTGTGCTAGAAAGGTGGGGGCTTCTGTCTGAGGAAAAAATCTTGCTGCCTCACTTATGAGGACCAAATTGCGAGGGTGTTGGAAGGTACCTGAAGTGACAGGCTGGGTAGCCAAAGGCATCCTTCTTAATTTTCTTTTTTACCTGTAAGCCTTTTTCTGATACAGAAAAGAGGTTGATTCCTCCTCTTAGGTGAAAATCAAAGCATTCCACTTAATTTTAATGGATAGTTTATCTCTGTCAACTTTTCTTGCCAGGACGTTCAAGATGTTTACTATTAAAGAGGGAGAAGTGTACAAGGGAGTGAAACAAGGTAGGAAGAGGTGAGGGTGTAAAAAAATTTTCTGGTGACATTTAAAAGGAACAGCTCAGTGTAAGTCCTCCTTTTATCTACACCATTTTCCCCTGACCCAATCATATTTTTAAATCAGGGCCAGGATTTTAGCTGTGCAATTCATATGACCTTTAGCTGGATCAGTCTCCCCAGCCTCCCAAGACACTTTAAAGATTTAGACAATACTATTTGTTTTAGCTGTGGAAATATTGATATCTTTAGTCTTTAAAAAGTGGTGTTAATTCAGAACTAGCATTTGGTTATCAGATTGTGTTCCTTCTTAAGGCTAGGTGTTCTTTTTTAATTAAAGTCAATAGCACACATTCTCCCAATTGTGTTTAGTTCATTAGTTTAATCTGTTAAAAATAAATCCTAAAAACATTATTTTGAAGAAATTCCATCTTTTTTGGTTTTCTTTTATGATTTTTTTTTCTTCACCTGACTGAAAATTGATTAGCATAAAACTTCTCTTTGTTTTTTTGAGGGCTCCTCTACATGCCATGGGCTAGATCAGTCCTTCAGGAAGGCAGATGTGCACTCTGAGATCACTGCACACTTTCCCTACTCCTGATGGCCTCTCTCTGGCCGGGAGAAATGAATACAACAGTCCACATATAAGCATGGTGGTCCTCTGTGCCCAAAGGCTGCAGCAGTGGTGCACTGAAGGCAGCCTTCTGGCGTCGCAATGCTGTGCTGGTACAAAGAAGAGAAGCCCGGACCCAGAATCTGGTTTATAACACAACACAAACAACTGCCAAACTATAGCCTCGGGTAATACTCTTAAAAATACATTTTGCTGACTGTATAGAATTGATAAGTAAACTGTCATCTCCAACCAATGTCTGTGCTGCAGTATATTGTGTAACATGACTTTAAATGTGTTTTCATGAAACCTAGGTTTTGAAAGGGAAAATTTAACATAATAAGGAGTTTATATCTCACGTGGATTCTTCCACACCTCTTTACTTGTGCCTGACAGATGACACGTGGTCACTTGTAAAACATCAGCTTTAAGGTATATTCTGTTTCGTTGCTGTATAGAACAGAGGGACTATGCAGGGGGCTGATTTGTCACCATCATGGCCTGTTGTCAAATGAGGCAGCATCTTAAACTAAGCACGGACTTAAAACGCAATAGGTGGTATGAGGTAATTAAGCTGAGACTCCTCTATCCCATTCAGGTTAATGCTTCAGTTCAGTGCTAAGCTTTGACAACATTAATCATCAAACTGAGCCCTTTTAAAGTTTAATTGATTTAATTAACTTCCTGAATTGGGCCCATACTAACAAGTTTAGAAATCCATAGATTTCTACCTCAAATATAATGGATATTATAGGAATACTGATAAAATTACAATTTATTGACTGCTTCTATGATTATGACTCTCTTTTCTTTTTTTTATTGTCCAGTTTATTTACATTGTGTTGAAACCCATTAAAAAATTCATATGTGTGGTGATGACAGAGTACATTCGTTCCCTGCTGTTGGCCAGGCTGTCTATAAACACATCTACCTGCCTAGGTGCAGAGCACTATGAGTTCATGCTGTCTCTGCTCTAAGTCAACAAGAGGTAAATCAATACAGAAGCTGTTTTGACACCTCCTCATGTAATTTTCCTGGAGTTAATATATCCTGCCTCTTTGAACAGACATATCCTGACAAGAGCAGACATAGCCTGTATGTGTGTGGGTGCTAATCTTGGCAGTAACACTGAACACCCATAAGCTGATGAACTCCAGACACTTATTCCCTTATACAGAGAATTTATTGAGAGTGTTGTGCTTCTTTGAGCACATCAATGGTGCCTTGAACAAGTGTTTTTTTACCAGTTACCACTTCATTGATAACCTTTTTTAAAAGAAGGAAGAAAAACAAAACCAAAGATTATATAAATATGAAACCAAATAAAAATATCAAAATTTTCCTGGCTGGATTGCCTCTGGCTGGGTTTAAAATTCCATTACTGACATTATCTGTTAATCAGTTAATCTTAGATCTCCTGAGGGAGGCTGAACCCCCAACTTCTTTTCTAGACACATTAAAGAAAAACTAAATTAGACAGTATAAAGATACTTCAGTAACCACATTAAGTAAAGAGGAACAGATTTTTTTTAAAAAAAGAAAGTCTAAAAGATGTCTGAAAGATTAAAACTGGAATTCAAATTAGAATTACCTGTGATAAGTAAGAAATCTTTAGCCAAAAAATAGTTGAAAGGAAACTGAACATGATGTACCTTTTACAAGTCAGGACTTTAAAGCACAATTCTCCTGTAGTCCTCGCAGGACAAGAAAATACATATTCCCAAGAAATGCTACATCAAACTGAGCTCCTTGGCTCACTGTGGAGGAGTGGGATGTTTCTGGGTCACTTGTCCAACAATGAACAGAGCGTGAACAAGGAATATATCTGAGCATGGAGAGAATCCTCCATCTGTAACCTGGTAGATGGAGGCCTCCATCAGGAATCCCCTCCGCAGGTGTGTCACGGCTCAGGAGGAAAGGGGTCTGCTTTGGTCCATGCAATCTCTTTAAAACATTTTGCCTAGTTGATTCATACCCACTTTCCAGAAAATATGTACCCATTATAATGACGTTACATGGGTGACAATGAAGCACTGACACAAAACCAAGGGTGTTTTCTTGTCATTGTTTTCTTACTTGAATCACACCTGTGGCTGAAACTGATGTGGACAGAGTCATGTGGCATGGACTGCAGAAACAAGTTAGGTAAGAGACAGATATCTTTTTTTTTTTTCTGTAAAGGGCCAAGAGACTTGTCAAATCTTTATGAAAAGTGAAATGAGTCAAAGAATCATTAACACCAGCTGTCATACAGGCATCCTGGAGCCCATAGGTAGAGGTGGTGAAAGAACAGAGTTATATATTTGGGACTTGTCTTTCCTTCCCAAGGACTGCAGTTGTGATGGTGGCTTTTCCCTCAGCTCAGCAGTTTTTAGGAGGCTGGAGTAGATTTATCAGCCACTGTGCCAGTGCTTGCCTTTCCTTTATGTAAGCTCCCCTCAACATTCAATCTGTCTTCGGGCAGCTGCCAAGGAGGGTGGGTTTCTGGTACCGAGAACTGTTCAGCAAAAAGAGCCTCCTGATACCAAGTGACAATATTCCATGTTCTCTGTACGTGTCAAAGATTCAAAGCAGAGTGACAATGAAAAGAATTTTTACTGAAATTGAAAAACATTAGAGCTATAAATATGAATTTTAAATTGCATTTTTCCTAAACCAGTGTTTGCACATATGTATAGCAATAATTTTGGTATTTTTCTTCCATGTCTTGGCTATCTTTAGAAAATAAAATAAAATGGTTTCAGCAGTTATTTATATTTTGTTATATCACTTTTATCATATTACTTTTGAAGAATTAAGGGGTTTCATAATTACCCCACTAATTATCTTTTTTTTTTTTTTTTCCTTCCAAAGTTAAAAGCAAGGAAAATGTCTACTGGAAAACTAGCTCTGTTGTGAAAACTTCAAAAGTCAAATTTCTTAATGCTGTTGCTTTCAAATACTAAAGTTTAACATGGGTTAAAAATGGAGCACAAGAGAATAAGAAGCCAAACTAAGCGTAGCTTGATGGCAGAACTATCTGCAAGCTTTGCTGCTGATAAAAGAAAGATAAATGTAGGATTTAGATCTGTATAAAACCAGGAAGAAAACTGGCAGCTCCTAGTACTGATAAGGAATAAACCACCAGTGCCAACAGCAGTAACAAGGCAACAGGCACCACCAAGACAGCAAAAGATAGGCTGGCAGACAGAAGTAAGAAAGAAATTATACAGACCTGACTACAGTGATAGGACAGAGTTTGAAGGCTTCCAGCTTTGTGCAAATGGGCAGAGAGCTGCCGGCTCCCTCCTGGGGGAGTACCCAGCCCACAAGAGGCTGGGGGGGGCACGTGGACACCCTCTGCCAGCCTCCTTCGCTTGGGTCAGCCACCACTGCCCTACTCTGCTGTAGCTCGGTGTCTTCGTGGGGTGTCCCCTGCGGGTACCCAGACACCAGCGTGCACAGGCAGGGAGTCCTCCAGCCTGGGGAAACTGGGAAAAGAGGGGCACACAGCATGGTGGGCCCTGTTTTCCAGAGCATGAGCAACAAATACTACAGAACAGTATTCAGATGGTGTAAGGACATCGGGCAACCTGATCAGACCTGCCCTTATCAATCTAGGTTCCCAGCTTTCTAAGAGTTCATGATGGAAGCAAGAAAGAAAAGGAAACTTCCACCAGGATGGGACAGGTGACACCTCCTGGAAGAGGTACAAGAGCAGCAACTGACATTTTGGGACAGAGAGATGGGTGCATCCTCTGCAGCTGATGAGTTTCCAGAGAAGATGATTGCCCATTGCTGCAAAATGCCTATGGTGTTACTCTGGGTTGCAAGAATGACACTGTAAAAGATACACCTGGTAGCCCATTGCCATTCATTGTAGCAGGTCTGTTTGCTAATGACAAGTATCACCTGCCAACCCAGATTTCCAGGCCAGCTATCACTCTCCTACTTAACAGATGACCTCCAGCTGCCCTTTGTAAAGCCAGTGCTCCCAGGTGTTGCATAGGAACGCAGCTATTTAAAAATTAGTCAAGACCCTGAAAGAACACGAGAAGCTCTGTAAATAGAGCTTAAAGTGTTGGTGGTTCAGGTAGGAAACTTTGCATGTTAAATCTGATTCTGTTCCTGCAAATCACAAACTAAAAATAAAACTGTAACTTTGTCACAAACCTCTCTTTCTTTATTTCAGACTAGTCTTCGACACAGAAAAATAATGCTATAGCAAATGAGAAGGATGTTAACAAAGCAGGCTCTGCCTCAGTTATCAGGTCAATTCCAATAGCGTATGTTGAAGAAGAGATGAAGCACATATCATTGTTATATGGATTGCTAGTGACACCGATACCTTGTAACAGCAATAATCTTCAGATTTTCCCTGCTGGAAAAAGCAAGAAAACTAGCAGAGGAAGGAGTGATTTGGCTGTCATATAATGAGTTAAACTGATAGAAAACTGTTTGCTTCTCTTTCCTGATTAAACCTGACTTACAATAGAAGCAGGGAGGTAGAAGAGCATACAGTCTGTGCCTGTAGGCACCTCAATGTTAGATGATGAAAAACTCTAATTCATACTCTTGTTTGTTACGTGCAGGTTGAACCCCTTTTCTCTGGAGTTTTCTGGAATGCTAGACTGTATAGGAAAAGAGTGAGGAAACCACTTGCTTCTTTCATCCTGTCTTACAAAGTTATTCTCAGAGAAATACTTAATGCTTGCCATCAGGGATAGTATGATGGAACTCAGCTTTTGCAATGTAAAATGCAGTAATTTCAACCATTTATTCTCTGCCTTTCAGAAATATGTTTGATGAAATAAAGAAGTAACTTCCCTCCAACCCCCTGCTGAGTAACAAGTAGGTAGTGATAACTAAAGAAAAAAAAAGTCTCCTAATTTGATACTACTCCCACTCTTCCCCAAAAGGTGTTATATATGTATCACTGTGTTTCCAAGCAAAGAATTATTAATAAATGACCTTTCCTAAAAATCCATAGGTTAAGTCTGTTTCTAAGATGGCAGTTCAGGCAGCTCAGAGTGCAGAAAGCCCACACAACTCATCGGCTAATGCTCAAATACATTAAGTCATATATTTGCCAGGCTTCTAAAGCAGGAATGTTCACATAACTTGTTTCAAATGCTCCTGTTCTTTTTGGAGATGGTCAAAGCCTGGAGATGCTGGGTTTTGGCACCATCCCTAATGTAAGCACAAGCTGTAATGTCATGAAGGCTGTAAAAAATTTCTACCCTGCCTTCTATCAGCAACTGGAGCAGACTAAAGTACCTGAACCATTTTGTAACCTGGTCTTGGCTATTCTTTTGGTAGCACACCACACTCCTATAGCAATGGGGGTATGCTAGAACAGCAATGCACTACCCAGGGAAGAGCTTGTGGAGGTCTTTCATCAGCAGGGTGTGCTAACCTTGGCTGTCCCTAGAGCCAGCATGCAGAGGTCATAAGTTAGCCACAGTTTGAGTCTTACCCTGTTGCAAATGCTCTATACCCTTCATTAACAGTAATGGGTATTACGTGCAAAGACATAAAATACAATGTTTCAGAAATTATGAATCCCCTAAAGCAATTGCACCCCTTCTAGGAGTTTCCTTGAATACACTGTACTGATACACAGTGGTGTATCAGTATGGGTGATAAAGAAGCTACAAAAAGACTGAGCTTAAATAATAATGTATATTTTAAGTATACTTTATTTCCTTATTTCTAAGATCACGCAATTTTGTTCATTATGCATATTAAGTCATAACATAGATTACTTCTTGCTCTTCTGGCTCCCAAATAGGTTGTTGTGGGTTGTTTGGTTTTTTGTGTTTTTTTTTTTTTTGTCTTCCCCCTGTGCCACAAAGACTACATATTGATTGAAATCCCTAGTGTGGCAGGGTGTGTGAGTGCGCTGGCTTTGGCGCTCCCAGGCTTCATCCATATGTGTCCAGGCTCCCTGGGAGAGGCGTGGGAAGACCTGCATCCCTGGAAGTGGGACGCGGCACTCCGACTTCCCAGCTGTCACCGTACGCCCTGCTTGTCACAACAGCTTAGGACAGATGAGTCTGTGGCATATTAAGAAAGCCGGCTGAGATCCCCCTACTCAGCTATGTAGGCTTCAACCTGCTGGCTCTCCAGCAGTACCTCCAAGCATAGCTACCCTTTGTTTGGTTAATGGATGCTGTTAGCAATTAAAAGCAAAGCACATGATGGGCCTAGTGGATCCTTTGCAATCCAATTTCATCTTTTGCTGAGAGCTAACGAGAGTAAACAAGAAGCTGAGATAAACCAGGCTGATAAGGAGCAGAGCTTGTATATCTCCTTGGCTTCATTTGCACAAGTCCTAGAAATGTGTCTGTGGGCAACCACCAGACTAAGAATTATTTGTTTGCTCAACTTGATTAATAATTTTGCACTTTTGACTTGGTTTAGTGTTTTCTTTACTTTTGTCCAGATATTTGAACCAGATAGCTAGCAAATGACAGCTTAAAAGGCATTAAGCAGGCAGATATACAAACACACCCTGCCATATCTGCCTTGGGTTTTCATGTGAATGGCATGTGTCAACCTGATCAAGGCAGAGGGATGCAATGATTTACTCTTTGTGAAATTGTTCACAGCCATGTTCCTGTGAAAGGTTGTTCAAGTAAATTAGTTTCAGTCAATAGCACTGAGGAAAAATGGGTAGAGTGCTAAACAGACAGGTGGATCCAGTCAGCCCTTTGTGTATTTTTACCAAATCTCTGGGAAGGGTCAGGGGATCGCATTTCCCCCTGCAGCAGTAAAAGCCATAGAACTCCTCCTGGTGGCTTTGGGAGACCCGTTCTTATCTCTCCCGGGGGTAGGGTGGGGTCCTGCCTTGAAATCACCTCTTGTGGGTGCAGCCCAGGTGGGGGGCAGCAGGTAAGATTTAGAAAAAAGTCCTCAGGGCTTCAGGCTGGTGTAATTTTGAGTGTCTGTGCCCAAAGGCTTGTCTGTTTTTTCCAGAAACTACCTTCACACAAAAAGCTTGCCTCTCTTAAAACTATAGATAGCGTTAATCTTCATGCTGTGTGGATGGCAGGGTTTACCCATATAAAAGAGGAGTTCAGAAAAATGGAACACAGATTTTGAAACCATGCCTTAGGGCTGGACATGATCAAAGAGTAGATGGGTGTAAGCATCGGTATCCTGCTTGCACTACTATGTATTTTAAGGTGAGCTGGAAAAGAAACCTGAGTCCTTGCTAGCCCCCGTGGGCAGGTACCCTGCCTCTCTGCTCCGTGCTCACATACAGACCCAAAACAGCCTTCATTTGTGTTATTTCCACCCACAGGAAAAGTGCTAGTCTTGGTGTCAGCAAGTTTGTATCCAATAATTTAAGTCTCTAGGGATGTAAAAATCAATTCTTGGCTCCAAGTCCAGCAATATTCTGTATCAGCAGAACTACCTTCTGATTACAGTGGTTATAGTACAAGTTAGTTAACTACTACCAAAATGAGGAGGTGGAGAGGAAGGCAAGCATTTCATCTCTTAAGTCACATTGCACTTGGTTTCTGCCAGTGTTTTGCCCTGCTAGGAAACAGAAAAAAAGGGGGAGATGTTGCTCTGTCTGGGCAGGACAAAGAGGAAAGCTGCAAACGTACACAGCACAACGTGGTCCAGATCCACATCTTCCTAAAGTTTGCTGGTGTTTATCCAGGGGCTTGTTTTTTGTTGTTGTTGTTGTTTTTTTTTTTCCAATGAAAATACTTTCCCTGCTAGAATTCCCTGCTAGAATAAAAGGAAAAGAAGACTGGTGATAGTTTACTTTTTCCTGGTGGAAATGTGTCTCTCTGGTTGCCACCAACATACCAGCATGCAAGGTCACGCTTTTGCATGTAGGGCAGCTCCAAGCAAACTACAAGCAAGATTTTATCCCAGAGAATGACAAAAGTGTTGAGCTGGGGAGGACGAGTAGATTGTGTTGGAGGCAGCATCAATGAGAATGCCTTACAACTTAGCTCTTCCATATGGAGAGTAAAAATATTATCCAGATGTTTTGTACTAAATAATATGAAAAGCCTACAGCCCTGCAGGGCCCGTCCCCCCTCCCCCCCGATCTTCATATTTATCAACTGGGATGCTGCCCCAGATCACTAGCAGCTGGAATGGGAGCTAGTAGCAGCCCAAAAAGGTGCCCTACTGAACATCTCATGTCTGTCTCTGCAAGCAAATAACCATGGTTTCATGCAAGTGAGGTGTTTCTCATTTGCTGCACACAACCCTATGAAAGATTTGTCAAGGTAGGATAGCAACGTTAATGTGTGAAACTTGATTAGCATTTTGTGAAATCAGAACTGCAGCAATTAATGAAATAATCTTATTGACAATTAGAAATAAACCCAAAGATGTTAAATTCACTTTAAATTTGGGAGAGTGAAACGTATTATGTAGAAGTTCTAAGGAACTCCATCTTCTACAGTGAAACTTCTATTCTACACATTTTGTGCTTTAGTTGCAAGATAAGGTAGTCAAAGAAAATTCCAGGTATCCATTATTTGAATAGAGTTATTATTCTCCAACTTAGCTGAGAAATTAATTTCTGGAATCAAAATAATGACAAAATATTCTATATGTAATTACGATATGTGCAATGTATACACAGAACATACACTGAATTGTCCATTTACATGGCTGGTACAACATTTTTTTCTTTTGAAACTGTTTTCACATCTTGAAGGGAGTGGCTGAGAAATGCACAAGGGCAGTCTTCACTGTGACAATTATATACCCATAATATATTCAGAATATATTCCAGTCTTCTTTGCTATAACTTATCTAAAAATTATGCAAAGTTTAAGACTGGAGCTGAACCCTCACTAGTCCAGGATAAACTGTCAAAGCATTGCTGAGGGATTTGACCTAGCAGTTCCAATTAATATCATACTAAATCCCTATGCACAGCATTAAAAATTGAGCCCTGAAGGACTAACCTGTTTGCCTACATTCTTTATTGTTATTGTTATATCAACAGGATTTGTAGAGCTAGGTAACGTCAGTTCATCACTGCCACCACCTGGTAAAACTCCAAACCCCTATATACATGAGTACAGGTGTATTGGAAAGGCAGCAAAGGGGTTAAACAAAGAAGAAAGAGCAAATCTTGGGGGTAGTCATCCTAAATCAATGCTTCAACATAGAATGGAAATGTGACCACCCATGCAATAGCTTCCAGTCTGCCTAGAGTGGAAAGATAAGACCAAATCCCCAGAGGTGAAGGTGGCTTGGGGTGCTGCTTTGGTTTTTCTTTTTTTAAGAGATTGATTGATCTGGTAGTGGACGTTTTACAAAGAGTAGACTGAGAGTGGCTAGCTGAGGTAAACCTGGCTAGGCAAGATGATAATGTTATCCTACATATCCTGGTTGGTCTGCCACACTGTTCAATATAGTCTCACCGGGACTTGGTTATCATTCCTCTGTGTGGTTGACAACCATTTGCCTTCCCAAGCAAGATGCTTAGGAATAAATTGGTGGCTGATGGGCTGTCCCTTTTTCCATTCCCATCCTCTTCCTTCGCTTCCTCATACCCAGATAAATGGCTCTAGGCTCTGAGCTCTGGGGTCTGGGTCATTTATCTCCCAGGAACAGTTTGTGCTCCTCCTAAATCTTTAATCCTGCTTTATAATGTCACCTCTCTAATCATGTAGTGTTTCAATGCTTCCCCCAGCTAGATACTTGCCTGCTCATCAGGCAATGCCAGGGAGTCCTGAGCTCCAGGTGGGATTGCCAGGTACCCACAACAGTGCAGGAGCTGGCAAATGGCACAGTCACACACAGGAGTGTATCCCAACATCTCAGCTTTTACTCCTTCCGTAAAAGTTGCCATGTTCTTCAGCTATGTGCTGTTTTCTTGTCATTTTAAGCAGAGAATTTCTGGGGCAAATGGGAAGAATTTGTACTAGTGCTGAGTGGCAACTGGGCATTAGCTTTTGAGTTGAGTTCCCTGAAGAAGGATTCCTTGTGGCAGACCATTTCTGCTGTTCAAGGAACATATTTCATGCAATTTTAATAATTGTCATAAAAAATATGTCACACTTTTAGGTCACTGTTTTCTTCTCTGGTGGGAAGCTGCAATGCTAGATTTTCTGAAAGCTACTGGTCAAAATAGAAATTCAATATAAATGTAATAAATTAGGAAGAATAATCTGGACAGTGGGAAGATGGCTAAAGTCACTGTTCCGTTGATAGTTTTATTTCCCCCCCTCTGTTTTAGCTTGGCACCTTTTATATAAATTACATTATCACAACTGTCTTTGTGCCAGGAGGAGTGAAGTACTTTCCTGTTCCAAGCTTCTGCTACTTTAGATAAGCCAGCAATAATTATTTCTGAGTGAAACAAAATTAACCCTCACAATGGAGCCTGAGTCCATAGCTGTGTTCCAATTTGAAAGTCATTTGTCTTGGGATACAAAAGCCCCGATTCCCCATAGTACCAAACTGTGTTCTTATAGACTCAGAGTTATACTGGCAAACCAAAAGTTTTAAAACCAGTGTTATAAATCTGTCATCATTGTTTTATTGTGACTGCATGTTGCTGTAACTCCACAGCAAGGATTATTCATTGGGAATAAAGCATAGATGAAGTCTGTCTCCCCATTAATTTACAAACTAGAGACACAGTTGTCTGCTACCATTACAGTCAAAGGGGCTACCTCTGTAAGTCAGGATTTCTTGTGTCCCTGTTTTGATACGTACAGCCCAAAGACACAGCAGAGGATCAGACACAGAAAATAAAGAAAGAGGTAATAGGTAAAAAAGGAAGGGGTAAAATGCTGAAGAAAAAGGATGAGGTGAAAAACATCAGAGGCAAAGGAGCAGGTACTAAATGACCTTGTGAAGTCCCAATACCCTGTTTCCTATGATTTTGTAACAGATAATAGAGAGTCTTGTTTTAGAAAACTGCATTTCAGACTACACATTTCCCTTGCCTTTATTTTGAGACTGTTAATGCTACTTAACTGATGGAAAAAGTACAGCACAGCAGAAATAAGGGAATACCAAGTGTGTTCTCTAGTTTTAGGCCAACAGAGGGGAATGGATTTCTGCCTAACTAATGCAGAAGTTGCCATCTAAAAGTAGCATTAAATGAATCCCCATCAAACTGTAAAAACAGGCAAAATAACAGAAAAGGATAATGGCAGACAATTCTAAAGAAAAAACAAATTAATGTTGTTTCTCTGCTTTAAAGTGTTGTGTGACAGTTACATACATCAGAAGCTAATGTGATATATTTGTCTTAATCTGTGGAAAAGTTGTGTCTGTGGAAGACATGTCATGCTACACCTATCTTCCTATTCCATAATCTGTTATCAAGTGCAGCTTTCCTGGCTGATAAGAAGCAGCATTTCTGCTGACTCCTCCCACTGAGTAATTCAGTAAAACCACAGTGACAAGCAAAAGCATACCCTCATGTATTACCACAAAGAGGTTTAGACAGTGAATAATCCCGAACCGGGCATGCCCACCTGTAGCAAGCCAGACGTCTGTTGAAGGTTTGTTTGGATACACAGCATAGACATACCTAATCCTTCACACTCGTGCATAGGTCATGTTATACTGCTCCTGTGAAATCTACTGTTCCCCTCTTCCCCCCTCTTCCCAGTTATCCACGGGTGTGCAATTAGAAGTGAAGTAGGCAGACAGATGTTGAGCAAGCACTGAGACGTCACCATTCATCATCAGCCAGCAGATACTGAACTTGGCTGACTACCCCAGCTTAGTCAGAGAATTTGGCACACTGTCTCTCAGCACTAGGTTTTTCACTCAGGATCTTAAACTGTACTAAAAGTTCACTCCGTAAATCATGTAAAGCTGGGGGATGGGATTGGCTTTGCTTTTTGCCATCGAGCGAAGTTATTCGAAATTCAGACCTTTTACAAGCAGTGTTGCTGCTCTGTTTAAGTGTCACCTTTCATCTCAAGATAGCATCGCTGCCTATTTAAAAGAGAAAAGGGCATTTGGCCAGCTATTAAATTAAATTCCTTTCCTCCATCCTGCATGTGCTTAGTCTTGCATACAAAGCATAAAAGGCAAAACCAAAGGTCTAATAGATGGGACCATAAGGAGCTTCACTTGCCATCTCTGAGTAAAAGAGATCAAACAAAGACTTTCGGGAGCTCAGAAACATGTCATCATATGTGGTATTTCTCTTGTCAGCAGCAAAACTGTCTCTAATGCACAGCACACTTAGCAAATCAAGAATGCTTCAGGCCAAATTTGGGTAAAAGCTAAAGCTTTGCCTCCCACAGGTTTTATCTGCAGCTGCTGAAGCAAACATTTCTACCTCCCCTCCCTCACTGAATGGGAGATTGTGTTTCAGACCATTGTTTTCTGTAGACACTTATTAACCCTGTTGAATTTAGAGCAGGGGATTGCGCTCAATATCTATTGATTAGCAGTGCTGCAGTAATCCTTAGGCCTTGATCAATTCAGGCTGTTGACTAGGACTTGGTACACAGTAGTGACCTTTTCAGCAGTCATTGATATGCATGCAAGGATGTGGGAGAAGCAGGAGGGAAGGTTAGCATGAAGTCAAGTGTTTATACATTACAGGAAATTCCTGGTGAGGTGATGGCAGCTTTTATCATAGCCTGACAGAGTCCAGGGTTTAAATCATGCAAGCATACATCAAATCAGAACGCTTCTAGAGACAACATCAGAAAACAGAATCCATTATTCAGTGACTGCGAACAGTAATAAGCTTCACCTAGGTAGAAAAAGAATCAGCAAATTCTTCCAAGCTCATCTCCTTCAATTAACAGTAATATGATAAAGCTTTATGGTCATTTGTTTTCTCTCTTTGCTCATCCTTTCTGCTCAGACCTGAATGTGATTTGACATAGCACCTATTTCCAATATGGAACTGCCTTCTCCAAAACATGTCTCTTGCACTGCAGCCAAACTACAAAGGCACCTATTTATTCAGAGTTCAGTTTGACTTTTTTTTTTTTTTTTTTTTTTTTGACATGCTGTTCATTTTGTTCTCCTGCTAGCTTTCATTCAGCATCGACTTCAGCCTCTGATTTACAAGCAGGGATGGTGTACCTTGGGAAGACCCTACCATATCCTTTTTCCAGCTGCCCACCACATTTCCCCTCCAGCTCAGACGCCTGCATAGCAGCCACCAATTTATAACTTCCAGAAAATAAATAAGAAACTGCAATGCCTTTTCTATTTAATATTCTACTCTGGAAACAATGGCAATTCAAAACTGCTGATTCAGGAGCTGTCTTTTTGGTATGTGAGCATAGACCTCCAGGAGACATATAGGGCAGGCAGCTGAGAACAGGATTAACTTCAGCTAATTCCAAGCAAGTTTTGGCCCCTCATGAATCAGAGCTTCTTAAAAATCAAAATAAGATATCGGTGTGTAAAATTCCAGATTTTAACCCTTGTATTTTTAAGGAAAACGCATTTAAGGAACTTGGCCCTAGAGTAGTCTGAAACACTAGAGATAAGTACGCTTGTACTACATGATTGTGTCTCTGTATTTCCCGATGGGTTTCATAGGGTGAGTCCAGTGGATGGCTGTAGTTTAATGCCAGAGAAAATGAATGAGGTCTTGGATTATGCAATTGATTCCCTGGTGATCAGATGTGACTGGAACAATCTGTCTGCTGGGACACCATTTCTTTTTCATATTGAATTAGAGTATTGCTACAGTTCCGAAACAAGGGTCATTTTAACTTCATTTTCCTGTCATCCATCCTTCTCTGCATGCTTCACCCTGTGTGTGAAGACAGCCTTACTACAAGCACCACCTGGGAAGGAAACAGTAGAGAAAAAGACATCTGAACATCATCTAACTATGGGCTGTCATCTCACAGACTACCTAGTAACCAGGCCATCCACCTACCCTATTACTCGTCCAAGGATGCTTGTTTAAGGATGTCATTTCTTATTTATTGACAGGAAGGAGTTGGTCATACTGTCCTTTCTTACTCACATTCATTTTTCTCATGGCCACTCTTCAAAGAAGTCTTGAAATCTCTGCTTCACTTAAAAAGGAAATTAACAAAACCCAAAAGGCATTAGTTCTGAACAGGTTACAGAACAAATAGGTGTTTGCTAAATATTAATAGAATCACAGAATGATTGAGGTTTGCAAGGACTTCTAGTCCAACTGCCCTGCTCAAGAAAGGTCATCTGGAGCAGGGTGTCCAGGACCATATCCAGTCAGCATTCAGGTATCTTCACAGATGGAGATATTCACAGCCTCTCTGGGCAACCTGTTCCAGTGTTCAACCACCCTCACAGTAAAAAAATGTTTTGTTGTGTTCAGATAGAATGTGATGTGTTCTAATTTGTGCCCATTGCATCTTGTTTTGGCAGTGAGGTCTACTGAGAAGAGTCTCTCATCCTCATTCTCTTCCATCAGGTATTTATACACATTGGTAAGATCCCCTCTGAGACTTCTCTTTGCCAAAGAACGAACCCATCTCTCTCAACCTGTCTTCATATGAATAAAGTTCGAGTCCCTTCATCATTTTTATGTCCCTTCACTGGACTTACTCCAGTATGTCCATCTGTCTCTTGTATTGGGGAGCCCAGAACTGGGCACAGCACTCCATCTCAACAGTGCTGAGTAGAGGTGAAGGATTACTTCCCTTGACATGCTGGCGATGCTCTGCCTAATGTATCCCAGGATGTTGTTAGCTTCCTCTGCTGTGAGGGCACATTGCTAGCTCATGGTCAGCTTGTTGTCCTCCAGGACCACAAGGTACTTCTCTACAGAGAAGTTTTCCAGCTGATTGTCCCCATGGGTGTATGGTTGTGGGTGAATGGTTTATTCCTCTTCAGGCACTGGGCTTGCACTACCATCTATTAAACTTCATCAGATTTCTCTCAGCCCAATTCTCCAGCTTGTTGAGGTCCCTCTTAATGGCAACACAACCACCTGGAGTAAACTCCTCCCAGTTTAGTATCATCTGTGAACTTTCGGAGGGTGAAATATGTCCCAGCATCCAGGTCATTAATGAAAAGTTTAAACAGGGGTGGCCCTAGTATTGACCTCTGGTTGCCACTACTGACTTGTCTCCAGCTAGATTTTGTGCCACTGATCACAGCCCTCTGGGCCTGGCTGCTCAGCCAGTTTTCAGCCCACCTCAGTGTCCACCTACCTAACCCATAATTAATTAGCTTGTGCGTGAGGATGTTACAAAGACTGTGTTAGAAGTCTTGCTGAAGTCAAGGTAAACAGCACCCATCGTTTCTCCCATCACTCACCAAGCAGCTTTCACTGCAGAAGGTTATCAGGTTGATTCAGCATGATTTCCCTTTTGTAAAGTAAGTCTGGACACAATGACATGACTAACCAAGAAACACTAACACTCTGGGCATAATTTAATCTGCTACATGCTAGCCAGTGTGAGACAATACTTCAAAATCCGTATGAGTAACGTAAGAGAATATGCTAACAGACAAGATGAATATCAAATGCAGACACACAAATACCTACAAGCAGCTTATATGTGCATATATATTTAATGATTTTATTTTATTATTTTTATATATTTATATATATTCATTGCACTCTGGGAGTCATAGTCTGGTATGTTTCATGTATGATCATACATGAAACATACATACAAACTAATGTTTGTCTTCTTTGAGGTAATCCATGCCTTACTGGAGCTTTCATTGACAGCTGGTGGGCTTAGGTTCTTCATATAATACACAGGGAGGGAAAAAGCACTTGAAGAGATTTTTTTTAAAAAAGAAGAAATAAGAAAATAAGAACACAATAAATATCCCACTAGGTAACATCAATGGCTCATCTTGCATAACTTTCATTCAGCAGCAGTAGGACACAATATTTAAGGAGAGCTCCAGGCCACATTTTGCACTCTGTTCCTCTCACATTGCCCCAGCATCTCACACTGCTGTATTAGGGAAACTAGAGCACACAACCCTTCTTAGCTCTTTTAGCATCCATTTCTGAACCTGGTGCCCATAAATCTGTCTAAACCCTCCTTGGCCCTGCCATTGCTATTTGCCTTACAACCTCCTGTAGCAACAAATTCCAAAACTTTTCTATCCACTGTGTAAAGACACACTTTCTTTAATCTGTTTCAGAATGACCCCTTTCATAGTTTTATTGAGTGTGCCCTAGCTCATGCAGTGAGGACTTAACAGTTCATTCAGCTTGTCCATTGCCTTTGTGATTCTGTAAACTTCCATATCTCCCATGCAGCCTTCGAGTCTAGAGTGCTTCAGTTTCTCCTCACAAGACAGCTGCTTCATTGCCTCAAGAATTTTGGCTGCCTGGCCTTGTGCCTTTTCGAACCCCACCACGTTCCTTCTGAAATGCAGTAGCCAGAGCTGCAGACCAAGTTTTTCTATATCAGCCAAATGGTGCCTTCTGCCTTGTTCTCAATACCAGATCTGATGATGCCCAGTATTGTGCTGCCTTTTTTTTTTTTTTTTTTTTTTTTTTTGGCTGCAGCTGCACACTCAGCTGTTGATTTCAGAGGAATAGCACAAAGTGACTCTATGATCTCTTGCAGAGTTGAAATTGCCATGTCTGAGTTCTGAGTGGAAAGTCAGGCTGGTGAGCCAGGCATGATTTAGAAGAAAGGCCTTCATTAGAAACAAACCAGAACAAATCAAGACAAGACAAGACAATTTCTTCTGTCCTGACACTCAGCAAGCCCATTCCACTCTTCATCTCTACCTGTAACCTTGTAACTCTCCAACCTTCTCCTGCTCATCCCGTTTAGTCAATATGGAGATCCTAAGCCATGCACCAGACCTTCTTCAGACACCCAGTTTCCTCAGTTCCTTACTCCTCTTATCCATTTGCCATACAACCCACTTCCCCCTAGCAAGCCCTGACACCAGAACACATAACTAATGCATCCTCCTATTCTCGACTCTTCCAAACCAACCCCAGACATTCACACAATGCCTCCTCACTGCGCTTCCCTCTTGCCAGGACTCCAGCCTTTACCTTTTCATTTGTTCCAGCCTCGGGTGTATATTTAATCCTTCACTTTTACAAGACCTTTGGGCCTTTCCGGAGCACTCATCTCAGTGCATGATGAAAGACTACAGTGGATGCTAGGGAGCATAAAGCAAACCATCATCGGAGCCATTGGTTGCTGCCTTACACACAAAGACGTGAGTATAAACCAGCTGCTCCTTGATGATTGTGTTATGTGAGACCTTGCCTTATATGAAAATTCACTGGAGATTGCTTTAGCTTTTTCCAGGAGAAAGGTGAGCTGTCTTCTATGTGTTCCAGGAGTGCAAGCCAATGATCACCATGTCTGTCTGCACCTGCGTCTGTAGATAAAGTAAAGTAGTAATCAGAAATGGGTTGAAGCCACATGCTCATCCTAGGTGGCTCACAAGAACACGGCCAGAGAAGTGACATTCTGTCACCACAAGCCTGTTTGTGTGACAGACTATCAGGTCTATTTGGAATATAGTTTCACTATATTCCTGTGAAGGCTGTGGCTGAAAGATCAAGTCCACAGAGATAAAGGTGCTCTTTACCTTGTACTTATATCACACCCTAGGATAGGGAAAGCCATCCTGAAAGAGGGGAAGATTGCACAATGCACAACAGGGAGCATTTTCCAGGCTGAAATGAACTTGAAAGGAAGGTGGTGGCAATCGGGAAGCCCACAGTACTGCTGAGGCTAGGAGGATGAAGTGGCAAGCGGAATTCTGCGTCAAACAGTCTAATTCGGTAGTGAGAGACCCTTGCTGAATCAAACAGAGTGTTATAGCTAGTAGAGAATATTGTAGGACTGGACCTGCAACCAGATGTCTGAGACTTTGAGGTCTTTCTTCAGAACTGACTTCTTTTTGTGACACATTTTCCATTATTTTGGTGAAATAAAGAAGCAGACGCTGTGAATTAGATTCAGATCTTTATTTCTCAGAAAGGCCCAATAGATCTGCCTATTTACAAAAATTCTGTTTGATTGTTTTGTTACGTAGCATTGCCCTGTTTTGGTGTTGGTTCCCTTGCCCCTGCTTTCTCATGGGCCTTTGTGTGAAGAAAGATAACCTTGATCTTCCAGAGGTAACTATACTTGCACCTGAGGTAGGGCCACAGAGGCTCTGACCTCTATGTGGCTTCTGCATAGCAACTCAGCTGCTCAGATGGCCACTTTCTCCATGCACGCAAGATCTGGGAGGTGTAACATCTAAAATCATTTTGGACCTACTTCAAAATATGAGAACTCATCATTACTTGAGACTGGCATTTACTTCTTTACTGTGAGATAATAAATGCAATGGATCATGCCTGATCTATAATCCTGTCTTTGAGAAATTCAGAACAGTTTTTGGCATTTCTAGGAGTTCTATTTGTGTGTATGTTCTCTTTCCATGCATTCATCTCTCAGTAATCACTGGTAATTATCACCAGGTAATTAAGAAATAGAACTTACAATAGCAGGAAATTATTGAAATGATCTAGGAGAAATGAGAAATTAAAATAGAAGTTTCATATGCACATTTTAAAAAGGATAAATTTTCCTGCCCCGGAATATGTCACCCTTTAGCTATTCAAGACAAAGAGCAAAAAGCTAAGTGAGAAGGATTATTCCACATTTCCTCGCTGCAGGATTGCTCTGCTATTTATCACTGGTTGCTTCAAGGAACCATAGGTCTGACCCAGAATATAGTTCCTGTGCACAGAGGAACAGACAGTAAAAAAACAGATCTTAACATGCAGTCAACTCCTACACTTAGAACAGCAATATTTAATACTGATAAATCTAGCAGCATCCTAGGTGCAGCTTATTGATGTATTTTGTATCACCATAGGGAAAATTCACATCTGAAGAGCAGAAGGATGGAAAGTTAGACTTTAACTGTGCCAAAGTGTCTGAAATGCAATTTTTAGAAACTTTTTCTGATCTTTGCCTCCATTCATTGGAACTGCAGAGTTTGCAAGCAGTCATTTTATTGATTACTTACTCAGACATGCAAAGTACGGCTCTTTGTACTTTTCTTTACAAAATGAATAAATTCCCATGTATGCTGTCAGTTTGTACACCCCCTAAGACTGCACCTGCTTCTTGCTACACAGTAAGTAGCACTGTGTGGAAAAACAACACCTGACAGCCAAACAGCACATGGCCTTTAAAACAACTATTATAGAAAAATATTGCAGAAGTGAATTATTCTCATTCAAGTGAAACAAAATAATTTTGGTTCACAGTAATAACACTGTTCAGGAGTTGCGAAGAGATCTATACACAGGCAAATTGAAACAGCTCCCTGCCAGTGGAAGTGGAAGAAGGCCAGCTGCATGAAATAACACAATGATCTGCCTTTTACCAGCAAAAAATGTATCATGCAGCCTGTATTTAAATAAGTATGCCAAACTCTACTGCTCAGGGCTTTTCCTAGTGTCTCTTTGTCTTTGCAGGGCAAAGATTAGAGAGGCAAAAGCCCAGCTAGAAGTCAGGCTGGCCACTGCAGTAGAAGATAACAAAAAATGTTTTTACAAATACATTAGAAACTAAAGGAGGGCCAAGGGTAATCTGCATCTTTTCTTGGATGTGGCTGGGAACATTGCCACAAGGGATGAGGAAAAGGCTGAGGTACCCAATGCTTTCTTTGCTTCAGTCTTTAGTAGCAAGACCAGCTTCCCTCTGGGTACTCAGCCCCCTGAGCTGGAAGACGGGGATGAGGAGGAGCAGAATGCAGTCCCCACGGTCCAGGAGGAAACGGTCAGTGACCTGCTGCTCCACTTGGACACACACAAGTCTATGGGGCCGGATGGGATCCACCCAAGAGTATTAAGGGAGCTGGCGGAGGAGCTCACCAAGCCACTCTCCATTGTTTATCAACAATGCTGACAAACTGGAGAGATCCCAGAAGACTGGAGGCTAACCAATGTGACCCCATCTACAAGAAGGGCAGGAAGGTGGATCTGGGGAACTACAGGCCTGTCATTCTGACCTTGGTGCCAGGGAAGGTTATGGAGCAGATCATCCTGAGCACCATCACATGTCACATGCAGGACAACAGGGGATCGGGCCCAGACAGCATGGGTTTATGAGAGCCTGGTCCTGCTTGATGATCCTGATCTGCTTCTATGACAAGGTGACTCACCTAGTGGATGAGGGAAAGGCTGTGGCTGTTGTCTACCTGAACCTTAGTAAAGCCTTTGGCACCGTCTCCCACAGCATTCTCCTGCAGAAACTGGCTGCTCACGGCTTGGACAGGTGTGCTCTGCGCTGGGTTACAAGCTGGCTGGATGGCCAGTGAGTGGTGGTGGATGGAGTTACATCCAGCTGGGAGCCAGTCATAAGTGCTGTTCCCCAGGGCTCAGTGTTGGGGCCAGTCCTGTTTAATATCTTTATCCATGATCTGGACCAGGGCCAACAGCACCCTGGCTTGTGTCAGACACAGTGTGGCCAGCAGGACCAGGGCAGTGACCGTCCCCCTGTACTGGGCACCGGTGAGGCCGCACCTGGAATCCTGTGTTCAGCTTTGGGCCCCTCACTGCCAGGGGGACTTGGAGGGGCTGGAGCGTGTCCAGAGACGGGCAGCGGGGCTGGGGAAGGAAGGATCTAGAGATCAAGTTCCTATAAGGAGTGGCTGAGGGAACTGAGGTTATTTAGCCTGGAGAAAAGGAGGCTTGGGGGGATCTTATTGATCTTGAGAAATGCCTGAAAGGAGATTGTAAGTAGGTGGGGGCAGGTCTCTTCTCACAGATAAATGACAGGACAGGACAAGAAATGACTTCAATTTACAGCAGAGGAGGTTTAGATTGGATATATGAAAAAAATTCTTCATGGAAAGGGTGATGAAGCATTGGAACAAGCTTCCCAGGGAGATGGTCAAATCACCATCCCTGTGTTGCAGCACTCTCCAAACTAGCCAGCTACAACAAGGTCTTTTACCATCTCATACCAACACACTCTTCATATCTCTGCTTCTTCCTCCTCTCTCTTCCTCGGCTGCTCCCTCTTCATTGTCTGCCCAACCCCTTACCAGAACCAGCCACAGCTGCACCCTATCTACATCGGCCAACCCACCGCCCCTGAAGCCAGCCCACAGTTGTACATTATCAATGATAATTAGCCCAGCTTCATTCCTCTGCATCCCTGGAGGGGTTTAAAAGACATGTAGATGTGGTGCTTAGGGGCATGGTTTAGTAATGGACTTGACGGTCCTGGGTTAATAGTTAGACTTGATGATTTCAAAGGCCTTTTTCAACTTAAGTGATTCTAAGACTCTATCATTCTTGTTCACCAGATAAGAGGTTTTCTGGGTTTGAATTTGCTTTTTCAGATTTTTTTCTAGGGTTTTTGGTTTGTTTTTCTTTTTAGAGTGGGAATAAAGAGAAGGAGACATCCCTTTAGACTTGTGTAAGTGTAGAGAAGGGGACCTGGAGCACAGCTGGTTCTTCCTAGTGGTTAAGAGCAAACAGAAGTTTGCCACCTTCTGAGTGTGAGGTAAGAGCAGCCCTGGGAAGGAGGAGACATGGAGCTGGGCAGAAGGTAGGTGGGGTAGGCTTTCTCTTTCTGCTGCTGCTGGGGACCCAGTCAAAGAATTACCGGTTTAGGAAGGACCATTTCTTCCTCCCTTCTTCAGCCAGATTCATAATCTCACATACCTCATCTCAGACCATAGCCACGGTGGCTGGCATATTTTTAGGGCTCTGGTAGAAGTGGATAGTGCTTTAGAGTGGAGCATATTGCAAGGTTGTCCTGTCCTGGAAGCAGGGTCGGGTTGTAACAGGTAGCTTATGGTGGACTTTCACGTTGACAACAACTATATCTCTAAGAGACAGCAAATGTATGTTCATACCTAGGTACCTTAACTTTTCATTTCTATGCTTCTATTTTTCTATGCGTTACATGTCCTTAATTACTGTGCCAAATTTGTGTTCATGAAAGTAAGAATTGTGCATATAGTTACTAGTATTCATTAAGGGAACAGATGACTTGGAGTATATATTAGCACTACTGGTGTAAATGTAGCCAACTGAATATAGATTGAAAGCTATTTACATCCAATACATTTTTAATGATTCCTGTATCAGTTTGATAATGATATCAGTTAATGAGCTGACTGAATACAGATCTATTTCCTACCTCATACATTTTTTACCCTGCTATGCACTAATTGGCAAAGGTAACAGGTTGTCTTAAGAACCCTAACTGAATCTTGATTTTGCTTAGGTTGAAATACTAGAAAAACGATAATGAATCAGGAGACAAAATAAAATACACCAAGGCACTAGATGTTAGGGTGTTTGGGTTTTTTTTTTTATTTTAGCAAAGCTTTTGATACTATGTCTCATGGTACCCTTCTGGGCAAAATATCCAGCATCCAGCTAGACATGTACACAGTATGATAGGTGGACACTTGGCTGAAAGGTTGGACTAAGTGTTGTTGTAAACGGGCTAACATCAGGTTGGTGGCCAGTCACTAGTGGTGTTCCCAAGGGTTCGATTTTAGGGCCAGTTCTTTTCAATGTTTTTATCAATGACCTGGACACAGGAGTTGTGTGTACACTGAATAAATCTGCTGACAATACTAAATGAGGAGGAGCTGTTGATTACCTCAAGGGTCAAGAGGCCTTACAAAGAGCTCTTGATAGATTAGAGCATAGGGCAATCACTGATAAACTAAACAAGAAATTAAATGAGAATAAATGCCAGATTCTGCATGTGGGATGCTGTAATCCCAGATGTACGTACGGTTTCAAGGACAAGAGGCTGGAGTGCAGCCCTGCAGAAAAGTGTCTGGGGATTTTGTATGATAGTAAGCTCAGTATGATTCAACAATGTGCCCTGGCAGTGACAAGGGCCAACAGTATCTTGGAATGCATCAAATACAGTATAGGTAATTGGTTGAAAAAAATTATTGTCCTACTACACTCAGCACTGGTGCCATCTGACCTCAAGTATTGTGAGCAGTTTTTGACTACACAGTGTAAGAAGGTTACAAAAATATTAGAATATCCGAAGGGGGACAACAGTGATGGTGAAAGGACTGTAGGGCATGACTTACGAGGATCAGCTGAGGATACAAAGTTTGTTCAGCTTAGAGGAGACTGAGGAGTGACCTCATTGGTGTCTACAGCTTCCTCATGAGAGTGAGATCCTGATCTTTTCTCTCAGGTGTCTGGCTTTAAGCTGCATTAGGAAGTTCAGACTGGATATTAGGAAAATGTTTTTCACTGAGTGGGTGGTCAGACACTGGAACAAGCTCCCCAGGGAAGTGGTGATGGCCTGTTGATGTTCAAGAAGCATCTGGACAACCCTCTTAGTTATGTGGCTTAACTTTTAGGTTGCTCTGTGTGGAGTCAGGGGTTGGAATTGATGATTCTTGTGGGTCCCTTCCAGCTCAGGGTATTAATTTACTTCTAGTTTTGTTTGGGCTTTTAAGCTGCTTATTCAGCACATTGATAAGCTTTTCTCTGTGACAAGTAGATCAAAGGCAATGAAAAACCAAATTAGCGTTGAGTGGTGAAGGACAACAGCACCTGAAAAAGTAGGTGGAAATGAAACTTTACACTTCCAGGTAAGTCAAACACCGAAAAACAAAAGGTCCTGCTCATGTCCCACTTAAACTCAGACATATGCTTCACCCCTTTAACACTCCCCAGGAGTTGGTACGCTGTTGCTCAGGGGTACCAGTGCTCTGGGGTGCTCTCCTCATACCTGCAAGCACCAGCCCTGCTGTGGGTCCCCCTCCTTAGGGCATTACTGCCAGGGTGCACAGACAACCACAGAGAAAGTATTTACAACCTTATCCTTTTAAAAGCAAAATTAAAAATTTGGGAAGAAGGAAGTACTTTTAATTCTTCCTGCTTTACTTATGCCAAAATATAATTTTCAGTTCCCTGAAAGAAGAACAAGGAGTGAAGAAGAGTCTACCAAATCATCAGGTGAGGCAATGTATGCAGGCACTGAATGAGCACAGCCTGGCTTTGGCTTGTGGAAGTTTCTTTGCCAATACTCTGAACTGAGAGCAGAAGGCCATGAACACAGCCATAGACACTTCCCTGCCTTAAATGACTGGTATTACAGGAGAACTTATATCAGTTTACCTTTACATATATTGTATACCTTAATACTTCCATTAATGCCCAAGTTTTTCCCCGCTGAACTTTCCACAAAGCTATTCAGAAGCTGTTGATAAGGTTCGCTAGCAATGAACGTGCAGTGAACAACATGAACAGCAGTAAACAACCTGAATGACCACAAAGAACGAACTGCATTTTTACTTCTCAACACAGCTATGGGAAAGAAAATTTAAAAAAAATACACTAAAAAATTCTATTCATTGGCAAAGATGATATAGGAATGACCTTAGCTTTTTTTTACCAATACCAATAGGAATATTGGTACTTCATAAGCAATGTAAGATCTTTCCATACTTTGTAATATCACATTATATCATCACAAGCTAAAATTTATACAGTCCAGAATTACCATGGCTTCTGAATCTTGGCATATTTATTTCCTTTCTAATAATTACTTGACTCATTTATTTTCATGAATATTTAGCTTTCTTGAATACCTATTTTCCCCTTTTATTTTCATGATAATTACACATATAGCTTACTATTGTTACATTCATCTCTCAACATGCTCATATACTGCATATTTTTCTTTGCCCTATCGATACAATTTCACAAGTCTTAAATCTCTGTATCTTATATATTTACATATATATAAAATACGAAATAATTTGGAAAAACAAACATCATATTTTCCCTCTTTTCCCAAAACCTAACAGTGCTGTCCCTCTATTTTATAGTTTTCTAATCAATCACCTAACCTCCTGAAGTTTTAAACATAATTTCTTCAGCTTCATTGTTCCTTTAGATATATTTTGTATCACCACTCAAAATTTACTTTCTTGTCTTTTATATCATTTTAAGTTCTTGCCAAAGGTTTTGAGAAATAACAAATAACAATAATCTTACCACAATTCCTGATCAACACTCTGGAAAAAAAAAAAAAAAAGTCAATCTTTTTAGTATATTTACATAAGCATAATATTAAATTGAATATGGACCTTTTCCAACTGCAATGTGTATTTTTAGCCACACCAGCCTCACCTTTTACAATCACTTACTGTTTTCTTTAAAATCAATCTTCATTTGGCAGCATGCTTACTTGATGATAAAGTTGACTAGTACAAATACGAATTTGTTCTGAATTTTACTACTGATACTTCATTAAAAAAAAAAGTAAAACAAGATGACGTTGAGAAATGATTAAGCAAAATGCCTTGTTTATATAGAACTGCCCTTTGCAAACTTTCAGTTTGGAACGCAAAGTCTATCACTTTAATTATATGTCTATTATCGGGGGATGTGAAAGTGTATATTAAATTAATGGAATGGATTACCTCAGTTACACAGTGGTTATTAACAGGAAGAGCTCCCAGTTTTCATATTATGTACATCAGTAACTTTAATTGCATTAGGCTGGGCTAGGAAAGCTATTTTAGGAGATATTTCAACAGCACAACAATTTCTGCTGGCTTTTTGCCTGCTGCAGCTCAATTTCTGAGGGTTCCCTCATAAATGCTAACTTATTATTTCTGTCAGTCATGCTTTAGCAAACATGGCCTCATTAAAACTACCCTAAAGTGGCTTCAGTTTTCAAAACTCTCCCTTGATGTCTCCATGAGACAACTGGTGCTGGAGGGCTATTTCTTGCATTTGGGTTAAGAGATAAGAGTGTTATAGAGTACAAATTTACAAAAGACCAGTTTTGAGGCCAACAGCACTAAAAATGATGGACTGTGATGAGCTCAGGCTTTGTAGGATAGGATACAAAACTGCCTATGATATTAAAAGTACGAAGCAAATTAGCTTTTAAATTATGGTTTGCAAGCACTGATACACAAGTGCAAAATCAATTATCTGCCAGCTATTGGTTAATAGTGACTCGGTGACCTGTCTTGCTCCTGCTGGGAGTTGTGAGCAGAGGTTTATAATGGAGAAGGCACAGTGCTGCTTCTCTGCTAATAATGTATTACATGCTGAAGTCACTTTATCAGAAGCTCCTGGAAAGAGAAGGTAATCTTCCTGAAAAAGGTAGGCATTGCTGAGATCCCACACTGTTAGACACAAGCTTCAGATCCTATGCTAAGGTGAGGGGGCCTGACTGAAAGGACTTCTCGGGGCTTGTTCTTAAAGACATCAAGATAGATTCATCCCCCATGTAACTTTAGGGAAGATAGCTGTCTCTAGCATGTATCTGCCTACGTGCATGGACAATATAATTCCAGTGATCCTACCCATCTGCTGCATTACAATGGTGGATGCCTGTAAATTTAAGGTAAAGGGTCTTGGAGCCAGAGGTAGGTGTGGTATAGTTCTCCACAGGTCAGTGCCTGAGGGAAGAACATGAACAGTGTGATGGAGGAGGCCCATGGGGGCTGAACATGAGTTGTTGTACTTTCTTATCCCAAAGGACCTGAGAGCATCCGAGGAAACATGCAAGGATTTAAAATACAGGTAGAGAAAGCAGTCTGAGCCCAAGTCCTGTAGCAAACCGAGAGTCTATTCATACAATTATGAGCAAGTGGTCAGTGGAAAGACAACTCTCTTGCCCCAATATGACTTGCATTTGTGCGCAGTGCGACTGTGAGCTTCATCCCCAGACACTGATAAAATACTTTGCCCCTAGGCTTACACACATTGCAGAAAGCAAGGAGTAAAATGGGATGTAGCTTTAGAAATGGAGAAGTTATTCTGAATAAACTGCTAAAATTGTACCCCAAATTGGAGAGGACGTCGGAACTGAATTGCCTACTGTTCATTTTTATTTGGCTAGGTGGTTATATAGCCTTATTGCCATCGCATTTCAGTAAGTCAGAAGAATTAGGTTAGCCTCACAAGCTTGTTATTTAAATCACGTACAGATGGGGAACTTGAACTTGAAACTCAGTGCCACAAAATGTCTAAGATGTCTACTGTGAGAGATGTGGAGAATTTAAGTGCTGAAGTTACAAACTGCAGAAATACCAGCTCATCAGTAATTTAAGGCTCCCAATACTCTAGTTTCTCAATTTTTTTTATTAAAATTCTTTAACTAAAAGGCAAGAGTCCTGTTACCGACTGCATAAGTGCCCTTCTGGGAATACCAAAAGCCTAAAAATTAATATTACACACATATATATATATGAAAGAGAGAGATAGATATCTATATGCATGTATGGATAGATATGTTTAACATAGAAACACACTTCCTGTTTTCTTCAAACACTGATGTAGAATGAGAAAAAAAGTCATAGCAGTACCTGCCACTGTAATCCTCCCTTTCTTCATATCTGTAAAGACTTTGTTACAAATGTAGCTGGGTGAGATCTGAATGCAGAGGACAAGTGCTGATCCATTTAGGAGGATGTCAGGATGGTGTAATTTAAACAGTAGTATCAAAGTAGGCAGGTCTGGCATTGCTGAGTGTGCATGGATGATGGATGATGCTATCCGTGCATGGCTGGTCTGCAGAGGATGAAGGACTGAACCACAGAGAAGGATGAGAGGACAAAGAGGCCATGCTAAGACACTGCCCCAAGGAGAAGGAATGGTGGGAGAGCTTTGCCTAGGGATGGATGAAAGAAAATAAATGAGCAGAAGTACACAAACAAAGATATGAACAGACTGAATGGGCGAAAGGGAGAAAGATGAATGGGCTGAGTGGTGCCAGCAAAGCTGAGTGTCCTGGTAATGTACCACTGCATGGGGTGACAAAGCTTAGTGGAATCTCAGGAAGTGCCAGTGTAGTGGGTTGACCCTGGCTGGATACCAGGTGCCCACCAAAGCTGCTCTATCGCTGCCTTTTTCAGCAGGACAGGGTGGGGAGAAAATAAGATGGAAAACAACTCATGGGTCAGGGTAAAGGCAGGTTAATGAAGCAAAAGCAAAGGCCATATGCTGAAGCAAAAGAAAACAAGAGATTTATGCTCTACCTCCCATCAGCAGGCGATGTCCATCCATTTCCCAGGAAGCACGGCTTCAGTACACATAACAGTTGCTCCAGAAGACAAATGTCATAATAATGAATGCCCCCACCCCTCCTTTCTCTTTTATTGCTGAGCATGATGTCATATGGAATACCCCTTTGGTCAGTTTGGGTCAGCTTCCTGGCTTGTGTCCCCTCCTAAAGTTTTGCCCAGCCCCCAGCCTACTGGTGAGGGGGGAATGCTGGAGATGCAGCCTTGGTGCTGTGCCAGCACTGCTCAGCAGCAGCCAAAACACTGGTGTGTGATCAACACCTTTCTAGCTATTAATACAAAGCACGGCACTGTGAGGGCTGCTATGGGGAAAATTAACTCCATCTCAGCCAGACCAAATACAACAACCAGGTTATGATGATGCAAGAAAAATGTGGATGAAAAATTGCCTTCTAAGATAATCTTGAGCTGAGACCACTGGCCACCAGTGCCAAACTGAGGCCAACAAAGCTTTTTGACACATAATCAAATGATTCCTTCCAGTCCTCCCCTTCTTTTTTTATTTCTTAAAAGAATTTAGAGATCATATTTTTGAAGCAAGAAGAATCTTTCCATGACTGTATTTTGGGATCCTCAAACTTCAGTTTTTCTTTCTTGTTTTCCTGTCCCCCTTACTAGTAATTTCCAGTGACATAAATACATTAGATGACTGCTGAACAATGCTTCCAGGGATTTGAGGTGTTTCCATTGTCAGAAATGACAACATGCAGACACATCAGATTTGCTCAGAAAGGGTGTTCTTCAATGTGAAAAATGATGCGTGTTTTTAAGGTGCCAACTTTGGCAGCATTAAAACAATGCTATCACTTTTTCTTCAGGCTTGCAACCTTTGTCAGAGGTTACATGCCTCCTCCAAGTTTTATCACAACTTTCGATAACTCTTATATTTGAATTCTTAAGCTAAAGGCAATGTACATACAAGCGTTTCTGTTCTGTGGTAGAACTTATTTACTGACAGCCACTCACATTGAAGTTAGTGACTGAACTACAGACTGCCTTCTGGGGACCAGGACTGCTCCCAAGCCTGACCAGTCCTCTGACTCTGAAGACAAGTACCACACGGCTAGACAGGTTTCTTCTAAAAACCTCATGACTACTGCCTGTTATTGAAAAGTCCTTGGCTCAGGGTGATTACCTGAACTGGAGGAGCACTATCTGGCAGGTCCAAAGCTGTGCCAGGGTGCATGTTAACAATTAAATGGAATGGAGGATCACAAGCTGGTGCATGGACCTTCAACCAGAGCCTTGCTTCTTGCTGGAAAAATAGCCCAAACATTACTGCCACTTGTTTGACAGCATCCTTGTGCAGAGCAAGCTATAGTTTGAATTTCTGTGACAAGAACACAAACACTAATCCAGCACTTACACTGCATCCAGCACATGGGGAAAATGATACACTAGAAAAAGCATTAGGCTTCATTTCAGCCAGTATCCTCTCCTGTCTGTCTGCCTGGTGGTAGGCAGGAGGACTGCAAAGTTTAAAGGGTAAGACATTTTCCTACTACCTTTTACTTTGCATGTTACAATGTCCAAGGTTATATGTGAAGCACCGCTAAGTACTTAACTGCTTCTGCACTTGCTTACACTCTCAACTTTGCTATTCACCACTTCGTAACATATTTTGGGATCCTTAGAAGATGGAAAGGTTTACATAAAAGGAAGTTCATTTTAATAATACAGTTAGGAAACAAAGAGATCAAAGGTCAGGGAAGGAGGTTCACAGCCAAAGCCCTGGAAAAGATTCACAGATAAGTATTTCCTACATCTAGTGCGTTCAAAGACTTTATTTTTTCCCTCCCTGCTCATTTGAGTAGATAGATGCTTTCACAGCTTTGCATTACTTAAAGAATAAAATGTCTTGAGATCTGTACTCATCCTGATGAACTGTAGTGTGATTTGATCCTTTCTAGGTACAAAATATGTCCTCTGGGTTGTAGCAGTTTATTTTACTGCAGTAATCTCAGCAGTGTTTGCCTACACCAAGGTATTTGACACATTTACAAAGCTTTTCTTTTAACGTTTCATTTACTAGTGCTGCAGGCAAAAATGTTTTGGCAAATCAGAGTTACATGCAGAAAACCACTTATCACAAATGAGTCTTGGCTGATGCCTCTATTTGTACATTTAAAATCCATGATCTACTGGAAACAGCACACCATAAAGGAGTGCATAGCAAGACACGTTTCTCCACCCTTGCCTTCCAGAAATGCTGCTTATTTGACGAGTGAACCCATGAGCCTGTCCATTGTTCATATGATCAGATACTGAACTGCTGCTGTCAACAATATTCATGATTTCTGTAAACTTGGCCTTCTCTTTACCTTTGTCAACTCTAAAATGAGAGAGGTTGATTATTGCACCCATGTGCCTTCACTCTTCACTCGCTGTTATGCACACACACACACACTCGGATGGATGCAAACATTGCTTTGCTTGATGGTTGCTCTGAGCATGACTGCAGTCAAAGAGACTTTGCAAATCCATTTCCCTAGAACAATCAATGTGTTTGGCTTCTTAGCTTGACACAGCCACAGTAATTGATAAGACATTATTATTGGGGCCCAAACAGGCTAAACAGGGAAATGTCCTTTTGTAAAAAAACATTCTCAGTGGTAATCATATTCTGATCTGATCAGGAAGGGGCTACCACAATAGCGTAGCCCAGGAGTTAAAGAGCTTATTTTCTAAATCCCTTCATCCTTTCTAGATCCATGAGACATTGACAGCAAGTCACTTAACTCTGTCCAGCCACAGCTGTGTGGGTTTTGCATAATTAATTATTTATACCAAGGCAGACACAGTAATTAACTTCCAGATGAATATGATATTCTGATCAGAAATGCTTTGCATTTCAGCCGTCCCTCAAGCAAGTAACTGTCAAAGCCGGACTGTTTGACAGAGTGGGTCCTGCCAAAATCCCTCCCAGACATCTGTTCTCAGACAAAAAGAACAGATTCTCAAAGCAGCGCTTGCAGACATTGCCTTGTTTCAGCAGGCAAAGAATAACCAATTCACAAATTCTGGCTAATTTTGTCTGATTTCAAGACAGTATGCTGAACACCGTAAAAAGCCAGGACCTGTTTTTTTCAGTCATGGGCACCGGTGCAAATTGAGTGTTTCCTCATGGAAATCAATGGCCCGCACTGATGTCAGGCAGGTGCAGGTCGGGAATGAAGCCCAGGGGATTTGATATGAGGCGAGTTTGAAGACAGTGGGCAATTTTTTTATTTTCTTTGTTTTGGTGAACAGAAATGAACAATAATCATCAGCATTACAATAATACTGAATCGTTTACTTGCTATTACTACCGTCTGCAGCACAATAGTAATTCAATGGAGTAAGAATTTTACACTAAGGCAAATTTATGCTGATTTTTTCCCCTATTTCTTCTTTTTAGCAGAAATTTGTATTAATCAGTAAAGATTGTGGCTAAACAATCAAAAAAAAAAAAAAGTTAGAGAAGAATAGACACCTGACTACAAATTGCATTTCGTTGTGATTTCTGATGTAGCAGCCATATAATCACAGTGCTTTAATGCTGCCTGCTGGCTGTAATGGAAGACAAGATGATGACCGCAAGGAAGAGGTTACAAGATGGCAGAGACAGGCCTATCTGACAGATGAAGATCTGTTTTATTTGTGCACAGTTCACTGACCATGTAGGAACCAGGAGGCTGGCTGCTGGTTTGGCACATCCTGGATGTTGTGTTCAGGAAAGGCTGAGTACCCCAGGGTCCTGGGGAGGCCATGCCCTTCTTCAAGCTGCTGCTCAACATCTGGGGTGGGAGGGAGACTATTATAGCCAGGGAAGGACAGACTGTGGCCAGCTAGCCTCCAACTACTCCTGAAGGCTGTAGTTTTGCAATAGGGATGAGGTGATCTACCAAGAACAGGCATCCCCTCTCCAGCTGCATTACAGATACTCCTTGAGATGGCATTGGCATTCATCTGACCTTCAGTGGGCTGGTTCAGCGAGCTAAATTTGTTGCAAAACCCCCACTTTTTGTTGTTTTCATGTCAGTTTTCTGCTGGTTTGGCTCCCTGGATCAATTTACTATGAGGTTGTGGTAAGTACCAAAACAAGGAAAATTGAGGACACAAGGTGAGGCATTTGTCAGATTGGCTTGGCTTTATTTCAAGCTGTATACCCCAGAACAGGGGTTCTCAAACGTTTTAACCAGGGGGCCGGCGCACGGATGAAGTGGCAGGCAGTCATCTGCGGCTGCTTGGTTTCCCCCCCAACCCCCAGTGGGGGGGGGGGGGGGGGGGGGGGGGGGCAGGGGGGTTCTGTAAATACCGGGGGCTGGATTGAGGACCCTGGGGGGCCGTAGTTTGAGGACCCCTGCCCCAGAAGAATCAAAGAGCAGACACACAGAGGCAGATCTCAGTGGCAGTGGCAGAGAGACTCTCCTAGGCAGGGGTCCTCAAGCTACGGCCCCCCAGGGTCCTCAATCTGGCCCCTAGTATTTACAGAACCCCCCACCTCCCCGCCGGGGTTGGGGGGGGAACCAAGCAGCCGCAGATGACTGCCTGCCACTTCATCCACGCGCCGGCCCCCTGGTTAAATAGTTTGAGGACCCCTGCTCCTAGGGATGCAGATGTGTGGAGATTGTTTCAACCCAAGAAGTCCTTGAAAGTTGTTTACTCTAGGAATCCTTGAGAAAAAAAGCCATTTTTCAAGGATCAGAGAGCATGAGCAAGTTTGGTTTAAAGCCATTATTTAATCTTGTTTAAGTGGGGAGTCTAAATTTTTACCTATTTCTCAATTGTTTCAATTGTATCAGTGAAAGTCTTGGTGACGCTTTGGAGGCATCACCTTTAAGACCAGGATACAGGTGTACCAAACCTGCTGTCCACCTTGGCCTGAGTCCATTACAGCCAGCAAACACCCATGCAAACATCTCAGCAGTTAAACCATGTATTTGTTAGAATACACACAAAAAAATGGCCAGTATTAATATATGTGTCTGTTCCTAGAGGGACTGAAAAATATTTCTAAATTTAATTTACCAGTGATACTCGAAAAAGTCTGGGACACAGAGAAAGAAGCTGGAATGAAGCTCTGTGCACAGGTTCTGTTACAGCTTCCCTGTGACACATTCTTTTCCCATCCTTTGAAATGTGTGGCACTGGTAACCTGGACTAGGTGGCACAGAGTTTTATTCAGAATGGCAATTCTTATATTCCTATATGATCTTAAAGCCTGTTCTATAGGACATAGAAATCAGAAGAAAGACCTAATGGATGCTGCATCTACTCTGATATGGCAATTCTTAAGTTTCCGTAATGGCAAAAGCCCATGATTTCAATAAAAATGTTGCTAAAGTACTAAGGAAGAAATTTTAAATTGTTCTCACTGCAATCATGCCACTTGTCCTATATAGGCAGGGCCAGCATGACAGGCAGCTAGACATTTCATCCTTGGCATTTCCTATTTGTAATCCTATTTAGATCATTCTGTCCACGTGCCTAAAATTTGCACTAACTTCAGACTGCCTGGTAGTCTCTCATCAAAGTAAACTCTGCGCTTGCCCACTCTGCATTTATGAAAAAATATGAAGGCTCAGTCATATAGAGAAAGACATTTTCATCATATCAGCAGGAGCACAATAGATTTCCCCTCCACAATGTAATAATTCAAGCTCATAGAAAAAATCACAGTTTTGCAAACTTTCCTGGTTTCACAGCTAGAGAACATGCTCATTTGTTTGAGGTCTGTAGTCTCCAGTGGCACCACTTGCAAAATTGGCCTTTCAACCTGGATCTCAAAAAGGCTGTTGCTGCTCCCCAGTCCCCCTGCATGTTCAGCACACACAAGCCTCATCTTGTGACTGCTACACTTGACCCAGCAAAAGTGGCAGAATGGAACCATGTGGGAACTCTCACTATTTAGTGACTGTAAACCCCAAGCATGCATACCCTATTCTGTGTGGTTCAGCTACCTAAAGACAGTGAGAACGCTAAAGGTACTAAAAAATATTTGGCAAGGTCACTAAGCAAATTCTTTCATATCACCAGCCTCAATTTCTCATACACTGATGTCCTTACCACAAAGGATCATTTAATCAAAACACAGTTTCCAGCTCATAGGTTTTCAATGATGAAATCCAAAGTACTATTTTAAAGTATTTGGCCTTATACAGTTGTATTTTCAATATATTCCTCAATTATCCTCTGTTTTCCTCAACTTTTTTAAAGCAGCCAGCTGTCAAACTAATCATCTTATTTGTAGTGTCAGTCTTGTTCATTTAGAGCTAATATTCTATTGCACTGTCCTGGACATGGGACACATGCTCAAATGCCTCCTAAGGAGTTTTATTGGTAAAGAAGACAGACTTTTTTCAGATTTCATAATCCACATGTTATTTTGGAAAGGAAGGGTTTGGTCATGGAAAAAGACTTCTTTCTAGTCTTTATGAATTGAATGAACCTTATTCTAATGAGAATAGTAAAAGGGAAGGGTTTTCTAGGGTCATAGCTCTCCTCTCAAGAAATGCCCCAGGACTATCCTTCTTCTGTAACAGAACGGAAGATCAGGCTTTTAGCTTGAAACTGTAAAGTATTTTTTACAGTCTACATTTCAAGGCCTACGATTCTTGTATTTATTGAAAAAGCATTAGAAATCCAAGGTTCCCAGTACTGAGGTCAATACGCATTTTGGCCGCTTGTATTTTAAGTATGGGAGAGCAGAAAAAAAGTATGCTTTTGACATATTACATTGTCCCAAATGTTGTGTTACTATAAGAGGATTCACATAGTTAACATCTTACGTGTTGTTTGGAAATGTGGTGCGTTTGAATGATTTTTTTTTTCCACAAAAGATTTTCTGACTGATTTTTTAAACCCTCAGAATAACTATTCAGCGTGCTGGCCAGGAAAGCCGAGGCAGCTCCAGAGAAGGGGCAGAGCTGTGTTCCAGTATGCCAGTTCTCTGTCTTTTCTTTCTTTTTTTTTTTTTTTTTTCCATTGCCCCCCACCCCTTCCCACCCTACGCCCCCCCTTTTTTTTCTCTCTTTTGTAATAGTATTTAAGATTCCTCTATAACCATCCATCAGCCCAAATGCCCTCTGTTCTGGCCTTCTTTTCAAGGCTCGCTAAGTCAGCAATTTCAGGAGCAGTATCTCCTGTGAATCACTCTGCAGATAGCTGTAGTGCATGCAGGCAGAGCTGATGAGTCAATGAAGTGTACAAGAGAAGAGCAGGCAAGATCCTTTCACTCCCATTTTCTCAACACCAGTGCTTTGCCAGCAACCCCCTGAAGTGTGAGGGGACAATCATGCTCCAAGTGACCAGCCTGTGGGGCAGAAGGAAATGACATTCCCTCTGCAGTGTAAATATCATGCATACAACATGACCAATGAAACAAGAAATGGATGAAGGTGACAGATCAGTAATCAGCAAAAGCAGAAACTTGTGGTGCTTGCCAGGTAATTTAAACACATCCAAGTCAGTGTTATGTCTAATATGCCTCTTTTCTTAAAGCATACACTCTGAAGAAGCAAGTCTTTGCAAAGGAGAACGGTGCCGATTCCACTTTGTCCAAAGTGTCTCTTTTCACTACAGAGGGAATATTTTTTTCCCTGTAGAATACGAAGGCACATGAGAGGACAATTAATAGTGAAAACCCAGCAGGGCTGCTGTATGCAAGTATGCACAGTGTGCTCCCCCGTTGCTTCTGGACTGGCATTAGCCTGTCAAACGCTTGGAAACGAAGCTTTCTGGAGCCTTTATTAAGATTCATGGGAAAGGCAGGCCCCAAACCCACAGACAGCATCAGCATGAAGCATCTCAGCCGCCTCTCTCCCATAAGCACTGCCAGCACATCTGGCTCAGACTCTAGAGGGGAATGAAGAAACTGGGAGGGAGTATAAAGTGAATCTGTCAGCATTTACTTGCATGACAATCTGCCATGTAGAATACGTGCCATGCACAATACAATGCTCTCAAGCGCCTGATCCCCTACTACACCCTGGCTGTAGGCTAGTGCACTCACATTTCCCCTATGCGTGCCAGAGAAGGACTGCAAACCTACATACAGGGCTTCACAAAGGGCTGTGATGCCCACATAGGGAGGAGAAGACTTCTTTTTTCCTCTTTGTGCTCTTTTGCAGGAACCATAGCAGCTGTAAATTTTGTCTCTTCAGAGACACTTCTGAAAATCCCAAGCCTCTCAGGCGATTTGAAGTCTGGGTTTTTGAAATTTTGCTCCCGCCTGTTTATTTGACAATTTGATTAATTATTAGTGGTTCATGTGAAAGTGTGTGTGCATGCACCTGTACACATATATAAAACATAACAATTCATGTACATCACCTCATTCCAGGTATACATTCAAACACATTGCTTTCTGAGAAGGTGAACTCTGAAATAATCTCCCTGATTCTCCCTCTTTCTGCAACCTTGCACGGGCTTTTACAGCAGGGCAAAAACTGCATAAAGCAATACATTCCTTTGCCATTCACAGTAAAGATGCTTTTCACTACCTGAAGGTACAAATAGTACATGATGGAATGAAAAAATACAAAAGTTGCTTTCTGGAAAAGGTCAAAAAACTGCATAAACTGTAGCAAGTAGAAAATTAGTTTCTTCTCGTGCTTACTTTCTGCAGCACTTACAGCAAATCTGGCTCCCCATGGTCACCTCGTCAAAAGGTCCAGGCCTAAGAGGCAGCAAATCTGGCTCCCCATGGTCACCTCGTCAAAAGGTCCAGGCCTAAGAGGCAGAGGCGAGTATGTGCCACTTGCTGGGTGAGCGGAAGAACAAGCAGCACTCCTGGATATAAATGGACCTACTATTCCTCACATTTCTACACATATGCCTCTCAAATCTGGATTCTTAGTTTTTAAAAAGTCCTTCATTTGCAACAGGCTTGGCAGATAATATTGGTATCTGAGGGCTTCTGCTGCATCTTTAACATGTTTCTTGTTTTCTTCATAAGGGACAAGAAAATATGAAAACCTGCATATGAAGATAAGAAAAATGGTTATTTATAGAGCACCTGAAGTTTCCAGAAGTGCCTCCTGCAAGCCTTAACTGGGTTAATTAGACACACCAATGCTCTACGCAGTACAAGTATAAATTTCAGCTTGGCCCCTAGAGGCCCCGGCCCTGTGGTCTGCACTAGAGCTCAGATTAGGCATCACACCAGCCACAGTGGCTAAAGCACTGCCACAGAGTCAGACCTGAATACACTCTTTGTAGTGTTCACATGTCGCTTTTGAACTGGTGTTGAGTGCTTTCAAATCAGCACTGCTTTCAGAACATCTGACCGCAAAGGGTCTGGAAACCAGATCTCTCCCTGCCCAAGGGCACTGGTAACTCAGCATCTCCTCAGCTGGGACATCACATGGCCAGGTGCTCTCTGGTGTCCTCTGTGTTGCTGCTTTGCCAGGTGCTCTCTGGGGGTGCTGGAGAACAGCCCTGAGGACTAACCTACATATAGAATCACAGGATTCTATAATTGTTTAGGTTGGAAAAGACCTTTAAGATCATTGAGCCCAACCGTTAACCCAACGCTGCCAAGTCCACCGCTAAACCATGTCATATCAGTGCAGGCACACCTCAGCATGCCCACCAACCAAGCATTAGGTGCCAAAGGATGAGCTGACCAAGGGTGACTCTACCGTGTTGTCGGCACCTGCAGAGTGTGGTGATGCTGAACAGTAGGTTTCTTCTTTGGTCATCTAGATCTCAGCTTTATGGTCTATGGGTCATTATATTATCACCCAGTGTGTCCCCAGTGATAAGCTACATTTCAAACAGAATTTCTGCTGTGTAAAAAACATAACATTTTGAAAAATTTAAAATATCTTTTTTTTCCCCCTGAAAATGAAAGAAGTGTTCCACAGCCCTTCATTTTTATGAAGTAAATATTTCATTTTGATCATGTGGAAACCAGCACATTTCTGTTTGTTTTGACTACTAATGCAAAAGTATAAATGGTAAAGTGAGAATGAAATGTTTTGTGTTTGACCTTATCAGGAAGAAATAATTCAATAATTGCATGAAAAATATGCTGTTGAATTTGATACGCTATTCAAAACTAACATTTTTCTGTGAATCAGCAGTTTCTCACAGAAAACATACTATTCATAGCCTGTTGACTAGTTCTGTCCTTAAACAGACACTAAAACAAGTCTATACTGTTTCTCGTATTGCTGTACTTTTCCTATTTGGCTGTTCTTGCTAAGATTTTTTGACCTACTCAGCATTGCAACTTACTCATTGTTGCCCAGAAAGCACAAGGTGGACCTTTCCAAAATGAAATACTAAATGTTTCAATTTATTGCTAAATACTCTATAGTTCATTGATGAAAAAAATAATGGTAATGTATTCAGTAAAACTCTTGACTCAAAATGTATGCTTGCCATATTTGTCTCAGCTTAGAGAAGAAAAATAATCATTCCATTTTCATTATCTTTCTGTCTGAAAAGAAGTCTTTCAGCTGACTTTTTGCAGCATGGTGAGAATGGCCCAGCTGTACCATAAACAGAACACTTAGCCTTGCATTCAGAAATCACCAGCTTGCATTCAAAAGTCAGTTAGTCTTGTATTCAGGAAGCAAAGATCATATGAATGATAAATGATTTGTAATGCAAGATGCTTTTTTCCAGATCTTTTCCAGAGGTCAAAGGGCTCATCATTTTATGCTTTTCCAAAATTACATTTTCCTTTAAAACGCAGTAAATTATTAAAATTTAATATTAAAATACATATTTTAATATGTGCAATATAGAAGGTATGACCTCTGTCACTTGCTAAGTATATCGACACCTTGCATTGTCCCAGTGGTATATTTTAAGTAGATTTTCATATAAATCGGGTATTGAATGTGAAGATCTTTCCATTCTAACACATTTTAATGAACTAGTTTCAATGCCATGATACACAGTCAGGATCTTAAATCTGACTTATTGCTGCACTACAGTTTGTAAGGAATGTCATCTGTGCACTGCAGTGGGGTTTTTCCTTTGTTAGAAAAACAGGTTTTGTATCTTAGCTTGGATAGAGTACCTTTAACGAAACTGTGTATACATATTCTAATTACAGATAAAACCTTCAGCTGCCTAAAAGTAATCTTCATAAAAAATGAAATAATAATCCTAGAAAATGGACATATTGCACAATTATAATTTAAAAAATAAAGACAGATGGTTTGAATAAGTGGCAAACTCATATTTTCATTGACTAGAAGCCTACATGTATTTGAGAAAATACTTTGAAATTAATTATTTGCCAAAAAAAGATGTCAATGTTCTGGAGCTCTGCCACACTGTAGCATCTTGCTTGGTTGGATGAATGCGTGAGGGGAAGGCAGATACGGACTCCATAATGATCTGTCATAATTCAGAGCAGTGGGGCAGATTCAAAATTAAAGCCAGCTCCAAATATGCTGGAGCAGTCAGTTTCACACTGCAATATGTCAATAGTTTGGGAGTATCACTTTCTTCATCTCCAGTCTCATGTTCAGCCTCACTCCTCAAAATCTAGTTTTTTTCTTTGGAAATTGCTTGGTTCTCGTTAACCCTCTGTGGAAGCCCATTTATCTACTGCATTTTGGCCTGGTATAACAAGTGGCCTTGAATAACTTGTGAAGACAGTCTGTGGAGACCCCATGGCACATTGCAAGAGCTGAGATTAAAAAAGCTGAATCAGGACCTTGCTCTGCTCCTTACACATCATTTAAACTTGGTCAGTGTCCATCCCCCTCCATTTTTCTCCATTTTTCTGCATTTCCCAGGATTGTCAGGAAGACTTCACCGTTAGCTAGAGATGTTTTCTAAAATGCCCATCATTACATTAAGTCATTTAAGTTGATAATATTTTTCCTCTTCGGCAAGGGATATAATCACCTGTTCTGGCACTAATGGAGTTTAAGCACCCATAGTATGCTGGGCTGCAGTCTTTAAAAAAGAGTTGAGTATATTTCACCCAAACTGTAAAATAGGAGATGTATGATGTATGGTTTCCTTTTAAAAAGAAATCTAGCTCTACAGTTTAATTTGGTCTGCTCTAAGTACCTGGGTGCCACAGAGGGTTGTGGGATATGAGGTTGTATTGGATATACTAACTACTGCACCTGTACCCAGTAAAGTAAACCCCACTGCTATCAAGTAATAAGTATGCATAAATGCCTACAATACAAAAGGAAAGCAGTAAAGAACTTGCCCGTGCTGCTTGCAGAGCACTGAATACTGAATATCATATACAGTTCCCTGTAAATTGCTTTAACTTATAATTAAAAATAGATACAAAAATAGATTAATAGATGGCAAGAACAGTTTTCTGTTCAGAAATGTCTGACATTTTGACGCTTTAGCAATACTGTTTCTATATAAATCATTGATTCTTTTACAATAATCATATGAAAGCTGAACACTACAGTGATTTCAAATCCACACATGTCCCTCTTGTATTATCCACCCAGCACTAACCGGCGTATGCAGATTGGTAGTGAGGCATTCACGTTTTCTTATACACAGAGGAAAAATTGGGAAGCTTGTGAAAGGACAGTTGGTAGGTCTGGCATGTGATCCTGGCTAGAAAATAAAACAAAAGGTTACAAAGTTCTGGGGTTGTGCAGCTGAATATATGGAAATACTGTGTGCACAGCCTGTTCCTAGAGCTGTGTATCTGTATACCCTCCTGTACAGAGAGGGTTAACTTCTTTCTTCAAATTGAATGCAGTATATATCTCAAAACAATAATCTTGTTGTAATGAGCAGCTGTTTCTTCTGATAATAAAGATTCTGAAATTACACATGCATAACTCACGAGGTGAATGAAAAAATAGAGAAGAGAGCAGTTTATAGCAGGTGCTGCCAAACATGGTACAAAACAAGGTGCCCCAGGATTTCTTTGTGAATGGCCACCAACCTTTCCCAAAATGTCAAGTGCAGATCAAAAAAAAAAGTCTAATTTAATCTCCTTTAATTACATACATGCAAATCATTGCCTTCTCTTGTTTTGTTCTTTTTTATTTTTATTATTATTGTTTGCTTCAGTGGGAGATTCCTCCTTGCAAGCATGGAAAGCCACGTGTTCTTTCTGACCTTACGCTTTAAGAGAATTTAAGATACTTCATTGACCCTCCCCCCTCAACTCTGGAGCTAATATATCTCATTATCTCAGTGCATAAAACTGATTATTAAGTAGTCTTTGATGTAGCAAACAGGCTTCCACTTGTCCTTTTGAATTATCTCAATATCATTAATTGTTTTAAACTGACAATAAGGTCATTCAATTACAGTATTCTCTATACAGTCTGTGCTTCATGTCACATTGAGGTTGTTATCCAGAGCAGAGGGGGTTAAATTATCAGTATGCTGTTGCCGCTGTGATCCTAATGTAAATGAACATTTGGTGGTTTATTTTTTCCTTAGCTGTTGGTTACTACCTTATTAGCATATTTGATGTATTTCTCAGCTCAGTTAATAAGCAGTTCTGAAGGCAAGAGATTGATGTTTTAGAAGGGTGTTTATAGACCGTTCTCCCTTGTAACAATATCTGGAACATGTTTAGGCGCTATTATGTCTAACTGACTTTGGGTTTAGGCCATATGCACCACTGACAAAGCCTAATCTGTGTTCCTGTCTGCTCCTTAGGTGTTTTATTGCTAGACTATGGCCATCCTATGAATTCCAAACATTTCTTCTTTCCTCTCTAGTTCCTACTGAAACTAAATTCCGTCTTGATATTAAAGTGTATTAAAAGCATTTTGCATGCTTCAGGTAGATCAAAATTATCTGAATATCATTCCTTGTATCAAATATGTTCAAAGCTCTGAAGTACATATGAGTAAGCTTTGTAAAAGGAACTCTAATAAAATATTAAGGAGAGAAGATATGAAAATACAGGAAATACAAACTGATGTATTCCTACTAGACCCAGCGCACAAGAATATCAGGGAGAAGCAGATCGGTGTGAAATATTCTGATAGAAGAGCAATTCAACTGATGCTAATGGAAGTACAGAGAACAGGCGCTGCAGCTGACTGCTCACATGGGAAGCTGGTGACACTCCTTACCCCACAACAACCGTGTTTTCATACCTGGGCACAGGGTGAAGTTCTGCAGGGATGTTTCAGGGTTTTTTAGGGGAGGAGGCAGGTGACACCTGGGGCAGGCACAGCCATAAGGAGAGATCATCTGGTCCAAGGGCCAGGCTTGCCAGGAGGCTGCGGCACTTAGATCCTCTCCATCTTTTCACTAACTCTCCCTTGTGTTAGGTAGAAACTTATCTGTGGGACTCAAGACTTTCTGTTCAGAAAAATAAATTAATTTTAGCTCACCAACTGCCATTCTTCTGCCTATTATACTATTGATTTTAGTGCTGCTGCAATGCTTTGAGAACCTGAACAGCTTCCAAATCTATATTTGAAACCTGTCTTTTTGTTTGCGTAGTGTCTCAGGTAATGTGATCAATATACTTAGCATTAAAGCTCGTTAAATGATGGCAGTGCCTTTTGGTAATGACTTGTGAGGTTTCAAATTCTGCCTCGGGAAATAAGACTCTTCAGACAATTTTGTAAAAATAGACTTTTGTTGAGACAGTTTGTCTTCAGATTTTTCAAAATCATTTCACTCTCTTCTGTACCTTTTACCCTCACCTGCCTCTGGTGTTTCAGAAGCAACCAGAAAAATAGTGATTCTCAAAGAAACCTTCCAGGTGAAAAAAATTATCAAAACTCTTATGTCTGTGCAAAACATTTTGTCTTTGGTGGAGCAGGGTATTTGACAAAATGACATTTTGTCTAAACTCTTTCAACCAGCCCTCACTAACAAGCTTTCCACAGATAAGCAATGTATATCCTGTTTTTTCCTCATCAAGCTGGGAGACTACATGCATTTTGCCAAGCCTCTTGGCAGCTAATATTTTTGTTAAATTGGCTAGTACATCTGTCAGCCCTGGGACAAAGCTAGGTTTCCCACCCTGAACCTTTCAAGCAGAACCTTTTGTAAAAGACAGAATGCTGTATCTACCTTAAAACATAAAGGATCCTCAGGGCATTGGAAACTAATGTACTGCTTTAATGCAAACATCCCTTGTGAGGGCTCTCGGTCCTTGTATGCTCTGAACAGCAGGAAGAAGAATACATGAATATAAATGAGCTGCACAGCAGTATTCAGAAAATGGAGCTATAAGAGTTAATGAGATGGTGGCCTGCTGGTGGACGCTTGCATGTTAAAAATCCTGATGGTTTTATCCAGCAGCAAGTTTGAAAAACCTGTGCAAAGCTAGTGAATGTGGAGCACCCATGACTACAGAAGGGTGTCTCTTTTGGTACGGCCTTGCTGTAAGCAAAGAGCCTTTGGCATATCTAAATCTAACAAGGCAGAAAACAGAGAGACTGCTAGAAATCATTGACCATGGAGGAATCATGTAATTATTAATACCATTATACACCGAACTGCACATGGCTGGTGTGTATATGAAGCTCTGTGTGTCTAGCTGCATACAGCAACTGACAGGACCCTGTAACTAAAAGCCACTGCAAAGAACACTTAGTTGTGTGTCTTTAAGATTCGCTCTGTAGCGGCTGCATCCAAAGGGCAGGTTCTCGTTTATGTCTCTGTTGGCCACAAAAGTGCTGCCCCACTCCAGACAGACAATTCAGTCCATCTACTTCTTGCAACCAATGGTACTTTTCCCAAATCAGCCACTAGCCTGAAAATGCCCCCCTCGAACTACTGCTTAGTGTATGCCTAGCACAGACCAGTCTAACCTACTGCTCTTATGCTAGCCTGTTAATTTACAGAATTAACAGGATGCATTTCAAGGCAGTAAAACATCTGCTGTGCAGTGAGACGACTCTCTACACTGCAAAGAATGTCATCTCACTGTACTTGGGTGAGATGAAGAGCTGCTTGGCACAGGTGCTGATGTGAATTTGCTCTGCATAGAGTTGTGCACATCCCAGCTCTTTCCAGGATCCCCCAAACTCAAAAGAGCACCTTGCTCAGGTGGTCCTCCTGCTCAGGAATACATGAGTAGTGGCAGTCATGTATCTGAATGTCCCACGGAGGCTGACCCTGCAGAGGTTAAGAAGAGCTGTGTGGTCTATGGTCATGCAGGATGTCCACATGCATTGCACAAGGTCTGATAGGGAGAGAGCTGCCTGAAGCAATTTCACACCCTTGTTTACCTACAGGAACAATCTGGTCTATTAAACATTATTTTAAAAGCTTGGGGCCTGTAACCAGCATCAGAGTGAAGATTAGCTAGGCATGGGGCTTGTTTATACATGTTCAGTGATTATCACCCAGCTGGTGCATTTTTCACTCTTGGTATTTGAGAATTAATAAACTTGCTGAGTGACAATTCCAACCTCATCTCTAATGAAATTAGCTTCCCTGGCAGGAAGTGATGAGCACAGTTTTGACGGGAGCTACCAGGTGTCACTCTGATATGTTTCTTGCAAGTTCTTTTTCTAAGGACTTGTTGACATGCAGAAATAGTCTAGAATGGTTATTTAAAAAGAAAAAGAAAGAAAAAAAAAAGCCTGCAGAGATACTTTCATTTTCTGATAAGGGTATGTTTATACAGATATTGAAGGTCATGTGCAGGCCAAGGTTTGCCAGCTGTCTCTCCTAAGAGCACCTAAACCCAACATGCTGTAACTCTTCAGCCACAGGTCCAGTTCCTAGCTGAATACCAGGATCTGTGAAGGAACCTGCAATATCACAGTCACATATTCATGGAGCTCTCTGTACGTTGCCGACCTTAAACAGATACCCAACAGCCGCAACCTTGCAATTCTTTGTTCCTGCTTCTCTGCATTTTGCTTCTTGTTTCTGTTGCCAGAGACAGCCTGATTCTTAAACGGGGTTCAGAGATCAAGAACTGAACTGGGTGGCTTCAGTGTAGGTGCTACAATACGGTGCGTTTCTTGGTGAATAGCAGTATAAATTAGTGTTGAAAGCTATTGCACTTTAATTTCGTATGTTGGCTTATTTCATGACTTCCCCATGGAGATAAATCCTAAGCATCGTTTGGTCTTGGAAGAAATGAAACATTGCAATTATTTTTGTGATTTGATTATTTTTCTCAGATGAGATCTTTCCTTTTCCTAAACAGAATCAATTCTCAGGGCAGAGGTGTTTCCTGTAAACCCACTAATAACATTTTGGCTGAAATACCTGAAAGAGATAATTACTTAAAATGCTGCTTGTGACTACTACTGGTGTGTGTCCCCCATCAAATTACCTGTCTCTGCAGTTGTGAATGAGGTACTATTTGGGAATCTCTACCTTGAGATTTGAGTGTTGGTGAGTACAACTTCGCCAGTGGACCAAAATATCAAAAGTTGTCAATATAAAATGGTTCTTTCTAGCTGAAACAACAGTCTCCCTATTTTTTTTTTTTTTTTTTTTTTTTAAAAAAGGAAAATGTCTTGGACTTTGAACAGCTTGTTGCATAGCAATTTCTTCAGGGAAGATTTTTGAGAGAAAGAGGTTGCGGATTGTTTTAAAAGAAGTGTGCTCTTCTAAGCAAAAAGCCAGCCTGCCTCCCACAACATGCAGGCGTTCAAAGCCAGAAACAGCAGGAAAGGTTGCTCGGACAAGCAACGCTGATCAAATCCAACAGACACAGGAGGAGTAAGATCAAACTTCGGAGGCTGAATTCAGAGTATGGTAGTGCAGCATGGTTTGTTAAGAGTAAATTCTGCACAATTAAGACAGTTTCTTGCTAAACCTCTGCTCTCTGGGTTTTGTGGTGTTGGGATTTTTTGGGGGGGGTGATATTTTTTTTTTGCCAATGAAGAGGATAACTGGAGACCAGAGCTGCAGGAACCAGAGGAAAGCTGTAACAATGATGGTCTGCAAAAGCTGCAGCATTGATTTGAGCATCTGATGCACCCAATTTATCACCTCTTATATTCAAAAACACAGAGGGGTGCAAGTCAGATGCCTATATGCAGGCATTTATTAGCATTTGATGTATCCTAGAATACTTCTCCTGGCCTTAGGCTACAAGTCCAGAAGAGAGCATGTGTCACGTGGGCCGTGTGTCCTATCAGTCAGCATTGTTCAAATGCCAAATGTCCATCTGGAAAAAAAGTAAAAAGTAAAGAGGGGAGAGGAAAAAACAGCTCTTCCATAAGGTAGGACCCTGCAACACTGAATCCTACTCATAAATCTACTGAATTTCATGTGTTTGCAGGTGGATCTTATATATAAGCTAAACACTTCAGGTTCCCTTATAGTCCATAGAGAGCTGTCAGCAATGTTAGGGAATGATTCACCTGACTTCAGGTGGCTAATGCAGAATGTGACGGTAAGAGTATCTCTTTCCTTCCACTGGTTGAAAAGGGACTGCAGACACATATTTGTCTACGGAAAAATGTTTGCATTTGGTCAAATGAGCTTCACCTACACTTATAAAAACAAGTACATATCCAGGCTTTTATTATTATTATTATTATTATTATTAATAATAATAATAATTATTATTATTATTATTATTAATTATTATTATTTTATGGCAGAGGGGGAAAGACAAACACAGTCTCTTTCCTCCCAGATCAGTGGCAAGACTCTATTTAACCAAACTAAATCCTTACACATTTAAGACCACCAAAAGATGATGTTGCAAATCTAGAAGATTCATTATATTGGAAAAAAGAACACCAATGTATACAGTTATTTTTTAAAAAAAGATATGACCAGGCTGGAGAGGGTTCAGAGAAGGGCCAAAAAGGTGATCAAAGGGCCACATGAGGAAAGGCTGAGAGGACTGCGTTTATTCAGCCTTGAAAAGACAAGGCTTAGGAGAGACCTTATCTCCATGTTCTAGTACTTGAAGGGTGACTACAAAGAAGATGGAGACTCCTTTTTTTAGAAGGAGTCACAAGGGAAAGATGAGGGGTAATGGGTGCAAGTTATTGTGGAGGAGATTCCAGTTGGACACAAGAGGAAAATTTTTTACAATGAGAACAATCAGCCATTGGAATAATCTCCCCAGGGAAGTGCTGGACTCCCCAACCCTGGACACTTTTAAGATTCAGCTGGACGGGCTGCTGGGCCATCTTGTCTGGATTGTGCTTTTGCCAAGAAAGTTTTGACCAGATGATCCTTGAGGTCCCTTCCAACCTGGTATTCTGTGATTCTATGAAATGTGGTTACTTTTGATTTAAACCAGTGTCTCTACAGAGATTCCAAAGAACAGAGCTATTCAGCTGAGAGCAAAAATCAGCATATACTTCACTCTTCTGAACCTACACTATTCTAGTGAAATCCATCTAATGTGACTTTGTATTTGAGATTCAGCATTCAAAGCTTCTTACCCAGCTTTTTACATAGAAAAGCAACCTGAAGAATGTATTTAAAAAGCAAAGACAGAAAGAGGTCAATGAGAAGCAGTTCTAAATGGCATGGCCCCTTTTTTTCTCAGTATGCTCCCTGTCAGAGTGCAGCTAAAGAGGGGGAAATAGAACTAAGGGAAAATAAAATGGAGGACTTTTTTTTTTTTTTTTAACCATTAGCTATGAAAAAAAAACACTACAGCTTCAGATGAGTGAAGGAGAAAAAATTAATTTTGAAAACTCTTCAAACACAAAAATAATGTAGTGGGTTTTGTTGTTAAAAGGGGGATTAAATACACTAAGAGGGGGTACAGGACAAGGACAGAGGCATAACTATTATGCCAAGCTGTCCTAGTTTTGGTGGGAGTAGAATTAATTTTCTTCCTAGTAGCTGGTGCAGTGCTGTGTTTTGGATTTAGGATGAGAATAATGTTGATGTGTTGTTGCTGAGCAGTGCTTACACTAAGTCTAGGGCTTTTCAGTTTCTCATACTGCTCTGCCAGCAAGTAGGCTGGGGGTGCTCAAGAAGATGGGAGGGGGCACAGCCAGGACAGCTGACCCCAACTGACCCAAGGGTTATTCCATAGCATATGACATCATGCTGAACAATAAAACTGGAGGGAGTTGTCCAGGAGGTGTCAAACCACTGCCTGGGGATAGGCCATGCATTGGTCAGTGGGTGGTAGCCAATTGCATTGTGCATAATCTGTTTTGTAAGTTATTTTATCATTATTATTATTTTCCCTTCCTCTTCTGTCCTATTAAACTGTCTTTATCTCAACCCACAAGTTTCACTTTTTTCCAATTCTCTTCCCCACCTCGCTTGGGGGAGCGAGTGAATGGCCATGCAGTGTTTAGCTGCCAGTTAAAACACAATACAAGCCAAAAAAGTAGCAAAATATTAGACCTTTCCAAATCATTTCAAGTAAGAGCTGTAATGATTACATCAATAGAAGAACAAAGTCACATTTAAAGTCAAGAACTTCTAAGGATGGAAACCAATTAAAAGGAAAGGGCTTCAAGGAGGAGAGATACAGAACACATTATTTGGAACTGGAATTAGATGATGAACTTTTAAAATATTTTCTAAATATACCTTTTGTGAATAACAGCACTGCAATGTAGGAGCTCAAATTCACACAGTTGTTTTGTTATTTGTTGATATTCAGACCTCTGCACAGGAAATCTTCTGCCTTAAGAATGTCAGACATTTCAGGTATGAAGAGTAGTCCAAAAATTCTTCCTGGAATTATACTATCTGTAGTTTGCTCTTCAGTCATCTGGCTCATGGGAAAATATAAATTCATCCTTTATGTTAGGTAAAGGTCTATATGACAAATATGTAGTAGTAAGGGAAAATTAATGAACAAGTCATAGTTTGAAGGTAATTCTTCTAAACTATTCAACAAACAACCATCTGTGCTGAGGAGCTCTGAGACCAGTTCACAGATGAGATCTTTTCCAAACTGCTGGAAAAGAAAGGGGTAGCTTTACAGCTGGCATTGCCTTAGTTTTGAGTAGCACTAGCATGATCTGAAGCAACAGTTTATTGCAAGCTGGCACAACTGGACTTGGTAAGCTTGCACCCTTTAAAGCTGCCCTTAGCAGAACAGATCCAGAATCTCTGCCACTGCCAGAAGCAGATAGTCATCCCCCAGTCAGTGGGATGAGGATACATGCAGGCTCCCACTGATACACCTTGACTGGATATCAAAAGGAGAAGAGGCTAAAAGGAGTCCCCAGGGCCCAATCCCCTCTCCAGAGTTTCCACAGGTTGTTCTGGACTCATGCTGCCCTTTTCTCATTGTGGGTATCATCAGCTCTCCCCCAGTAATTATGTATTAACTTCTCATCAGAAGGATTTAAAATCAAACACTGGAGTATGTGTGATATTAGAAGAGGACAAAGAGCCTTGTTATCTTGGAGCCTTGCTATCCTTGTTATCTAAGGCAGGGTTTTTTTCAGCTTCTTGGCTAAGAAAAACCATCTTAGCCAGGTAATCTTCATTGTCCGTGCCCTCTGAAGGCAAGACTGTCTTTTAACGTTCAAAATGCAAGGCAATAACAGAAAAGTAGCTCTGAGATAAAGAAGGTTTATTTGGGTGTTAGAGTTCTTGATTAAGTTTAAAAGCAGAAAATAAATAGAAAGAAAAAGGTGGGCCAGCATCCTACAAGCAGTTGGATGCTCACAGAGCAGCACCAGTTGCTTTGCAAACCAGTCACGCTGTTTAGAGAACAGACATGGCTTTAGTCATCTCAGCCAGCTTTGGACATATAAAAGGTTTCAAAAGTGGGTCTAATAACCCTCCACTCCCTGTACTTCCCAATCCTAACAAAAACTTTTTTGCCACTTCTCAGACACATTTCTAAGGGAAAAATTAGTTGCATCTGGAAGTGTTTATTTCTATCCTTTGACTATGAGGAGGCATCGGGGCGATTTGTCTCTTTCTTGCTTCCCCCCAGATAAAGACAATTCAGATTATTTTTTTTTTCAGGAACCAAAATTAGGTAAGATGAATCCCATTCCTGAGAACTGACAATTTAAAAACATTACTTATGCCAGTCTTTCTGAGGAGGTATGGCACAGAGGCAAATGCATTCCAATTCCATCTAAGCACTTTTGATTATTTTGTTGAAAAAATATTATTTTCATGAAAAAAAAATGATGAAAAAATTTTTGGCAATACAGATGCTGTTTATAAAACTAGCAAGGAGTCAGTGCCCTCTGCCTTTGTACATTACAGTCTAGTGGCAAGAATGCTTGCTAGGCGTGTTGAACAGAGTGAATGTAATTACTGCTCTGAGTCAGAGAGCTGAGCTTGATCCTTTCTCATAATAAAACAGATTTTGGTAAAAGAATACACATACTACTTTTTCATGTGACTTGACCCTCTTTTTTTCCCCCTCAAGAAAATTAATTCATACTGTACAAGTTACTGCCTTTGATCAAAAACTATTTGCCACAAAATGTGCACAGAAAGACTTTTTCATGATAACCTGATTTAAAGCACTCTTATATGTTGGGGTTTTTTTCCAAAATGCACACTTAAGAAGCAGTCTGTGCTTTTTCCAAGGCATGCTACATTACAGAAGTTCTTGTCAGAGTGACAGCCTAAATTCATAATGTAATTAACTCATGAGGAATAGGAAGATTCAAGTAAGGCAAACTACAAAAGACAACCTGCTGTCCTACTGATCACTGCTGTCACCCATTGTGTGGTTACTTTCATTAGAAGAGAGCATCATGTTCATAATACAACTTTTGCTAAAACAAATGTAAGTAGAAAATAAGAGATGTGCTAGACTAGCAAAAAAAAAAAAAACCAACACTTTTTTCAGCAGTAGCATTCCCCTTCTGGTATAGCAGATTATATGGACAGCACATGGATAATAGACATAGAACATACACTACTTCTGCATCTTCCATCAGCCTAACAGTACTGTCACAGCATGGCATCAAGAGTACCTGGGAACAAGGCTGTGAAAAAGTGACAGAAAATGACTTTTCCTGCTGCTAGAAAATTTGCTCAGTATGCCTGATAATCCAGTCCAAAAGATGCACAAATATTATGCTGCCTTTCTTTTCAAATGCAGTGATGACCAAGATGAAACATACTTGCTGTTTCAGCAGAGTGCAGCAGGCATCCTTTGTAAGCACCTATGGGGCATGAAAATCCAAAGATGTTTGAAGTACTAAAACAGAAACCTGGTTTTTATTTTATTATTATTTTATTATTGTTAGTTGCAAAGAGAGACTTATAAAACATTATATATATATATGAATTTCCAATAAATCATTGGAAACAGTTGCTTATGAAACTCTATACCCAGAATTAATTCAGATTTGCTTGGATATGAACCCTGCCACCTGGATGTGAAACACAGTTTAGAGCAGTAATCAAAGGGCACTGATAAGCAGTAGTAATGTATTGACATGAAATTAAGAGGGCTGCTGGCCTGCCTGGAGATCCTGACATTAGGATGGTTCTCATTTTGTCATATTCATTAACAATATGAAGGAGAATGACTAAATGGACCTCAATGGGATTCTCATATTTCAGAAGGATTGATAGAGCGGGACCAGCTATGAGAAATGTATATAACCTGTGTAATGAAGGATTACTCTGACATTGCTGAGACAGGAGCTCTGCTCGTGTCTCTGGCTGTGAAGGTCTGGATCCATCAGTAATTACTGGGAGATCAGATCCCCCATCCCTGAGCCCTGGGGACTGGCTCCTGGGACCAAGTGTAAGGAAACTGAAAAGGGCTTTTTTTTCAGAAAGTTAATTTTCATCAGAAATTACTTTTAATTAATAAAAATAATAATTATTAACAAAGAAAATAAGATACCTACATTATTTAATTGTTTTCATTATCTATGTAGAATTAAGAAATATTTCAAGACTACAGGCTTTTATTAAAAGTTGTCAGGAAAATTCTACAGATCCAGAGAGGATTCCTGGGGAAGACTAGCAGTGAGCATAAACCCCAGATACCATCCTCATTTAGGTAATGGTGGCTACATGTAAGCATCTAGATGAACACCAAATTTACCTAAATTTGGGAATTCTTATTTTAATTATGAATCTTTCACTGAATTAGTTTAAGGGTTTAGCAGTTGCTTGTCAGCTGCTATTTCGCTCCCTTAAGCCTTCATATATTATATAACGTATGAGTATGTTTTCACTATTTATATTCATTTTGCATACATGTAAATTGCTAGCTCTGGTAAAGTCTATTGTAAAATGACGGTTTAGGTTTCATTTTCTACACCTGCAAAGTGGAACCATTAATTTTACTTTAAGAGAAGGTATGATTGTTCACTAAATAATACCTACAAATCTCTTGATGATTCTTAAATAGTTTCTAATGGGAAAGATGCATTGTTTACATTGTCTCCACAAATACAAAGTAGCAGAACAGTTTCATTTAAGTATTTTAAGTACATCAACATGGGATGAAAAGTCTGAGTCCGTGAAGAACAGCACATGTAGTTTAGAATTATTTTAATAGTAGAAAGCTGTCCTTTCTATTTAGAGGAAAAGTGTTTACTGAGAAATTAAAATAATATTGCTCTCATTGCAGACTTTCACTTTTGACGTCTCCCATAAATCCAAATTTGAGATCAGTGCCAAAAAAAGTGGTGTTTATCTTGATCAAATGGAAATGATCAAAATACCATGTCCAATTCTGAATCTTCATAAAAATATCATTTGAACTCACGAAATTAAGACTGGTAATTTCATACTGTTCAGCAACCCCAGGACAGCAAGGGAAATGATCAGATACCCAACTTAAAACATTTCAAGATATTTAAGCAGGGAAACACTTTGAAAGAAGCAAAGACAGGGAGCCCATGCCTTATTGCCATGAAGAGTGAGGGCACAGGTGAGCTTCCAGGTTTATCGATGGCTGATGGCCAGGCACTGCCTTTGCAGAACCTCTTGGCAGAAATGAGCTAGAGGTGGTCTTCTCCATGACCAAGCCCCTGGGAGGGCTCTCCATGAAGCCAGGGAGCGCCAGCATAATGGTGCTTTGCACACCAGCGCTGCATCCTGGGACAACATGCGCTAGTTTACACGCCGAAGGGGAATTCCTGCTGGCTTAAATCTTCTGTGCAGTGTTAGCGACTAGCTATGCAGAAACTGCCAACTGAGGCCCTATATATCAAGCTATCCATTCTGACAGCCAGGTTAGGTTAATCATTAAAACTCTGCCTCTTTCTCTCTGAGGGTCTCTGGGGCTTTGTTTAATGCAGCAGACAGATGGTACTGAGGAAATTCAGGTGGTGCATGATGAGATTTGGGTTTTTTTTAATGTGGTTGCTAGAATTTTTCAAATAGATTAAGTTCAATTGTAAATCACTCCTGTTCCCAGGGTTGGAGTCTTTATTAGCCCCCCAGTGCTTGCACTGAAGAATTGATCCTTCAGCAGCAACCGCACTTGATGGGGGAAGGTAAGGCTTTCAGTTCTTACAGCACTGTACACCATCTGTTAATGCCCCATTACAAGGAGGCAATAGAGTCAAGACTAACCAGCTAATTGCCAAGCAAACTCTTAGTTCATTTTGCCACCCGCATATAAATTCTTATTTCTTGATTTTCTCTATTTTTTTCATCAAGAAAATTCTTTTCTTTAATCAAGGACGTAGTCCTCATCATTACTGCTTACCATCACAGCTGCTCAGCTCTTGAAAGCCACCCTGGCCTATCTGGACCTCTTTACCCAGCTTTGTTTCTTTTCTTTCCTCTGTTAGTCAGGCCTTTCTGTTGGTCTATGATTCTGACACTGTGCCAAATTAAACATAGTTTTAGAACAGGAGAAAAGATGAGAAAAGACCAGAAATGGGATATGAGCTCTTTTCTCCTAAGCATTGTGTGAAGGATGGGTTCCTCTACTCTAGTCCAAAAAGGACAAGGAATACAAAATGCATCCTACAGGTACAAACCTTTCCTGCAGCTTCAAGCACTTGTCATAGATGGATCCCTGCTGCCACTCATCAGCCTGTCACAGCATGGCTATTTACACTGACTGAGAACTTTGGTTTAGGAGTTAGATGAAACAGTAAATTCATTTCATGGAGAAAAACTGGCAGGAAAATTATCGTTCTCAAAGATCAAGATAAAAAATAACCCATTATGGGGAATAAAAAATTAAGTGTGAACATGAGCAAGTGTTGTTTATAGACCAAAGGTGCCCTGAAAATTCAAGAGAAAATGATGAACTGAAACATTACTGGGAAGAAATTTATTCCCTCCCAAAGACACTAGATGAAACGAGATTTCATCCTTCCCTATGAACAAGGTCTTATTTTCAGAAGGATTTTGCCAATCGGTGACGTCACATTATTGGGATGGTTTTAAAATTTCTATTCTCATTTCTGAAGTAATTTACACCCTCTTGCGTCTGTGCAAATAATGTCTCTCTGTTTCAAACCAGAACGATTCAATCTAAACCACACCATATCAGTGTAAAATAAGTTTCATCAGTGCATTACATATGAGTAGGTGCATTTGTAAGAGAAAACCAGTGGCTAAAATCCCAGTGTAGAGCTATGGGCAAGCACTATCAGAAATTCCATTTGAGCTCAACAGCTAAATGACAATGAAAATAATGGGGTTTGGGCAGTATAATTTCTTCAGGGAGGTGTTAGAGCCAAGTATTAGCTTCTGCAATGTATGTTTTGAATTCCAGTATGCCTTTTTTTTTTTCCCCTGGTGTAAAGATTATATGCAGGTTACCAGCTTCTGCAGTGTATATTTTAACTCCAGGATAACAGTTTGGTTTTAACTGTAGGGCAGATTTTAGACCTGAAACTGGTTGTTCTGGATATTACACAGTTGTATCATGTCCTTCATTATCTTTTATATTTTAATTTCTCTTTTTTTGTTCCTATTTTCTTCTGTAGGTATTTGCAAAATATGTTCCCATTTTCTGACCTTGATGATATTCTGACAAAAAGGAAAACTAAAGTTAAATTTGTGCCATTTGAGGCTTTCTTACATAGTGTAAAGAAAACTGGCTTCTCCAGAAAGATTTTTGTGGGTTTTTGTTTATTCTTTATTTTTATTGTTAAAAAAAAAAAAATCAATGTGTTTTTTACTGATTGTGTGAAATATCAATTTTTTTCTGTAAAAATATTTTTTTCTGTAAAGGTGTAATTGAGATAGAGAGATACAGAGGCCTGTATCTTTAAAGGATAAAAAGAGATTCAGTGTTACCTGCCTTATACATCCAAGTTTTGTGAAATTGAGAGTTTTTGAAGTTTTAGAAAAAGATTCTCCACTATGTCTTCAAGAACCTAATGTGTAGTGAGTATTTCTTCCTCAGTTCCTGATTAATTTCACTGCTTTTTTTTTCTTGTCTTCCTTATCCCTTTGCCTCCGTTTCAGCCTTGTTAAAAGGCTGAGATTATTTGCTGGAGGAAATTGTGTATATCAAGAATAAACAACTTTAATAAAGCTAAGGGAAGACACTCAAACTGCCTTCAAACACATAAAAGCCTGATGGAAAAAACCAGAACAAAACCTCCCAAAAACAACAAAAAGGAGGGAATAATATCTCTTCAAACACAGAGTAGACAGGACAAGAGGTATTAGGAATAAATTTCATCAACAGCTATTTGGGTTAGAAATTATTACAAAACCACAATCTTTGTAACTGCAGGACAGTTAAATGCTGGGCTGAATTATTGCCAAGGAAGGTGTTTTACCACAGATTAAAAAAAGAGCCATGAGGAACAGCCAGGTATTTCTGATGCTGCTGAGGGGCAGGAGGAAGGATTAGGTGACCTCTTCAGATTCTTCACCTGGTTCAAGCAAATAAAGAAAAATAAACCACATCAAAAGCATAAAAGAACTAACAGCATCCATGATCTGCCAAATGTTCAGAGTACTTCCTTGACTAAAATTACTTATTTTTGCAGTAGACTCCTTCTTTAGGGTAAGACAAACTAAAATTTCAGTTAGCCTGGTGGCTGGGCAGTGGCAGAAAACAGTCAGGTACCAGGCAAAACTGGGCTAGCAAGCAACACAAACAGTTTGCTAATAGGTTAAAATTTATACCTGATGAGATTATAAATTAAGTCTGTTATATACAGAAGATTCACTGACAAACACCCCATGACAATTCAATTTCTGGAATAGTGGACTTTTACAGAAGTTTGAGACATGTTAAACAGCCATTGTTTGTTAAATGTGTTTTTTTCTGTATCCCTCAGCTGTTACTAAGCCTCCAGCTGCTCTTTTCCACTGCAAATCACATAGCTTATATGCAGATAGAGGGCAGGTCACATGCAAAGAATAAATTGGCTTTTTGTTAGGCTCCTGTAGAATCACTGGAAGCAACTCTACAGTTTCTGTAAAGCCTTTAGGGAAAAAAAAAAAAAAAAAAAAAAAAACCACACACAAAACAAAACAAAACAAAAACAAAACAAAAAACCAGCCACCCAGCCACATAACTACATTGCAGTTCTGACTTTAAAATTTGTTTGCATTGTATTTTCTGGTTTTATTCATAAAGGAGCAATGAAGCACGGGAAAATGCAGAGCAATTGCCCAAAATATTTCACCAATGTCAGCTAGCTTTGCTTTGCTGTCATCTTGGACTTTCCTGTGCTGGCACATCTAGAGGTCGGTGGGCAGAGCCTCATTCACTTGGGAATCATGAGGTGCCTTATACTGTAAGTAATGTTACTGAAAATGTTATTGCAAGGCATTTTTTTGGCCAAGGCCTGACCAGCTTGTCCCCTATAGGTATACCAAGGCCATCAGGGCATTCTGTCCTGTTTAATGGGATCTGATTCAGCAAAATCTTTGAGCTGGAATTAGTGACAATTTCATTTTCCTGACTTTTAACCTCCAAAGCTTTGTTTGCTTCATGAGAAGAAAATGAGAAGGCAGAAGAGACAAAAGCAAATAGAATGGACTGAATACAGCATGTCCCTCTCTTGACCCACCATAGCCGACACTGATGAGCTACAACAAGCAGAAACTTCAAGAGAAAAGGAAAGAGGAGAGGAGAGGAGAGGAGAGGAGAGGAGAGGAGAGGAGAGGAGAGGAGAGGAGAGGAGAGGAGAGGAGAGGAGAGGAGAGGAGAGGAGAGGAGAGGAGAGGAGAGGAGAGGAGAGGAGAGGAGAGGAGAGGAGAGGAGAGGAGAGGAGAGGAGAGGAGAGGAGAGGAGAGGAGAGGAGAGGAGAGGAGAGGAGAGGAGAGGAGAGGAGAGGAGAGGAGAGGAGAGGAGAAAAGAAATAAATCACCATGGTATCCACCACAATGCCACAATTACCTACCAATTCTTACTTCATACCACATTATCTATGAGGTAATGCAGTGAAATTTGTCCCTGCATAAAGTCACAATCTGTAGCCATGTCTGCAGAGAAGCGGATGCCAGATGCAGTTCTGGTATTGAGGGAAATAGGTGGCCACTGGCAGTGAAGCAAGGCAATTAGGATTTGCATCCTGGGTTGAATTAAAGAAGTAAGGAAGAGACCAAAGCAGGAAAGTAGGGGATGCAGATTTGTGAAGCTGAAGTCCTGGTCTGAAGAGCTGTGAAGGAAGAGAATGGTGGTAAGTGAGAAATATAGAAGATATGATGTGGAGTTCCTAACTTGGCGAAGTGGGAAGTACAGTGAGAACTATGGATCCTGTGGCCCAGGAATGATAAACTGGAGTTTTAATGGTGGGTCTACCAGTATCTTTATATTCTAATCCCACATCATGATTTTCCTGAGTGGAAAACATTCTAGGGGAATATCAGTATTTACCCAGCAACATATGGCCTCCTCTTTCATAGCTATAGAATCTCAGATCCATATGCTGTACATTGTCTCTGAGATTTTTTATCCCCCAGACATTAGAAGAACTTTTGATGTTCAAATTTTATCTATTTTGAGATTCATCAAATTACAGAATGATTTTTTTCATCTGAGCTTCTTCTCTGTAGCAGAGTGCTGGTTCCTGCTATTGCTTCTGCCCCTAGCAGTACTTCCTTGCTCATCCTTTCCTCCCAGATGTCTCTGTTTGGAATTTAAGGTTCTCTTTTCTCTTCCTGTACAGCCTAAATAAACTTCTCCTTCTCAATGTTCACTAAGCAGCAGTTTGTCCTTACTAATTGACAAAGCACTTAAATGCTTCTACTAAAATGGTCATAAATGACATAGCTAGAGTTATCATCATCACACTGCAGAATGAACAAAAGCATCATTATAACATTTTTTTAAACAGATCCCTTATCTTCCTGCATAAAATCTAAGTGAAATCAAATTGATAGGGGCAATGCATGGCCATCACAAACATCCCATTTGAAGGATGTGCTTGATATGTCTAAGTCTGTAAATTTTGTAACATTCACAGGTTACTTACAATGTGACATTAAGAGCAACATTGTGAAGTCTGGCTTTTAGGTCTCCTTTCCAGACTGCCAACTTAGACTGGCTGCAGTCTGGGAGCAAAGTATGCATATAACTCATATGAAAACCTGAACTCGAAGCCATTTGCCTGTCACCCAAGGTTTACGTATTTGGTCCACCATGACTTGCTCCATCCGGACTGTCAATCCACGCTAAGTGGATCTGAGATTTCTCTCTGGGAGGGCAGGTGAGGGTTTTCCCTGAGCAATTGTTTGCATATAAGCAATATGAGTTGAAAGCAAGCCTTAACAACAGGCAGTGAGATGCTCTTTCCTGACTGTTTAGACATGCCTATTACCTTCTTGGGTGAACTTACAGGCAGCTTATGTTGGAAAAATATGAATAATGCATGTGTAGATATATCAAACTATTAATCTCTTTTCTAAGTTAAGACATAAATTCTGAACGGTAGTCTTTCTCTTTTTAAAGGCCATGTTACTGATAAATGTTTTTTTGAAGAGTTACTCCCTTTAACAGAGATTTGAATCATAAATAACAACACATGTTGCAAGATAGTGCAGCTGTTGATTTCAGTGGAACTGTAATGATTTACAAAAAGCAGAGTCAAATACACACACTTTTTAAAAATTATGGAAACTTTGTTGGCTGGTTTGTCATACCCCCAGACATATTAGCTGCAATGACTAGAATTTCATTAATGGAATAGTGACTAGACTGAGAAAACAAACAAACAGTTAGATCACTGGTAAAAAATGAAAGGAAAATCTGGTCACTGAAATAATCAGTTGGTTTTAAGTCTAGAAAAGAAGATGAAGGGGAATAAAGTCAATGCTTCTGTAGATCAAGAAAAAATATGGAAATTATAGTCAGTCTTAAAACACCATCCTGTAGCACTTAGAAGAAGAAAAAAATCACATTACTTATGTAAAGAAGTCACTGGGGCTAGCCACATAATGGTTGAAGAAATTCTTTGTGGTTGGTTGTGGCCATGCATTGATAAGTCCTGTGATTTTTAGTGCCGTTCACATCAGTCTTCTTACCTTTCTTCACCTGCTCAGGTTCCTTCTCACTCCATCACTCATGTTCTTGGATCACTTCTTTTCTTAATATTCACAAGCTCATGCACTGCTGAACTCTGTATATGAAGTAGAAAGGGATTATTTTTACAACGGTTTTGTGTGATGTTTTCGTGCAAAATATTAGTGTGAAACACCCTCCTTTGGGACTGTTGTTCACAGGGCATGCTGTGTGTGAAGTTTTGGAGTAATAACATTTGAACACAGTAATAAGATAATTTAGTATTCTGAAAGCTTCCCATATTGTAGAAGATTTCCCAAAGATCTGCTCTGACAAAAATCTCCAGAGTTTTTAAAATTAATTGGATGAGCTATCTTTTATAAATAGGTCTGGTGCCATGTGATTTGCAACATTATTTCACTATCTGTTTATCTATCCATCCATCCATCTATCTGTATACATATAAAGCAGTCACAGAATCCCGTGACTGTTGATAGATCACAAATCAGTGTCAGCTCTCAACAACATCTGATTACAAATGTGATTAAATTTGATACTGTGTCTGTTTTTCATTTATCTGATTTCAAAATACAGTTCTTTCTTTGAGTCCTGTTATGCTTTCACATTTAGTACCTTAACTTTGTGCCTTTCTGCTGTCTAAAAACCTGAAAGAAAGAAAAAGTAAACCAGAAAGGAAAAAAAAAAAATATCAGAAAAATAGAAAAACAGAAAAACAATTGAAAGAGTAAAAGAAGACATTTCAAAAATTGTTAAACGTTTTCAGGCTATGCAATAACCAGATGATATATACTTTTATCTTTTAAAACAGCTCAGGTTATTTGAGACATGTCATTAATAAAGTATCTGTAGAAAAAACAACCAAACTGATCTGCATACACAACTATACCGCTAGTAGGGAGTTGCCTGTGACAGAGCGCAGGGAAGTGAGACTGCGGATGTGGATAGTCACTCTTGATTCAACTGCAAGTGCACAGATAACTTCTATAGACTGAAAGTGGCACAGGGAAACTTACAATCAAAAAAATGCAAAAGCGTGTCACAACCCACTTGCCCAAAATAAACTGTACATATTTGTCTCTTCCTGATTTGTGTATTATCAGATGTAATCTTTAAATGCATGCTACGTTTGAGGATTTATGAACCTTGGCCTTCTTTTACATACAGGTTGCATCACAGATAGTATGTCTCAGCTGTTAAAAGCTGACTGTTATGACTATTTGGCACTCTGCACATCCCTCATTGATTTACTGTTCATTGTCTAACTTTCAAGACAGAATTAATTCGTGGACAGCCAGTTGCCCATGGGCCAGCAGTGTGCCCTGGTGGCCAAGGCCAATGGGACCCTGGGGTGCATTAGGGGGAGTGTGGCCAGCAGGTGGAGGGAGGTCATTGTCCCCTCTGCTCTGCCCTGGTGAGGCCACATCTGGGGTGCTGTGTCCAGTGCTGGTCTCCCCAGTTCAAAAGAGACAGGGAACTACTGGAGAGGGTCCGGTGGAGGGCTACAAGGATGATGAGGGGTCTGGAACATCTCCCCTGTGAGGGAAGGCTGGGAGAGCTGGGCCTGTTTAGCCTGGAGAAGACAAGGCTGAGACGGGATCTTACCAATGTCTACAAATATGTTGAAGATGAGTGCCAAGAGGATGGGGCCAGGCTCTTTTCAGTGGTGCCCAGCGAAAGGACAAGGGGCAACAGGCACAAACTGCAACACAGGGAGCTCCACCTGAATGTGAGAAAGAACTTCTGTACTGGGAGGGTGCCAGAGCCCTGGCACAGGCTGCTCAGAGAGGCTGTGGAGTCTCCTTCTCTGAAGGCATCCAAAACCCACCTGGACGTGATCCTGTGCAACCTGCTGTGGGTGACCCTGCTTTAGCAGGGGGTTGGACTAGATGATCTGCAGAGGTGCCTTCCAACCCCGACCATTCTGTGATTCTGTGACTGGGTGAGGAGTGGATATCATCTTCCTTTTACTCTCAATTCCATTGTGCATTCATCATGTAGGCTTTTATTTTGGCTTAAATTTTATTACATTCTGTATGAGAAATAGGAAGCAAGTGAGAGCAAGAGGAAAATGGCATGGTTCTAAACACCTGCAGAGACAGAGGAGCAGAAATTCACTGGGTAAAGATGCCCTGCTGAGAATCTGAATTGTACGAACCGCAAGAGCATTTAACATGCCATCTATTTTGCTCCTCCGTTTTGGATTCTCTCTAGCTGGTAATTCAGAAGCTTACAGAAATTAAATACCTGAATATTTCACATATATTAATATATTTTATCCTTCCATAACCCTAATAAGATAAGAAGACATCTCCACCTTACACATATGGGAAACCAAATGAACATTAAACTGTGGAATGGTTATAGCTTGGGTGGCAATTAAAGTCTGAGTCCCAGGTCTCTTCTTATTGGCCCACAAATAGGAAGACAGAGTCTTCTGAAATATTAATATTAACTGAACTTGCTGAATAAAGCTCCCCTATTCCACTTACATTTCCCTTTTCATAGCCTTACTTTTTAGGCCGGAAGGAGAACAGATGGTTTACTGCCCTCAAAATGCTCCTTACAGCTTTGGTTTTCCATTAATGCTATGACTTTAAGCAAATCTAGAGCTTTAGATCCTAAGCCTGTCAACAAGAGCCGCAGAAGAAGTTTTCCACATCTCCCAGTTCAATGCCAATGCAAGCTGGTTAGAGATGTTCAGGATAGCTTTTCTTATTTCTTTGAAGAATCAAAGATTGGTCAAAGCAATCAAACAAACTGCATCTTTGCCTTAGGACAGAGCAGAAGATGCTTTAAAGGCATGAGGGTATTCCTTGCTGACAAACCATAAACTTTTTCTTATGTTTCAGAACTGGCAGGTACACTGGGATCTGTGCACTCTGTGCAGCTTGTGACTCCTACCACCTGCTGGGATGGTGGGCATATCTCATCTGATCAGTGTCCTGCCACATTGTTGGCAGCACTGTTGCTCTTACTCTCTGAGACTCAGAGTTTAAAGACTGGGTTTATTTAAAGATACTAGAATAACTGGGATCCATACAGAATCAGTGAGGTTAAATGTTGTGACATCTATGTATGGAAAGACAGACTGGATGATCTGCTCAGCCTTTTATTGTTAGATGCTAGACATGTTGGTGACCTGCTCTTCAGCCCAAATTCACCAAAAAGCCCCAGTTTTGGGAGACAGTCCCATGATGAGGCCCAAGATTTTGATAAGCATTGGAGAAGGAAGTTTATGTCTTGAATTTGGCACATACACACCCCTCAATTTATCATGTCAGTGGTCCAGGCTTTGGTAAGGATGTGCCTGATGGGCTGGAATGTGCACGTTGCAACAGCAGAAGACCAAAATGATCAGACAATACTTTGCTTTTGTCTGCAGTATGGCAATGTGGAACTTTTAGGATGTCTGACCTCGTGCAGAGTTCTCACTATGAACAATAACAGACAAACCATACCAAAGCCCAGACATCCTAGAGTCAGCAATGGGGACTCTCGCAGTTAGTCACAGCGCATGTCCTGCTTCAGTGTGATCTTGGGGCAGCTCCTCTGGACTCTATCTCATATAGGTTATAGTATATTTTAAAGAAAATTCAGCTTAAGATTTTTCAACCACATGTATACAAAATGCTTGAGAAGTCTTTTACTGAGCGTGCAACTTCACTTAACTTATGTCGAGACAATGTCATAGTAAAAAACTCCCTCTCCTCATAAAGTAAATATCTAAAACAGATCTCATGAATAACATCCTCAAATTGCTTGTTTCTTCCCAATGTCTATAAAGGAGTCTAGAATGATTTGCTCAGATACAAGCCTCTACCCTGTGTACATTTAAATTCAATCAGATGAGGCTATCCAATATTTTCACTCTCAATCTTCCAATATGCTTTGAACTTCTTCCTTAGGCTGGCTGCATTCATGTTAGAAATGTATAGAGTAAAATAAAAACCACTCTGTTATTTTATAGCAGGAAAATGCATGCACAAAGTAAGTTTATAAATTCCTGAAGCTCAGCTAGATCAGAAGAGAATTTCAGCAATGCACCAATGTAAACTCAAAGTATTATATTCAGATTGCCCAGTTTATGTGGCTAATGTAGCCATCACAACTACTTCTCTCAAATGGTATTTATAGAACTGCCACACCAAAAGAGCTGAAGGAGAATTAACTTCTAGGACACAAAAGTCATACTGCTTAAATTAGGCATCTATAGGGAGAACAGAATTCATGTTACTCCATGCCCTCAATGCAATAGCCTGCCTTTATTCAGAGCAGTAGGTAGGTATATACGTGAAACAACAGCAAGATTTCAACACATCTATATGGTTTTCTAAATAAGTGTAGGATATAACACATTTTGCTGAACTGGTGTTTATTCACTTGTCAAACTTTAAGTTTCCAACAAAAGTTGCCTAAGAAATAACATTGTTTAAAATAAATAAATAAAATCCCAAAAGGAATAATGGAAAATGTTTTCTCAGCTCCTTTCCTAGTATGCCAGTGGCTGAAGTGTATTTCTGACGCTTCCTGTAGTTGTTATTTTTCAGTTGTTTATTTTTTTTTCCTGGTTGACTTCAGATATGCAAAAATTCAAACTGAAAGATGGTCATCTGGGAAAAGTAGAAACTACTCAAAGGGACCCACAGAATGAAAAGGAAAACTTAACCTGTCTTTCTGTGCAGTTTAATCTCAGCATTTGTTTCTCAGCATTCATTTTGCTGGCCCATTTGTCTAATAGTTAACTGCTTCTGGCAAGGAGTTTTTAGTGTCATACATACAAAGAGATGCAGGGAGTTAATAGCATGAATCCTGAATTACTATCCAAAGAAAGCTGTGATTATCCAAACAGCAATTTTAATTCCTAGCCAACCTCCAAACACAAAAGACTTATAACCAAAGATATGCAACAAGGAGAAATTTGTCTGCATTTAAACATTACATTTGGAGTACAAGCATCTTTTAGCAGTGTATGGCCTTTTTCTCCCAAGAAGACGGCACCTGCTGTCTGGGTTTTAGCTTTCCTCTGGTGTCTCAAGTGTGACTGTATTTATGTGCTAAGGAAAACACACAAAGCTGCAAATTAGTTGCCTGGTCACTCACATAGACATTAAAATGTACATGTACTTGCATTAACAACCTACAGTTTTCTGCTCACTGCACACTGTCTCAAAAAAGCTTGCACCCATATGTCACAATTATTGGTTTACTGTTAAGCTCCAGATGATCTGTTAAATGGCAGGAAAAAAGTGTGGGAGGACAGTTGATAGGCTAACACTTCTTGTTATCCTGTGTATTTTTTTCCTTATAAATCTTTTGCATTTGTTTGCAGTGGTTAACAAGGAAAACTATTCCTAATTCCTGTTTTTGTTGTGAAGAACCAGGTAGATGTTTCCTCTGACTTGTAAAATCCATTTTAATAGTTTGCTTCCTCATAAAGTGAATATAACTTGGGCTATTCCTGTTACTCTAGTTATGAGAAGAATTATAATTCCCATTTTCTTTCTGTTTCTTTTACCCTGTTTTATACAAATTTTTCAAAAATTATAGTGGTTGCTTGGTCTGAAATTCTTATTTCCACAACATTTTGGGAAGGGATGAATTTTGGGAGCACAAAAGTAATAGACACACTTGAAGGCAGTGAGTTGTTTTCTATTAAAAATCCATACATTTAACCTCTTTATTGAACTGCTTCTGAGTAGGTCATGAAGAGCTAAGCGTGCCGACCACAGCATAGTCAACATACATCTTGAGAAAGCAGAACTCTGTCTGTGTCTCACCTTTCCTCCTTTAACACAGCAAGCCAAACATCTCCTTTCAGGTAAATAACTTTACAGCTTCAGGATTACACTCAGAAAGTGCCTGGGAGAAGTAGCAAAGATGAGCCTTGCTAAGAAATATCCTGCACCTTAATACTGCAGGACAATGCTCTCATGAAATACTACTAGGATCCACCGAGCAGTATGGATAGAAATGAATTGGTTGCAAAAACATGGAGGAACCATTCCACTAACAAAGGAGCTGCAGAAGATTCCCTTTGTGGCCTAATGCTGTCTCCTTCCTTGACTGGCACAAGCATGAGCATCATGCCAGACTGTACTTTTGAACAAACACCATGGTCATCTGAGCCTCTGAAGAATCTCACAGATAGTTGCAATAGGTCTATTGCAGATGTTCTACAAGCCCTATCTATATAATCTGCCCCAAGCAAGACTATTAGCTGCTCTTGGGAAAAGGACACTGGCTGAAATCAATCTTTGGTTTGAACTGATACAGACATTCTTATGATATTTCACTGGAAGGAGGTGTCTGGATCAGTCCAACCTGGGAATACATTTTGCCTGGTGTGTTTCTGGAGAACATTTTTGCTGCTCTGCATGAAAATATTAATTACTGAAAGGTGAATTTAAAAAATACTGATTATTGAACTTACTGCAATAGGTACGATACCAATAGGTACGATACTTAATGCATTGAATGGAAGGGCTTTAATGTGATATGGGGATCTAGGTTCCGGCCTTGTTTTTAAGAAAGATTTTGTGTTGAACTTAGGTCAAGGAAGATTTCTTACGAATATTCTAGTTGATCTGTATCATGAAATATATTGAGCATGATGTAGACATTCCCAGTCTGATGCAAATCCAACTTCATAACTTCCTGTGGTGAAGAAAAGAACCATTCAGATAAATCAAATTGAATCCAGAATCAGGACAGCCTTGTGCTGTCAGCTCTGCCAAAAGGCAGATTAGCTTGGGCACCACATCAAACTATGCTGCTTCAAGGCTCAAGCTGGCTTGCACAGTATCAGCCGTGAGGGGGAAACGCTGAATTTCTGTTTATGGCACCAATATGGCTTAGTCTTATAATATCTGCCTTTTTTAACAACTTTTGCTTAATGTAGCTCTTTCCCAGTGCCAAGAGACTGCATTTTGCTCACAATACGAAATAAGCTGGCAACTAAGCCTCAGGAAGTAATTTACAGCAGGGCTAACAAACTCTTTCTGCCATCAGCAGTTGCAGTAATTGCAGGTACTTTCATCAGCAGTAGTGTTAAATGTGAATACCATCATCAGCAATGATGGGTAGCAGCAGCAGCAGTAGTTAGGAATACCACCAAGCAGCACCCGGTGCTGCTGGCTCGCTGCCACAGCAGTTTCGTGTAACTGGGATCACACTAATTATGCACATACTAGTTTGGGAACCTTTGACTTGCAGTGCCATCATCAGAACTTAACTCCAGCTTCACAGCTTCAATAAAACAGCTTTTTCTTGTATAGCGGTTAAAAGTTCAAAGTCCAATAAAGAGAGGTAACAGTGTATCTTGTGTAGAGAGTTTCACTCTTTTAATCATTAACAGCTAAACTGACTAAGTATATTCCTCCTAAACATAGCAAATGTTATGTATTTCATACAATGTGCACTTTCTTGCTAGGAAGGATTTTTTGAATTGCTGCTCTTCAGTATCTATAATTTTTTTAAAAAAATATGTTCATTGCACTATAATACAGGAAATCGGCACTTTTACCCTGAATTACAGCAAGGCTAAAAATCTAAGGCAGCAACATACATCAGTCATAGGTCTCTACCTGTCATGTTTGAGGAGGGGAAGGAGTTGATACAGTTAGCAGGGATGGGACCTCAGCCTGACCTGGTGGCTCATGAACATAGCACAGTTCTTCTGGACTGATTCATAAAAGGAACATAAAAGCAAACAAATTAGCCTTGAGTAACCAGATTCCCAAATCTTCTAACTTTCCAGCTGCATGTTCATGCACAATGACATGCAATAAATGCCATGCATTTTTTCTTACTGGATACTTGATGCACTGCAAATTTGTTCTCAATTTTATACAGGAGCTGGGACTGCAAGGCCAGACCTCCAGCCTCCCTAAAGCAGAGACATAAGGACAAAAAGCTTAATTCAGACTGCTGTGTCCCAATGTCAGTCTCTTTTTTTCCCTAGTAGAAGTCTCCTCGCTTGACCAAAAGGTTATGGGAGGTGGGGGGTACATAGAAAACTGCCAAACATATTGGGGAGACATTAGGACTCAATTAAGATAGCACTGGTTCAAATAAAGAGATCAGCCAGCTTCCAGTTCCTCCTTATCTCCTCCAGCAGAATTGTGGACTGGCAGCAGGAGCAAGATGAAGGCTCAGGCTGTGGCAGAGCAGGATTCTTGGTTCAGTCCTTTAGGTTCAGCAGAATGCTGCCCAATATGGCTTTCTCGTTTGGTTCTTTCTGTTACAAGCTGATAAGATACAGAATTTGTTGCCTTCCATTTTTGTTTTTCTCTCTCTCCTTCTTCCGCTACCTTTTCCCCGGTAAAGTCCCTGACAGAGTCTGGAGCACTGAACCCTGGACCTGCTGGGTGTGACTGGTCTTAGACTGTCCCATTTGTCCTCTACTACTACACACATGATCCCTGGAAGGTGTCTGTACAACCTGTTCTGCGAAAGTCTATCATCTCCCTCTATAAGCTGTTCCAGTGTTCTATTGTCCTTTTTCAGAAGCAATTTTTACTAAAATGTAACTCCAATTTGTAGTGCTGAACTTATCCTATTTTTTTGCCCATTAGCTGACATGATTGGCTGACCAATCTTTTGTACATTAGAAAACTGTAAACATGTTCTGCCATAGTTTTCCCCATTACAAATTAAACAAGACCAGTTCAACCTTTCTACAAAGAATACAAAGGTCACATTTTAAATGTCCTAGCGTGTTTGCTTTTCTTTCGGCTTCTTTCAGTTCCCTTACATCACTTTTTAAATGTGGTGCTTTAGCACACTGATGTACTCCAGCAGACAACTGATCAGCACTGAGCAGACAGATAGCTGCCTCCTATGTCCTGCATAAAATATTCTTGTTAATTTGCTCTGAATGACATTTGCCTTTGTTGGTTTTGGAAGGATATCACATTGTCAAGTCAAAAAGTTCAGCTTCTGATCCATCATGATCTCTTCTGCTTTCAGCTTTATCATTGCAGCATATTTCTGCACACAAAAAAAGTCTCTCGCTGTGTGAATTCTCAGCCTTTGCATTGCTTTGCTACTACCGAAAATGGCAATCTGGCATCGGTAGATATAGTCACATTTCATCTCTCCCCTTCAACTGGATCAAATTCAGACAATGAAATAAAAAATAAAAAACAACCAAAGCCTCATTTCCTAATAATCCAAAAATCCCTCAAGTTTTTTTCCCCAATTCTTGTAACAGAAAAAAATTTTGATTAGACTGAAATAATTTATGCACCCAATCCAACATCTTATAGATCTATCTGGCATTGGGCTTGATCAGACTGATGTTGTCATTATAGAAGGACATCATTATAATGAAAAATAGTACTTTAAAGTGGTGTTTCTATTACGAGCCCTTTCCTGTAGTAGTTGATCATAAAACAGAGATGTTCAAGCTCATCTTTATGTCAGGAATTGACAGACTGCAAGATAAAGCTTGAGCCAGGTCTCTCAAATTATTCAGATTTTCACTCTTTACAGTCCAACACTAACATGCAAAAAATGTACACTACCACTGTGCATATGCACAGAAAGCTGCATAGTCACATTTCTAGATATCTCATAGCACATTGAAAAAATTCTGACAACAGGTTTTGCCTTGGACTTTGCTTTTTTGGTAAAAGCGAAACTTTCTAGTAGCGCTTCCCTGTCTCAATGACTCTTGAGCCCTGTTCTTGCCAGGCAAGTCTGAAAGATTTGCAGTCGGCTTTTCAGATCCATGGCCGTGCAGTGGAAGGACGGTTTCGGGGCTGGGGCTCCAAAACAGCCAAGACCCACAGATCTACTGTGCCAACTGCCTGAGGTGAGTAAACCCAGCACTTCCCAGTGTCCAGGACAATTCTTTGGGCGGTGGGACAGGCCTGAGGAAGGCATGATGGCTTCTGTCTTGACACTCCAAAGGGTGAACAGCTTTGACACCATAAGCACAGCAGACCTTTCAAAGTAGAACAGTTTCCCCAATACTATTTAAAGGTAGGCAGCACTGAAGCTCTCAGAAAATACGACAATTTAATCCAGAAAGTGTGATTAGGAAGAAAACAATTTGTTCTGGAAACACCAAGAATCTGAAAAGATCGAGTCAGTCTTGGCTTCATGAATGGTCTGAGGACAATTTTCAGTCAGAACTATGAATATTTTTTACTCCTCTTTGAAATCAGAAATATTACAGCAAATCAGATTGCCCGTATGACTCCAACCATTAGAAAAGTGAGAGGAATTCAGGGAAGAGCAACCAAAAATACACAGGTACAAACCTCTCACCTCTGTGTGTTGATCACTAGAGAATCACACCAACAGGGAACTGGAGATGCTGCAGGGAAAGGAGTCAGAAATCTTTCCAGCAAAGCAATCCCTCATGCACCTACTTGTACCTCAGGTTTGTCCATCCAAAGCTGCTTTTGCTCTGGGGTCCATGCAGGGTTTTCTATTCACTCAGTTCCTTTGGGTTTATTGCTAGTGCTGAAGCTGCTGCTAAAGAGAAAACGAGATTTATTCCTGCAGCAAAGACAGACTAAGTGATGAAAGTTTATTATGTGATTAATAAAGCTAAGAATTTCTTACTCCTTGGCCAAGAAATGAAGAGGGAACATTTATTGAAGAGGAATTACACAGATGGGAGTCCGACTACAGGTAATGAGACTTCTTGCTGTTATTATGTTGCTAAAAATAGAGAAAGGTAGGACAAATATTAGAAAGAAAACTTACAATGGAAGAAAAGGAGAAAAGAGCCATCCCTTGGGATACTGCAAATAAGCACAAGATATTGCAAAAAATCAATCCTGCAGCAGCAAAACTTTTGACTAAAGGACATACCACTGCGGGTATTGTAAGCAGCTCTGAGCATCTGTGCTGTGTTTATTATAACAATGTCTTTATTATTGGGCTGGGGCCTCTTGGAGCTACTGTTTATGACAATGACTCTATGGCACTGAAATGCCACCAAGAAGTCAAATTTACTGGAATATGTTTCTAATACTCTTTTTCTCACAGACCTGGAAATTTCTATGCAGGAAACTCCTTGCTTAGGCTGAGTGACACATCACCCCTCAAAACATCCAGATGAGTCCAGGGTGCTGTGCAGTGGAGAGGAGCAACTCCAACTCTTTGTCCAACTATGATTTCCATGTGTTCCATAATTACTCATTTGCTAAAGGTTCAGCTTCCCATTTGGAAATAAACTAATTTCTGCAGATGCCAGACTTCTGGCCAACCATCTGATACTTGTATCCTGCCATACGGTTACCCATATGTAACCATGTTAATGGCAATAAAAATAAAGATGAAAACAAAAAAAAGTAAAACAGATAGTTGAGCTGTTTGACACGAAGGTAATTCGGTTTCCTCTTCAAAGGCGAATGAAATAGAGTGCCATACACTTCCCATGGAAATCACAGGAAAAGCATAAACAACTGTTCAGCTAAAAAATTGAACCTGTCACAGAGTCTCTAATGACTCATTTTTATGAAAAAACCTTGTAGAGTATTAGCTCCACTTAAACAGGCAGTTTCAAGAACAAAGGAAAACAGAGGAACAAACTCTCCTAATGTATCGCCCCTGAAATCTTCCAGCATCTGGTGCAGTTTGTAAAAGCATCTGAAAAAGGTCACAGTAACTCTCACTCACAGAGACTTTCACCGCTTTCAGCCCCACTACCATGCAAAAGGCACGCTGGGGCATTTCTCCTCACTGTCCCTTCTGTTCCTCCTGAGATCTGCCGGGAAGACAGCAGTGACCTAGGAAATCAGCAGGGCTGTCCATCTGCAGCTATTCACCACTAATGGAAAATGTTGCTACAGAAGGAGTGCAGCCTGATAGATAAGGAGAGTCTGAACCTTGCAATCCAAGCCATGCTCACCCCTGTAACACAGGGACGTGCTGCGAAAAGCTCCGACTTGGTGTCTCAGACCCAGTGATGCTGGCAAAGTGAATGCCCCATCAGCTCAGTGGCTGTAGCCATTGGGGGGAGTGAAAATGATAACCCCCAGGAAACTAACAGGCAACATCCAGTCCAGCAATGAGCTATAAGGTGGGAGCAAGAGCACTTTTTACTCAGGAGTGACTCAGGTCTTGTTTTTTGCTTCTAGAGTGAAACTGTTTCAGTGAAATCCCATATTGTGGAGCACAAGTGTGTCAACTGCAATTCCACATGTAATGAAACTTTGCCTATAGGGTTAGATTTTGCCACCCACTTGGTCACTGTTGGGAATGGTGGCATAAGCCTCCTTTACTCTCTGAGGTTCTTGCATTTCATACAAATCTGTGACATATGAACAAATGGCATCCTTTCAAAAGACTGCCCTCCAATACCCTGACTTCTGTAAAGGTGTGTTGGATTTTCCAGAGTTTGCTACCCATGGCAAGAGAGTTTAGGGTAGCTGAGGAAGGAAGAAGAAAAAGATAATATACACTGATCATTCTGGAAGCAGATAAGCACTAACGCCGTACATTTAAACTGCCTTCGGTAAATAAATTACCAAAAGCAGATTGCCACAAATAAATAATACTACAACTTATAAATAACAGTAAGGAGGAATCATTTCTGTATGCACTACATGGTTGCACTTTCATATTGACTAGACTAGTTTATGAGCTACATGTCAACTGCTTACGATTAGGGCGGCTTCTGTATTTAAGTGGTGTACACTATAAAATTCAAGGGATTTAAAATGCTATCTGTGTTCTGTCTCATGTAAGGGGTGATAGACACCCTTAATTTGTAAGCATTAGCAAAATGAGATGCAGTTGCAGAAAATGTAATTGGATCATCTTTGTATTTTATGTCAGCATGTCTAAGTGCTGTTAAAAGATGCACAATGCATACAATGCAATCTGACAGCAAATAGAGTAGCTGTTGTAGGCATGACAAATAATAGCAGACTTCACTTTTCATTGTCATTTTTTCATAGGCAATATCAAATAAACAAGAAAGCTATAAGACTGCCTAAAAACTTAACGGTTTTAAAACCTTTCTTACATCATGTCCATAATCACAGTTCGATTTGGAAAACATGGAAGGCTGTCTCTGTTTACAACTAGAGAAACTATTTTAATCAAAATTTCCTCTTCACTTATTATTACCTGGAAACTTTGAAACATATATCATGAAATGATGTGAAAGACTCAATTAGAGTATGTTATATTTTTGAACTCAATATTAGTCTGTCAATAACACAAGATAATCATTACCTGAGTTGCTATCTGCATTTTTAAGGAGCTCATTAGTGTCATCGCTAGATGCAGCTGTATAATTTGAAGATTACTTCAGTCTTTCTTCTGGCAACAGCATGAGCTGTCCTATCTTCACTCACATGGTCTCCTTGCTTCAAAATAATTGACTTGAGGCAAATCAATCCTGGGAGCATCTTCTCAGGATCAAGCTTCCAGCTTAGCTGTAGCTTCCAGCTTAGCTGTTCAAGAACAGACCGTCAAAAATGATGAATCTTGTGTCATGATCTGTGCAGGTGAGAAATCCTTCAAGCTCCAAGGATGAGACTGCTTTAAGAAAAGGTGAAGAGCTGCTACTGACTGTGGAGCAAAACAGCCAGCTTCCCAGACCGCTCTCTCCTCTCTTAGTACCTAGTACCTTCAGCATCAAGAAAAAATGAAGGTGTTTTAAGTACATTGCCACTTCTCACTGCATATGAGGACACACACAAGTATATGAGTGGACAGCCCTGAAAGAGATGATGCTGGCAATAGTTGCATTAAGAAGTTAGGAAGTGTCTCCAAGGAAACCTCTTTTTTTACTAGAATTCTGTTCTGGCAGACCCCTTCAAGTTTGCCACTTGAAGTAGGTTTATTTGATTTTTATATTTACTTTGTGTTTAATTAATACTTTAAAAAAAAAAAAACACCAAACCCAACAACCCCCCCCCCAAAAAAAAAAAAAAAACAACAAAAAACCCCAAACAATTCTGTGGATTTCTTTTTTTCTTCTTCTTTTTTTTTTTTCTCATCAAACAGGTGCAAAACCCACATAAAACAGGGTTTGAGTGTGGTTTTTGGGTTCCCCTTTCATTGCATTACAGTATCTCATTCCTCTAAACCATGAAGTAAACTAAAGTCATGCCTTTGTAGATAATAAGGGCTGGAATGCAGAAAAAGCATATGAGAAACAGGGATGAGTTGAAAAGAGCACAAAGAGCAACAGACCAACCGAAGCTTCTTTTGTTAATTTAGCACCTACTTTTTTAATCAAGGTAGGTCTCCCTCAAAGTGCCCAACACAACTGAAGTCCTAAATTTTCAGCTGATCCATGAATGCAAGTGTGTGATTAAGACCTAGAAAAGACATTTATGCTAATGAAAGTTTGGTGGAAATACCTGCAAAACCATTCTTCCTCTGTGTTGGTCAAAGACATACAGATGCTATTTGCTGTAATGCACACACAGCCAAACATTCCCCCTGTTTCAATGTAGTCAGATGCAGCCTCACAGCAGAAGATACCTGTGCAGAATGCTGACTGTACAGCAATGACTAAAATATATTTTATAAAAATCTAAAAAATGTGCTCAATGTATTGTATTTAATTTATGAGCCTGATGAGTTATAATAGCACTCAAAGCAGTTTGTGAGCATACTTCCCTTTTGAGAAGGTACCTGCAAATTCCACTAATTAAAACACTTCTTCTACCACAGTTTTACAAGATCTTGAATGAGAAACAGAAAAGCAAGCAGGTAAGGAAAAAATAAAAAACACTTTGTCAGTATACTTTTCAAGTGCATGATGCTTATAACTAGGAAATTTAATTTCTGGTTTAAAGCAGCACTTGAGCCTTGCAGAACTGAGGCAGTGGTTATAAACTGTCTGGTGGAAGGCAGTTCCCAGAACATCAGGCAGCTGCTTTTTATTTCAGATGTCACCAAAATACAGACCTTTTTCATTCTGCTGATAAGTAACTAAACATTTATATATAAAGAACTTACAGCATGAATTTCAATCACCCAACGTAGTATTTACAGCTAGAGTATACAATCCTTCAGTTCAGCTTACTTAAAGCTGCCTATAAGAATTCATTACATTCTGTACATTAACGTCCTTCTGCCTCTTATGACTCAGATGCTGTCTCTGATGACTGTTGGGTTTGTATCTTTTCTCTTATGATCAATTTATTTTCCTCTGCCTGCAATACGTACTTACTGCAGGGAATGACTCTGCCCCAACCAAAAAGTAGAAATTCAGCATGGATTTAAACAGTCTTTATTAAAAAGAAGTAAGAAATGTGGGCCTGAATTACCATTTATTTCATTTTTGTTAAACCACAGAAAGGCAGAGAAGGATGCTGCACAGGTCTCCAAAATGGGTTAAAATGAAGTCAAGAATTTTTCTGTGGATAAACATACTCAAAATCAGGTAAGAGCAGGAGCTGGAATTCACTTTCCTTGCAAAGATCTGAAACTTAGAAGCAAGTTTCTTTCTAAAATAGAATTTTAAAAAATGTTGACATTTCTCATTGAATGAGAATTTGAAATCTTTAGTGGAAAAAAAACAGGAACTGTATTTCTTTTCTTCCTTTTCAACAGGTGTTCTCCGGAGTCTGGCAACCTACCAAACAGAGGTATTTTCTGTGGAAAAAAGCAGAGAAGTTCCCTGGAAGACAGGAAAGCTTAGACACAGGGTAACACTCCAACAGGCTTCCTCTGCAAGCACTGAATGTGCCAGGACTTTGTGTTTAGGGGTAAGAGACAATGCCCAGAGGGCACTGGTCTATATTATCACAGTTGCGTAACAACCAAGCTGGCTTTCTTTTCAGGTCCTGAAAAGCTCTGAAATTATGTAAACCGGGCTTGAAACGAGAATTACAGCTTCATTACAAGAGGAGACTAAGGATGACCCAGCTCTTGGCAGACAAGGTATTCTATTTGATCAGCAAGTTGTTTTTAAACTGATTTCTAGAATATTTCCATTGGTTATTCCTTTTCTTTATTGCAGCACCATTTCCAAAATCTCTGTTTAACAGTGAGACTTTAAGGCTTCTCTTGAAATGACCAAGTGAAACTGTGAAATTGTGCAAAAAACCTGTCCAAAATTTGAGTCACTTCATAAAAATTCTGAAATTGTTTGAGCCAATGTGTAAAATGAATGACAAAAATATAAATAATTTTACAAAATTATTTCATATACTCTTGCCAACAGCAGTGGCTTTCTTAATGCATTAATTAAATAAACACAAAATTAGATCCATGTAAAAATGTATATAGAAATTAATTCTGTTAATAAATCATCAGAAAAGAATAAATAAACCTGGATATCACATGTACTACATTCACTGGAAAGTCTTTTCTGAGAATTATGCAAGCCTCAAAGAAAAGCATAATTTTGAGGAAAAAAATAAGTGAGGAAGACATTATGCTGGACAGACCCTGGGATAGAAGAGTACCACAGAAAGAGAGAAAAAAACAGAATAACTCTGCAAAAAGTTCAGCTCCATTGACTTGTCCATGAAAATGAGAGTGCTTGTTCCTTACTCCTAAATACTGGCAGAAAAGCCCAAATACGACAAACTGATCACATTACCTGTGCATTAAGGGATCAGGCAGTAAGTGGCAAGGAGCAGAAAACACTGCAGATAAGGAAAACACAGTGCCAAGAAACATGCAATATCCCACCCAGCAATCACATTCAGATGCATCCAGATGTTAACACAGTTTGAAACTAAACTAATGCATTTATTTTTGCATTGACTTTTCTCCTGATGTTTTCCAAAACCCTCCCAGGCACAGGAATGGCTTGGGGAAGGGGAGCTCAGCTGCCTAGGGGTGGAGGAGCTGGAAGCCACGAAGCAGCCTTTCCCATCAGCTCTCTGCTCCCTTGGGAGTTCTGGGACCAAATTCCTTATTGTCCCCTTTTGGATGTATCCCACATCTCCTCCAACCAAGGATCTGAGAAAAACTCTGGCCAGTTACACCTACTAGCATGTCTGATCCAGTAATGGGTTTTGCAGGGAACAGTATAAAATCTTTCTTTTCCTTGCTCTGCCTTTACATACAAAAATGTTCACATCACTGTTAGCATTTTTTTTACTGACCAACAACAGAGAAGGAAAAAAACAATTAAAGAGACAAGGTAATGCAACTTACCATTTCTTTATAAATTTTTATTAGAAATCCTCTACTCAAGGTAATTGGATCACTTCTCTTACCCACAGAGCTAAGACAAAGAAATGATGAGGAAATATAAAAATATGTCTGTGACAGAGTGTAGAAAATGAATGGAAAGATTTGGAGGTACTCTGGAGAGGGAAAGTAAAGATAGATTTCGTTATTTTTACAGTTTAGAGCTGTTAATGTTTCATAATGTTTCGAAATAAGGCGGAATTCATGTCTGTGTTGGTTTGAAAATGCTGAGAAGGGAGGCTTTCAAACTTATTATTAATAATACCTTCTTGAGCTCTTTCTTACAGCCAATTTATGGGCTTTAAAAGTCCACTGTACGTTTAGAGCTTTAGAACTTTTTCTTTCTGGATCACCCAGACTGACACAAGTATCCTGAGGTTCAACACAACCCAGGCTGCACTGCTGCAGAGCCTTTACAGCCAAATAAAAGAGTCTGGAGCTCAGTGACGGGGCTGGAATGGATCCCAAATGAAAAACAAACTGGAGGAACTGAGAGAACCATGAAACTGCCTAAGTGTATACATTAGATTATGTGAAACGCTAACATCTCTTTTGGCCAGTAACTTGACAGCTTTAAGTCTGATACTTAAGCCTGATGTTTTTATTGTTTGGATATGAAAAATATTCATTGAGATGGATGGCTGCAGGGTTGGGGTTTTTTCCTTCTCGAAACAGACTTCCATTGCAAGTCATTTGGCTGATTCTCAAGGACAAGGTAAAAATGAGGGATCCCAACCAACTGCTAGCTCCTGATTTCATTACAAATGAAATGGATTCTGTGCTTTGTGGGATCAAACCTTCCTGGAATTAAGGACAACCAAAAGCAAATATATTCAGACTTTCAGGTGTTCAAAATAGCCATCTGGATTCAAATGTAGTAGTTCCACCTATTTCTGATTAACTCTAAACCTTGCAATAGCTGGAAAATTCAATGGTCTGATAGACACATGCCTTCTATGTCCACAGCATTGCTTATGTTTCCACATTATTTGAAATTAGGCTTAGCACTATAGGGCTAAGGTAGAATTGTACTGATATGCAGAGGAACAAGGCATTCCTAAGTAAAATATAAACAAAATGGATTGAGGTCAGTGGTCCAAAATGGTTTGTCTCAGACCCTGGGTATTCTACTCAAACAATCAGATGGTTTTGATAGGTAAAGAAAGTGTAACACTGTCTGGTGATGGTATGAAAAAAGACCTTGAGGTTTCTCTTTCACTCCATAAACAAACATAAAATTACAGAGACTTATGATTTTTAGGGAAATTAAGGCACTGGTTTCCCATAGACCTCACGAAGTATAAAATCAGTGCCTTTGATGTCATTGAGAGTGGAGGTTATGCAGGAAACAACTAGTTCCTCTGCCTCTTCATGAAAGGGGGTGGATGACCGTCGGAAGGAAGAGTTGTTGTAGATGGCAATGAGGACAGCTTTGGTTAACCATTCTGACTGGAAAGCGTAGTTTAAAAAATCCATTTTTAAGTTCTTACATGTTATCTTGTTTGGATACCCTATGTAAAATAAATTTTGTTTAAGCAATGAAACATAATTAGGGTTAAAAGAGATGTAGAGTATGCTTTTGCATTAGAAGCAACAACTTCCTTATCACACCATCTGCTTACTGTTATTTTTCTAGAGCAATTGAAAATGGCCAGAGAACTGAAGTCATTAGAATTTTATGCTACTGTCTGAACACATAGATAGCTTAATAATCAATAAAATGTTAATTAACGTCCAGGTTTAGACATGCTGAGCAGGCAAAGTTCCCGCTAACTTCAGTAGGCACTGCAGTTCCCAACATCTCTGAAAACACAGAAGAAATTGGTTAGGTAACTAAATACATCCTAGCTAAATAGGTCAGCATGTTTTAAAATTTTGCCCAATTACTGTACATATACTGTTAGCTAGAAACCATATGTCTGGATAAAATTTGTATGCAAAAAACTTGGATTAAACACATTGAAAGACAGTGGATAAAGTGACAAAAGTTCCTAGAGAATGAAAAAACAATAGCAAAGCAAGTGATGCACAAAGGGAAAATAGAAGCTGACATGTTCCAACAATCTTACCTAGAATATGTTCTGCCCATCTCTATGTATGGACTATCTGGGCAAAAGGTGGCCCTTTCATTCCTCAAAAGTATAACCATAGTGTCTGTGTGATATATGCATCTATCTTGAATCACAGTGACAGTAAACCGATAGCTGTGAGGTTTATAATGTAAAAATCTGGAACTAGTACAAGATAGAGCTGTATACCCAGCCGTTAACTCTGTTAGATACTGATTCCTTCTCAAAGCCTGTTGGGGCTTTTCTAAGATATAACCTTACCAGTAAAGTATGCTATAATGTGATTTGGCCTTTCTCCAGCCTGAAACAAAGAAGCCATAGTTTTGCTTAGGTCTATAGGTTAATCTGACTTCATTTTGCTCCACAAAATTAATTCTGAAAACATAAGAAATGAATTTTCCTGATCAGTTGTGCAAATATGATTAATAAAAGACATACTATTAAAAAAAAAAAAAAAAAAAAAAACCAACCAAACATCACCAGGCCTTAAATATCTCTCCTAGTAGCCTGGAGACAAAATTTTGGCACCAGTACACAATGTGCATCTGAGTGGTTCTGAACCATTGCAGAGATCAAACTGTGCTTGCATAATCCGAGCTCCCATGGAAAGCTGTTCGACATTATCTGTCAGCCTCTTGCTCTTTATGATCAGTGTAGGATGGATGTGTCAGGAAAGGAATCAGCATCATACCCTGAACTCTGCAAGAAAGGAAGTTTGGGAGAAGGGAGGGGGAGGAGAATAATAAAAAAAAGAAGCTATTCAATGGTAAAAGGAGTGCTACAGAAAACAGGAATTGAATTTCATAGAATACCTGGGTCTTGTTAGAGCTGCCTATAGTATGGTTTTTCCTTCCATGTAATGTCTATGCACACACAAAAAATATGTTGCACGGCAGGAGGTCATTGCCAGAAGTTAAATGATGTGATTCCAGCTAGTAAAATGTCTCATTCTATAGTATACACTTTAAATACTTAGACATATATTGTACACTACAGTCTATGCCATGGAGTTCTCATAAACATGTTTTGTTCAGGTCAGATTTTAAAGGGCCAGCTAACCGCTGTATCCATTCGGAGTATCTGTAAAACAGCATCTGGAAAGCTGAGCAGAGCCACGTAAGGACAAAATTTTCTAAAGCAGGTCACACTGGTACAGGGTTGCATACACTGCTGTCAAAGGTGATGCAGAAATGCACCTCAAGGGTAAAAAAACAAGAGGATGGAGGAACACCTCTAACACAGTCAGGCTTCATTAGTGTTCACTATTAAATGAGAGAGCTATTAGGAAAAGAACTTGGTCAAGGGAACATAAAAGTGATTAGAAACATGGCTTCTCGTAGGTTGGATGCTTAATAATTTCTGAAAGGGTGGAAGGGATTCAAACCACAGTTTGCTTGTGTTTCTGCATATGATGTTTTCTGCAGGGGAGAACAAAAGAAGAAGGAAAATGTATCTTTGCCTCAAAGAAGATGAATGAGATGGGGAAACTGTGTGCAGAAGAAAGGGTAAGAAATGTCCTGAAGGGGGGCATTTTTTCAAGGTAGCTGCAGAGCTTACATATGCTTTATGTAAGGCATGATGATTACTTTTCTTTTTGGTGTAAAGCCTCAGCATTGGCAGTTTTTCATCCCAGATGATCTAATCTCTTTCCAGTCCAGGTTTTTCTCCCCTTAGCTCATTTGTCATATACTGTAAATATGACAAATAATGATACAGTTGAAACACTGAGAGCCCACAGAGGGCCCACATCATTCCTTATAATAGGTTCATCACATTCCTCTGCAGAAAATTGCTCAAGATCTTGTTAACTTGTGTTCAGTAGGTCGTCCGTGTCTGACATTTTGCTCTGTGTGTCCTGTTACCTGGGAGAAGAAACTACTGCACTTTATAAAGTATATGAATCACATCTTCCCCAGGCAAAATGCATCCATGCGTGTAAGCCCCTAGACTGCAAAGGGCTGTATGAGAGCTGCCCTTGAATTAGGCTGTCCATGGAGCCCAGTTTGCGCAGGAGGTATTTTGAAGATGGTCTGTGCTGTTTAGGCTGCAAATATGGGCCAACAGGTATATGTACTAGAGATTAGATCTGCATATTCACCAGGCATGAGAAAGATTCTGGGTTTGAATTCTTGTTTCAGTAAACTGCTTTGGTTTTAGTGAACTCTTCACCATTTTCCAGCAAGAAGCCCTCTGGCGTTGGTTGTCAAACTGAATTTCTCAAAGCAGTTCCTTCCTCCAGTCCACATACTCTTCATCCTGATCAGATCCAGACTGAACCACATGATTTTCATCCGGCTACTTAATGTCTAACAGCAAAGGAAAGCACTTAGTTCTTGGAAATACACTTTTGCTTGGGGGAGGCAGAAGTAAGTAATAACTCTACTCAGTCTCAGAGAAGTAGCTGAAGCAACATCCAGGCACTTCCTACAGGATCACAACAGATTTCTGTAATCGGTCACGTCGAATGCAGCACACAGGTCCAACGATTTGAACAGGGATAAAAGGGACCTTGTGAAGATCCCATCCAAAAAGACCAGATGATCTCACTGCCATTGTTTTTATATGATGCCAGACCAAAATGGTCACCCTAAATCCTGACACTAGTTCAGATGTCCACACTGTAACAACTGCATCTTGAACTGCTTTGCATCATGCACCCACCTCTTCCCATTTGAAGTCTTAGGATACACCTTTTTTTCCCTCCCACCAACTATATGTTAAACTCTTAAAGAGGTTTAAATTCTTACACCATTTAAAGAGTTTAATGCCACACAACTGTTGAAATTAAGGATTTTAAGCAGCTTTTAGTTTTAAAGTAGCTTAGAACCATTTCTTTAAAAGGTTCATATCATTCACCAGTTGCCTGTCTCCCATGCGGGGTTACAAGGGAACCCCAAACATCACCCAGTTTTATATGAATTTAGGATCCTGTGCCTGTCAGTCTCATACCCTTGGTCATAGTCATAATTTTAAATGTCTTCCAGGTCAGAGCAGAAGACAGTGGTAGGAACAGAAGTTTTCTAAAGCTGTCGCATTGCTAATCCTCTTTACTTGGAGCATGAATTTGACATCAAGAATATATATTTCTTTTCCATAATTTACTGAAGTTTGAATACAGTTTTCACATGGACAACACTTAGGCTGATCAAAACATTTTCATCACGTTTGGTTTTTTTTTCAGTAAAGAAATGGCTTCTTGACTGGTAAGAATTAAAGACTAAAAACTTAACAAAAAAATATTCAGTTTTTGAATAAGAGGAATCCAAATGTTAGAGGGGAGATCTGTGTGTGTGCATGAGTGGGTGGTTAGTGAAACATTCATGGCAAAAAATAATCATTGCCAAACACATTCTTGCTAACACTTTCTGATTGGTGAATGAAGTGTCATAAAAATATTTCCTGATCCTCCTCTTTTCAGTAATATAGACAACTCCCGTTCCCTCTGAGGTTTTATGGAGGTTTTTTGCCAATTTTGATAATATTTAGAAAAATACTTTTGCATTTCCACCGTCTGCGTAAGTATACTAAAACTGCACAAAAATTATACTCATAAAATGATACATAATTATAAAATTTCCATGTAGTCTTTTTTTTAAAAAAAAGGAATCCTTAACTCTTTTCAGCCCGTTCACTCATGACTGCTGACTTTGATATGTATGAACAGTGAGACCCACCTGAAAGTTTGCCAATCTGATTATTTATAACATTTGTTTTATGAATGGATTGTCTGCAATCAAACAATTCACGAGTTCATGTTGTAACCTGAACTTTAGGTGAAAAAGTTACTGCATCTCTTTTCTTTGTCTGCCCACCTGTTTTCAAAAAATTATATGTGAGGACTGAATAATGTTCGAGATCTCAACTCTTTTGTCGGATACAGAAACTGGGTGAGAGATTCACAATTTATTGAGAGACTATGAATGAGGAAGCGCAGGCAAGCAGGTTGGCACATACGGAGTGTGAGCATACAAGCTGTCTTTGCATAAGGAATGAATTTAAATGTAAGGGGAGGAAGATCATATAGATGGAAGTGAGTTTACACACCAGCGTATAATTACTAAGACTTCCTCTTCACTACCATTGTCCAGTTCTTGATCTGGATTTGAGCCTTCTACCTTAATCTTTGTTCTAATCGTGTAGTACTTAAACAACTTGCAAACTATATAGATATGTTGGCACATGCAAAGAATGTACACCCTTCATTTGACACTGAGGTGTTCAAGGTATTTACATTCCTAGTTTAGATGCTTCAGTGTCTAAATTTCAGTGGAATAAGGCCATGGTAGTGTCCACATGCTAACAATATGGATATTCTGGTAGAATTTCCCTGGACAGATGGATATAAGGTTTATGGTACCCAGGTGCTTAACTAACTGAAGACAAGCTGAGATGTTGATTGGACCATAGTACGTAGAGGAAAACACATTTGACGGTTTCGGGAATTGTTCAGTCTTTCTCACAGTGGTGTAATGATAGCTAAGGACTGGATCTTGTGTAAGATATTTTTGGATCAAACTGGATGATCAGGGTAGCCCATCTGTCTCACTATCAAACAGTATATACATATTCCCATTCATCCCTTCTTCCTTGGCCTTGGAGAGAATGGGTTTGCTAACGTTGTACTTGACATTCATAACATGTCCAAATGTCATCTTTCAAGCCTCAAAGAGTCACCTTGAACTGTTAGAAATTTTGCTCCTGTGAATGTGCCATTGTCTGGCTTGCATTTAAGGGACTCTGCTTTTTTCTACATTCTTGTAAGAAATCTTCACAGTTAAAGAGAGGACTCAGGACAAATTATATCCATCTAGATAATGAAAAAAATCAATACAAAGAATTCTGCTTCTTAGATGCCGAGCTGGTACGTGTTTTGCTCTTGTGTCCTGCTGATTTCAAAGGCCATACTGATTTCCTGATTTTGTATCAGAAAGAAATCTTTTTATAAATCCAAGGTTTTCAAAGATGATATTGGAAACTATGCTAAGGTACATGGGAAATAAGGAGGTGATTGGTGACAGCCAGCAAGGCTTCAGTAAGGGCAAATCATGCCTGACAAATCCGGTAGCCTTCTACAGCAGGGTTACAGCATTGGTGGATAAGGGAAGAACAGCTGTTGTCATCTACCTGGACTTGTGCAAAGCATTTGACACTGTCCCGCATGACATCTTTCTCTCTAAACTGGAGAGACATGGATTTGACAGATGGACTACTTGGTGGATAAGGAATTGGCTGGATGGTTGCAATCCAAGAGCTGCAGTCAATGATTCCAAGTGGAGGCCAGTGACAAGTGGCATTCCTCGGGGGTCAGTATTGGGAGTGGTGCTGTTTCACATTTTTGTCGGTGACATGGACACTGGGATTAAGCACACCCCCAGCAAATTTGCCAACCGCATCAAGCTGTGTGTTGCAGTTGACACACTGGAGGGAAGGGATACCATCCAGAAGGACTTTGACAGGCTTGAGAGATGGGCCCATGTGAACCCCATGAAGTTCGGTAAGGTTAGCTCAAGATCTTGCACATGGGTCGGGGCAATCCCAAGCACCAATACAGGCTGTGCAGAGAATGGATTGAGAGTAGCCCTGAGGAGAAAGGCTTGGGGTTCTTGGTGGACAAGAAGCTCAACATAGCCTGGCAGTGCGCTTGCAGCCCAGGAAGTCAACTGTACCCTGGGCTGCATCAAAAGAAGCATGGCCACCACATGGAGGGAGGTGACTCTCCCCCTCTACTCCACTCTCATGAGATCCCACTTGGAGTACTGTGTGCAGCTTTGGGGCCCCCAATACAAGGACATGTCAGAGCAGGCTCAGAGGAAGGGCATGAAGATGATCAGAGGGCTGGAGCACCTCTCCTATGAAGACAGGCTGAGAGAGTTGAGGTTGTTCATCCTGGAGAATAGAAGGCTCTGGGGAGACCTTACAGCAGCATTCCACTACATAAAGGAGGCCTGCAAGAAAGCTGGAGAGGGACTTTTTACAAGTGCATGTAGTAATAGGACAAGGGCGAATGGCTTTAAGCTGAAAGAGAGTAGATTTAGATTAGACATACGGAAGAAATTCTTCACTGAGAGCAGTGAGGCATTAGAACAGGCTGCCTGGAGAAGCTGTGGCTGCCCCATCCCTGTAAGAGTCCAAAGCCAGGCTGGATGGGGCTTTGGGCAACCTCGTCTAGTGGAAGGTGTCCCTGCCTATGGCAGGGGGGAGGTGGAACGGGATGATCTTTAAGGTCCCTTCCAACCCAAACCCTTCTATGATTCTATAATTCTGTGAAAGACAGTGCAAGTTGCTTTCCCCTGCACCTGCAGTGTGGTTTGCCTGCTGGGATCCCGTATGTCAGTTTTACATACATATTCAATTTCCTGCATACATAACAGTTTAGAAATGAGTAGCATCACAGATTATCCTCTTCTGTGTCTGTAATGTGCAGTTTATTTTCCATGGCATAGAAATGCTTTATTTTATATAAAATCTATGACTTTAGAATAAGTAAAAATTAGTGTCATACAAGAAGATGGTCACTAGTCCTCTTAATGTAGTGAAAGTATAGAGACAGTTTTTAAAGAGGACTCTCTAGCAACAAGATTAGGAGACCTGCTAAAGCTTGCAGGCTGCAAGCTAAATTTGAGACTGTGGAAATATAAACCATACTTCAAAACTTTGCCAAAGAATTTCACCAGGGATCACAACACAAAAATTCCAGACAAAAAACTTGCTCTTACATAACCACTCGGCATTAGGGCAAGTATTTCAGGTAATTACTCCTTTGGGGATGGTTTTACACTTTTACAAATAACCTATATGGATTTGGATCTTTCTGACTAGTTTCTGTCACCTTTGACATCAAGTGGGTGTTCAATCTAGAGTCCATAAAGTGAACTGCCAATACATGTAGATCGAGTTTCCATGAAAAAGACTGAGAAAAAGGAGCTTCAAGATATTTTCACACTTTGAAAATTAGGATTTCAGTCCTTCAGAACCTTGAAAATCCTTCTCTAACCTGCCTATACAATCTACTTCTTAGTAGTGTTGTAAGTCAAAAGAGAAAACTACTGATCTGCAGCTCATTTTTTACAATAGGTTTGAGTTTCCTTTTTTCCTTGTGGAATATCACTTTTTTACTCCAAAACAAGCTCCTCTGCCAAATCCAGACAGCAAGTCCCTCTGGTTTCTTCATGATCAGCCTCCAAACCCTGTTTTCCTCAAGTCATGTTCTTTCTGTACCTCCTGAGCCTATTGATCCTCACCTACATGCAGTGGCACTGATATGCCCCTGATACTGCAGCAGATAGGAGTTAAACCTTCTGGGGTGAATTAGCTTCTGCTTCGGGTTGGCAGGTAGTTGATAGAAAATAAATGGGTTTGGGAGCTCTGGGGACATTAGCGGTGCTGCTTTAAAGGAGCCAATGGAAAGTAAATACAGCTAAATGAAAGAAAAGATATTTACTTGAGTTCATCTAAGCTTTGCTTTCAGGCAGAAAAAGAAGTGGGATTGGAGAAGGGGAGGAATCCAGGTCAGCAAATGATGCCCCCAGAGTCACACAAGATATGAAGTTGAGCCTGAGTATAATTTGGCTCCTGTGTTTAACTACATTAGGTCAATAACCCATTCTTATTACTACAAACAAAGCAGAGTTGCCAGCCATCTCTACATTTACTGAAGGTCATTAATTTCTTCTTAAAATATAATGCATTCCTCCCTGGAAAAAACCTCACAAAACGTAAATTGTAAGTTTAGAGAGATGCAGTTACAGATGAACATTTAAAATAATATCCACTATTATTCACTTTTTTGGCACTATTTCATACATCATTTCAACATATATTTTTGAATGCTTAAATAAAGCCAAGGAATTAGTTTAGAAAACTGCTTTTTTAAGCAGATGACTTTCCCTAAAGATTTCTAAAAGCCAGTATTTGGAAAAATGTGGGGTCATGTCAGCAAAATGTATGCTTTGTTTCAATAAATTCATTAGCAGGTGGGTCGTTTATTCTGATGCAAAGTGCCAAGTTATAGAGGTCAATGGATTTATAAGGCTCAAAGAGGAGAATTTACAACCCCGAAGGGAGGTGGCTGGCATGAGGAATTGCTCGTACAATTGTGAGCTGTTAGAGTCGGAGTGGGACTCCTCACCAACAGAAACTTCTCTGGCACCAAGGAACTTTGTTCATGAAAGGTTTACTCCATAGCTGTAACTCACATAAATGATACAAGAGGCTGTTATTATTATCGCCATTTATTTAGATTGCAGAGGTGCCCAGAGGCCCCACACAGGATCATGGTCCAGCTCTGTTTTGGACTACACAAACACAAAAATGTAGTCTACCTTGAATGCACTTTTAATCATCAGAAGTGATATATGGAGAGATAAATGTAAGATATAACAATTAAAAGAACGCAACTTTATAGTGAGATTTATACACATTAGACATTTAAATATTTTTCCTCACAGTTTGTTCTTTTTTACAGAGCTTGGTCTAGGCAAAATATCTAAGGGTGCTGGAGATAGTTTTCTGCTAACTGCAGGAAGGGTTTCTCTCACTTCAGAAGCAGCACAGGAGATGTGCAGAACAGCAAAGAATTGCCTTGAACAGAACTGCAGGGTGATGAGAATTCTTGTAAAACCTTTGCAAGCAAAAGAAAATCGATTTCTAAGGTTTGAGGTTTGGTCACAAGCCAAGAAACTGGATTCTTCTCAAGGTTTGCTGAGCTTTCCAAATCCTCTCACAATGCTAGGAGAGGTTCGCAGGAAAAGTAGGCTGACATATAGTTTACAATGGATTATGCATAGTCTTGATCCAGTTCTGAAGATTTGAGATGAAATTCCCATTGGGCTTTGAGGTTTATTCAAATCAAAATGATGGGCTGTAAACCCACTCAAGCCTGTTAAAATGATTCACATGAACCTTTGCAAGCTGAAATCAGATAGTTGCACAATAAAGCTCTAAGAAATTTTTGAACCATTGAAAACAATAGGAGTTTTGATACTGACTTGAATTAGAGCAGTAGTAGATGTAAATTTGGGCTTTTAAAATTTATAACAAGTAGAAAGTGCAAGAACTGCCTGAAGAGCAAGGATTATGCAAAGGCAAGGAAAGCATCTACTGGAAGCCATTGTCAGTGCTGGAGTTTCCACCAGCAGCACAGCCATTTTCACTGCAGTGCCAAAAGATTAGGATGCCCTTCTATTCTTTTCAGACTCTTTTGCTCCATTCACCATGATGATGCTTATACTTCTCAAAGCGAAGCTTTACCATAACCATAACCATAAGGATTGAACTTTAACATGACTGTTACTGGTCTTCTCCAATGAAAATTCCAATCTTAAGAAAAGAGAACCACATATCTATTTAGAAAAAATATATTATATAAAAATAATAGAAAAAATATTACATATACATATATAAAGATTATATATATACACACATATATTTGCAGGGTTTTCTTGAAATTCAGTTATCATCAATATAAATTAAATCAGTCACCACATATTAAATTATTGACTGCTTAGAAATAAGTCAAAATAGCATTAGAGACATTGTGCAAAATGAAATGTCTTATGCTTACAGGAGCCATGCTTTTTTTAATTTCTAGAAATTAAATTAAAAATCCATTTTAAATCCTTTCCAGGTGAAAAAATACATTTTATATATTCTGTCACAAATTTGATATATCTATTGCAGTTTTTTATTGTATCTGTCACAGGTTTCTGAAATGTACAAAAATGAATTTTCTGATTGCAAACAATATATGGCATGAAACCAAAAAATTTAAAGTAGTTTATATAGGAAGGAGGTAGTTTTGCCTTTTCAGTTTCTCCGTGATTTATACAGCTATTATGTCACAAGACAACTACAAACTGCCCTTAGAGTCTGTTTTTTCTTAATAATAATCACTATTACTATGAGGTAGGAGATTCTGTATTGGCTGAATGTTGGAATAGTCCCGTCTCCCACTCTGTCCATTAAGAAAGCTCACACCTCATAAATAAATGCAGCTAATAATACAAAACCTCTTTTATTTATTTTTTTTTTAATTTAGCAAACACATACAAGTATGGAAAAGCTGTAATTGCTATTAACACATGGATCATGATGAAGTGTTTAACAAAAACAAAGGTACAACAGCAGAGACAGAAACTTTGAAGGTAAAGCTTCAGTTTTGTACTGTGTTATTTCTGCTAGATACTCCTTGCCCTGGGCCAGCTGGCTACTTGCTGCCTTTCCCTCAAGATACTCACTCTGGCCACAGGCACATCTGGCTCCCTGACTCTGATCCTGCTCTGCTTCCTTTCTTTCAGTGACTCTTCCTATTTGCATAATTGTTTCCTACACAGCTAACTTCCTTTCTCCAACTGCAACTGCAACATAAATGTGATATTTGTCACACTAAAATAAATTTCAGAATGCTTTTGAACTATTTAAAATTTTAACTTATATTATGCCATATACTTCTGTGTATCCCTATGTTTATTTTCAGTATGTAGCTGACAATTAATACAAATGATAGG